>NC_091495.1:5459008-5791433 GCF_947461875.1 Haliaeetus albicilla | reverse complement strand
CCCAGCCTTTTACAGGTTTTTGTCAGACAACACCTCAGAGTTTTTACTTAAGTTTTACAACTGGGAAACCAAAGCACTGAGAAGCTACATCGCTCGGCCAAGGACCCACAGCAAGTCGCTGGCGTGATTTCCATGGGAGCTCAGCCTTGTTCTCAGTCACCAGCACACTCAGATGAGAAGGATCTTGGTTAAACTGGACGTGCATGGGGTTTCAAACTAGTTGTCCCAGCAGTGTGAGCTACATGGCTTTGGGGAAACTCTCCTGTTCTGTGCTTGGCTCTGTGTCAGTATCGTGGAGAGAATGAGTGGCTGTGACCAAGCTGGTGTCACTGCCTGGAGGTCACAGTATCTTGGCAAATGGACCCCGATCTCTCAGACAAGCACCAGGCTTGTCTGCACCAAATCAGCTCCCACACCAACAAATTCACTAGGCGTTTTGCTTAAATAACTGGCGGGGGATGTTCTCGTTGTTCAACATGTGTTTCAGTTGGATAGAAACCGCTCAGCCTGTAGGGAATCTGTGCTGTGGCAAAGGCGGATCAGAATGGTATTTTTTAATTAAAAAAAAAAAAAAAAAAAAGGCATTTCAAGCATAGTTTGTACTCTGCTTGGGGAGGAGCTCTCTGCCCCCGGGGAGTTTTCAGGATGCTGAGCCATGACAGCAGCTGTTGCTTCCCTACTTGCTGCTTTTAAGTAATATATTGCTCTCCTAGGCAGGTGACAATGGAGGCAGAGCACCACCTTCTCCAATATAATCCAAAGCTCCATGCGGTCTATTCAGGTTACAAAAGAAACCTCAAACTGGGATGCTGCTTCAGAGCTGTAGGACAGAGGTATTCACCCTGTTGCTTACAGGTCCCCAAGGGTCTTGGAGGAGCTCCAGGGAGTCCAGCACAGGGCACTAAGAAAAATGGGTACGCTGGCAGGAGGCTTGCATTCACTATGAGAGCAGTGCTGCTGGGAAATTTGTAGGCTCTACAAATCAAAATGTTAAAAAATGCAGCTCTGAGGTCTGCTGCTGTAAGCTTTGTGAAGTAAAGACAAATCACCAGTCTCTAGGGACAATACTAAATTTTGTGTAAGGGAAAAATTTGACATTCATTCATAACTTCCAGGTTTTTCCAATTCCCATTTGGTCACAGTTCAAGGTTGTGCTTCCCAATTGCAACTCTTTACTGTTGGGTTTTTTTCTCCCACAAAATATGAATTTTGTCCTGATGAGGTCAATGATTGGAACTTTTTATTCAAGAAGCTTTTCTTCTCAGTCACAGACGGCCGTAGGCCTAGCAACTACGCAAGTCTGAAGGTCACCAGTGTCCTGTGGCGACAGTCAGGGTTTCTCACCAAAACCAGTTCTCTGCGCCTGAGACCTGGTCCACCCCCGCATCAGTCCAGTTGCGTGAAACCGAGGGATAAAATGGAAGTGAAATAGGAACGACACTAGCGTAACAGGTCCCAGGAGCTACTCTGGCAGCGTTTTATTTGGTGCATGCTCTCTGCCACGGTTGGTCTTGTCTTTTATAGTTGTGGCTAAGAGGTGGTAATTTCTGGGGCTTGGAATAACTCATCATTTTTTAAACAGCTCCTCTGAAGCACAGTGCAGAGGAGTCAAGCCACGTGTTGGAGAGGAGAAGAGAGCTAAGAGAACAGGAGAGGGTTAGGGTGGAAAAAAGGTGAGAACCCCATATCTTCCCTTCCCACCCGACTTGTCTGATGTGCATTACAGAGAAGTATGTCAAAAGCATGTCTTCACATGCAACTGCAGGTCAGTTTGCTGTTTAGGACAATGAGGGTGGGAAGTGGAAATAATCGTTGTTTTTAGCTCGGATGAACATGTCCAAACCAAACCTTCACAGCTATCTTTCCTCATAACTTTTTCCACTTCCACTACCTGCAACTCTCCCTTTGGAATGAGCGGTGGAAACAGTCCTTGTGGGTCGTGAGAAAGGATCAGACCTCTAAACATGTTGTTATTCCTGTTTTCCAGCTTTCGGCACTCACAAAAACAGATGATTAAATAGAGTAGGTAGCAGTCAACTGATCCAGCTCTCCCGGCAGGTACAGGGAGTTCTCTGCAGAGGAGCAAAACTGCTGGAGTTGACATTTTCCCTATTGCAAAGTCACTTGTTATTCTTTACAACCAAAGAAATGCAGATGCTGCAAAGAGGCTTCACCTTACTAGAACACCCTTTCTTGCATTTTTGTTCAGACTTATTACTAGATACCTTGTCTGCATTGCCCTATAACAAACTTATGAGCAAATTAGCATCTCTCATACTTTAACAAGACAGTTTGGGGTTTTTTTTTACCCATGTAATTATACAGGAACTAAGAGAATGGGCTTTGACTTTGATCCAGGTTTCTTCTCATGAATAATAAAATAAACATCAATAACCACATTCACACATCCCCCTTATCTAGTACAGGCAATTTTGAATTTATGATAGCCTTCCCCTTAAAGAAAAAGAACTGAAAATAACTGTGAAGTTTGTGTCTTTCCTCCTGCAGCCCACGGAGCTATGAGGTCTATTAGATACAGACACCAAAGTTCATTTGCTGCTGATGCACAATCACCCCTCTCAGTGAGCTGATCGGTATTTTACTTCCCCTCAACCATTTAGAGCCATCATGGCAGTATTATTTTCAAAGCACACAGGTATTTTCTGGAAAAGCATGTGAAACACATGACACACTCATTGGAAGTTTTAACTTGCTGCTATGTTTCCATTCCCTGTGCACACTCCAGGGAGAGCCCTGCGCGGTGCGGAGGTGATGAAACATGCGCCTGGTCAGGAGGGGGGACCAGGAGAAGGCAGATGGCAGAAAGGAGCCTGCAGAGCCTGTCCTGGAGCTCTCTCAGGTGGCTTCAGGAGCCAGGACATTAGGAGAAATGAGGGAAGAAGGGAAAATACAGCAGGCAATTATTACAGGAGGGGCATTTTGCTGTCTCTGAAGGGACAGGGCTTTTGGCTTGCAGGAGGAATGGGCCCCCTTCATTAGCTTTCCCACTGTTCTTCATGACTTCATCTGTTGAGCACGCTCCTTGGTTTCTGCTGGGAGAGGAGATGAAGTCACTTATGAGGCCAGGATGGGGAGAGGACTCAAAGGCCTCTCTTGGAGGAACTTCCCATGGAAGAGTCCAACAGACACAGAGACGAGAAAGTTTCAAAGTAAATCAATATTCAACTTAAGAAATGCATAAGACCTCCTAAAGTTAGATTCCACGACAGCCTCGGCCACCAGGTCTGGAGCAGGAGAGGGCTCAGCAGAGGGTACGCTGGTGCCAAGCAGGAGCAGAAACCCAGGACAAGCACGCAGAACACCAATCTCACACTCCGGTAACAGCCTACAACTGACAATGACATGGGGAAACAAGTTACACCAGCCCCCAGAGACAGAGCCTGAAGGAGGGACTACAGGTTTCCAAGCAGTAGTACAGTCCATCATGTCTCCACTCCCACGTCACCATAGGGATACTTCTACCCCCAACTCCACTACCCCACTGAAACACGAAACACCTCCTGGCACTTTTGAGCGCTGCCCAGCAGGACTGGTGGTGAAAATCAGCCTTTATGAAATGCACGGCCATCCCATGAAGCGTGCCATTTTGCTTTGGAAGTGGTGCCACTGTTCTCAGAGATGCCAAACCCATCACAGCCTTTGCTGTGCACACGGGTTTCACCGGCTTCCGGTGGTCCCCACTGCAGCAGCACCAGGACTACTAAACCGACTGGTCCAGGCAAGGTGTCCCTGATCAGACCCCCCTGTACAGATGCTTCAATGCAGCCATTACTTTGCACTACCTGAACAGAAAGTCAAGGTCTGGCAGCATTAGAAGACAAACGGCCAGGGTCACTCAGTATTCCTTAGACAACACTGCAGATACCACAGCTGCGTTAGGCACCTCTGGCAGCCCCTGGGACAGTGAGGAGACGATAAAGTTGCTTGCAAAACTAGCAGCAGTGCTGCTCGTGTACATGTGCAATTGGGAATCATCCTGCTATAAAGGGAGAGTTTAAAAACAGCCAAACATTTTTCCTTTGTTCTTTATTTTTCTGCCATGACACGATGCAAAAAGCAATGTTATACAGATGGTCAACAAAGAAGCTGTGTAACAAAGGAGAAAAGCGGTTGTTCTAAAACATCTGACAGGGATCCATCACGACTAATCAAGGGCCAGAAATAAAAGTGACCCCCACAGCGCTGGTGGGGCGAGCTGGGAGCCAATTCCCCAGTGTGTCTTATATACCATATCAAAAGGCTACCTGAAAATTCCTCACTGGAGTCAGCCAAATTATTCAGGGACTTCAGCCAACTCAAGTATCTTCTGCTTTATGAGCCTTGAGGACCCTAAGGCATGCGCACCGCTCCTATTCTCTGCAGTGGATTCAGACGGGCTCTCTGCTATCTATATTTATCACGATCCCCTCAGGAAGTGCTTTGGCAGGATTTTGTAATGAAAACCCTGCCCAGAGCACTCTTTGGCATGCAGCGAGCAGCCTTAAAATAGCGCAGTGACATACTGCAATAATTACTCATATTAACACTCTTCATTGTGCTGTGTGACGCTTTGTCCCCATCGCCTGGCTCATCCCACCGCCCGGCACGTGGTGGGACGGCAGGGAAGAGCTGGCCTTTCCTAAAAGTCAAAGTCCAGTGCCAGGCTCAGACCCGAGCCCCTGAAAACCACGCGGACCCGACTGCGGTCTCATCCGTCACGCCAACAGAGAGCCGACGCCAATGCCCCCATTTGCCTCCAGATCCAAAGTTCGCAGGTGTTCAGGCAGGATATTTTGGCTCCTCTCCAGCCCATCAGTGTTGTTTGAGGAGAACGTTAACAAAAATAAGCGTAAAAGCCCAACCAGAGGATAACTTTGAACCCACACTATAGGAGCAGGCTGCTTACTTGCCAGCTACATGCTGGCTTCCAGTCTAGCCCCCACTTTCAGGTTTTTATCCTCTTTGGAGTAAATCTTCCTGAACTGTGCTAACAATACATCTCGTTTTACCTTAAATAGTAAGAAAAAAGTAGTTTTCAGTCAGAAGAGGGATGGGGAAGTGGGGACAGCTTTGCTTGAAGTTGATAGAACCCTCGAAGTTTCTGTATTTTTGAGAAGAAGTTTTTCTCTGTTCAAAAGAAAAAAAACCTGCCTGAATTGCTTGAATTGTGAATCTTGAGCATCTGCAGTGCATTTTTTCTGTTGATGACAAAATGAGCTTTTGAGAAACGACTTGCTACTCATGCCTCTTTACCTAAACTTGCTGGATTTCAAGAGCTCAATCTAAAACCCATGCAAGTCAGTACAAAGAATCCTGAAGACTTCAATGGGCTTTGATTAAAACCTCAGGTCCTCTAGGACTGCTCAGGGTTCCCCACAGTCATGGTCCACATGTGTCAAGAAGACACAGTCCTATAATTACAGAGGCCAGGAGCTCTGAACGGATACGATGTAACTGTTTAATTACAGCTTCACAAGGAGAGATAACAGTGCGGTCCCTTCAATATACTCTGATACAGAGAAAGAGAAGTTATGGCACGAAGGCTCCTTTCAATCTTTATTTTCCGTGAGTGTACTGTCACTTTGGGGAAAATTAGCACCTGATAAGACACATCAGTTCATTTGCTGGTACGATGTGATTGCTGCGGAAAGACACCCCACGTACACTATTTGTGTACGCTAGCCCTTTGTACTTCCATAGTGTTATCTAAGGAGCTCCAAGCCCTTCCTGAAGCTTCGCCGTGCCTGCCTAGGAAGTTACGACCGCACTAACATCTCTCCTCTGCCCCCCTTTTTAGGCTCAATGAATTCAAAGATGTGGAGAATTATCAGGGCATTCACAAAGAGCAAACTATGACTGAAGGAACAACCGCAAACGGAATCAACACATAAGGCTATTCTTTTCATTAAGAAAACTTGTTCAGGCCACATGAGTTAGCGAATGTGCTCACAACCACTTCTGTAACTATGATGCCATGGAAAAATACTATTCCAAGAAAGCATCTGGCTAAATACAACAGACTCCCATTAAACGATCCTACACTTTTGTCAAACTGCAAAACATCTTTCAGAAGATATCAAAGAACATTTTCCAAAGCTGCCTTCCTCTAGCGTGTCATCAAATCTACCCTGAAAGCACAGCTCGGCAATGAACTCAGTATCTGAATTTGTAACGGGGTAGGTATCTGCCAAACGTATCGTCACCAGCAAACAATGCACTAGTCATATGGATTTTTTTTCCATGCACCAGCCATTATTAAAGCTTTCTCAATTAATTCCGTGGTCTCCAGGACCTTCTGCCAAGGTCACCATTCATGGCTGAAAGGGCTGCTCACTGAGTAATGAACACAAACTTCTCTGGAGACTTTCTTGTAAGCTGTAATCAAACACAATCTTCTGTTAATTGCTTACACATACTTGATGCATTAACAAGGGGAGCTTTAAATATGTATATATATATATAACCAAACACAACTGAGGAAGGCAAAGCTTAGATATTAGCACCATACGAGTATTCTGTTGATGACTTTTCTATCAAAGCCAGATCTGATTAGTGACATGGGGGAAATGTTTTATTTGGAATAAAGCCTTTGCTTCAGAAGACTGTGTCTCAAATGCAGTGCTGGACGGCTACTCTTATTCTAGCATAAATTCTTGCTTGTGAGAAGAGGTCAACAATAGGCTTTTGCCCTAATTACTGCTCTAAATCTAGCTGTCTGCTGAATATTCACTCCTAAATGTCTGACTTTGAACCAGACTGGGTTGGTTAGTCACAAAGACTGCTCCTTTGAAGTGCAACTCTCTAGGGCACAGCCTGCCTTACCACACGCAGAAGAGTAAGAGGTCTAAGGAAGCGCTGTCAGGAGCAAGGAGGCCCTCACCAAATCAAAGCAACCCACTCACATAGCATCCCACTCACCCATAACATTGGGTTATTCGAACTTGTGGAAATGCTGCTACTTAAAACTGATCAGACAGCTTGGCAATTTTGAGGGATGGCTCTCAGCCCTACCTCAACGTGGCCTCTGGCTGAACGCAGGCTGATGGCACAGCTGACCAGCCTGTCACTGGGCTAAGCCACAGGTGAGCTCCCCTCCACAAAAACTTCCTCAGCCTGACTTGTGATCCAGAGGAACTGATAACTTCTGCTGAAACACAGCATAGAGCAGGAGATACCACTGACAGCTCCAGGCATTAGCAGAGCTCAGCAGGAACCCAGGAGAGGTCAGTGGAACATCTGCCCTGGTCTCAAATGCCAGAGTTACACGAGGGAGCCTGCTCAACTCTGAGCTTTCCTCTGCTGCTATCAGTCCTCTGCTCTTAAGGGCACTTAACTTACTCATAAAATAAGAGCTTCTGGAGACAGCACATTTTGGTATTCAAATGTCTCAGGTGAGACTATAGGCCACGCTTCTCACACCAAGTAGGCAAGACCAGGCATCTTTAAATGTCTTAGAACATTGCTTCTGATCAGTGCAGAGGGGCAATCTCTAGTCTCCAGGAGGAAAACCAGCGGGTGCAGTGATGGAGAACTAGCAGAGCCTACCAAAGAGTCACACGTTTCCCTCTTTTTCACTTTTCCCCTTTAGAGACACTGGTGCATGAAGACTGCCCAGAGAGTAAGTTCAATGGGTACTACAGCTTTGAGAGAGGATTGGATCAAGGTCCTGGAGAAAAATAAAAGAGATCCCTAGGTCTCTTCTCCTTGCTTATGCTTTATGGTCCTTCTGTAGGTTAAGTTAACAGGTTTTTCTAGGTATGCCACAATCCATATTACATTATTTTTCCATTGCTAGTTTCAAATTATACTGCTTCTCCCTCTAAGCCCATAAAGTTCTTTTTAAAAGCTCATAAAATTTCACCTGTGTACATTTATGGCTCTCAGGATATGAACTAAACTCAATTGATTTAGCTATATTTACCACTGCTGAACTTCACGCTGTATTTCACCGCACTACCTTTTCAGGAGGAATAAGTCACTTCCTCCTCCTTTCCTCTTGCTGAATTCTTCCAGTGCAGCCACTGAATCCAGAAGACTAATCCAATTTTTTCCCCCTTTTGTTGGAAACACACCAATACAATTCTGGCTTAAAATGTAAATAAGTGTGCCTACACTGACAGATAGCTTAGTTTCCTACCTCTCTCCCAGGCCCTAAGTCTGTGATCATCTATACCACATATCCATAGAGCCATAGAATAGTTTGGGTTGGAAGGGACGTTTAAAGGTCATCTAATCCACCCCCCCTGCAATGAGCAGGGACATCTTCAACCAGATCAGGTTGTTCAGAGCTCCGTCCAGTGTCACCTTGAATGTTTCCAGGGATCAGGCATCTACCACCTCTCTGGGCAACCTGTTCCTAGTTTGCTCAAAGTACTTCCTTCCAGAAGGAAAAACGAGCACAGCTTAAGGGACTGTAACCCAACATTTCCCATGAGGCAGGCAATGCAGGTGTGTGGAAAGCCCCAGTTTTGGTCCCTTCTTCTGGGCTGGTCCTTCAGTGCTCCTCTGGGACCCTCCACACTAACCTCTTCTGAATATCCGCACGCGATAACTCAGAGCATGCAACACATACCATTAGCATCACGTTATGAAAGCACCAGCCTGTCTGGTTACAACACCCCCCCACACATTTCTTCAAGCTTTTGGGGCGGGGGGGAAGAAAGAAAAAAAAAAGAAACCCACAGAAAAATAATAACGATGTGTCAAGGCCATAACTTGTGGCCCAGGAAAGACCTAAGCCAAGAGCTATGCAGCGTGGGTGCAGCCAGGCTGCTCCAGAGGGACTCAGCCTTCAGCAGTATTGACACCATCCACTACATACCCCTGTGGTTTGGGGACACCCTGAGGGGTGGCTGCCTTCAAGAACAGATACAGCCAACAAGAGAGTCCAAATGTCAAACCCAGCTCCAACAAGCACCCCAGACCATGGCAGCACCTTGCAGACCTCAGCTCTGAAAAGCCTGAGGGGCTTCCTTGGTCTGGCAAACCTAGGTCAGGTCTCTCTTGGGCTTGTCAAGGTTGGACAAAGAGGCCTTAGCCAGCAGAAGACCGACAGCAACCGTGCCTCTAATGCTGACAGAAATTAGCACCCATAAAATAACGTGGTAGCCAGGCGTAAACACAAAACTAGAGGCAAAGTTTATCTAAACACATTAGAGTTGCCATGATTTCTTTTCCCATTTTAGACAAGACCTTGAAAACAGTTTTGATCTCTAACCCTTTATTTCCTTTATGGCTGGAACATGAAGTAAATCAACATTTTGGGATCGCCAAAATATTTTGATTTGCTTTTGCTATTTGCTTATAAAAATGATTGGAGTTTGTCAGAGGGAGTGGAAGAGCTGGGTTATTTTTTTGCTCCTTGGGGAAGGAATGAATTTGCAGGGGCCAGAACAGGAATTGGCTCTAGCCTTTCCAGCTTTGTGGTTCACACTCTTTCTTGGTTTCATAGTAAATTGTTGCACTGGGCTGGAATGATCCAGCGCTGCTTGATTTCTCACAGCCTTGTGACTTTGAAGCAAGTGTTCAGCCCTGGTAGCCTCACGCCTTGGCAGTGGTCACCTCTGCGCAGCCCTGACGTCCACAGAAGGAGCACAACCCCTCTCCCACATGGACCTTGTAGGGCACACGGCTCCCACGGCAGGAAGAACAGTGGCAGTGGCCATGCAGAGGCATCCTACATGATGGATGAGGACCACCAGCCACCTGCTCCTGAGAGGGAGGCAGCAAGTCCTGGTTGCCACTGAAAGCAGAAAGCTGATTGACTTCAGTTAAGCATGTTACACAGGATGAAGTCTGATGGAGGGAAAAAAATCACCCCAGTGTGGAAGCTGCTTCTTTTTCTTCTCCTAAGAGACAAAAAATTATGCACTTGTCCTATCCAGAGAGATCTGAAACAAGGACTGGGCTGAAATCAAGGCCCCAGCTATGAACATCCCTGAAGTTTAGGAGAGGATCTCCTCTCCTAAGATGGGCCATCTTAAAAACCCTTCTATAATGGCCAAACTGAAGTCCTAGATTCCAAGCAGAAATGAATTTGAGAACATTACACCCAGATGCGGGTCTTAATTTAGCAGGTTTTGGTTGTGGGAAGTTACTGGTCTGGCACATGAGACCTCAAAACTCACTGTTTTTCTTCAATATCACATGCACTGAGACACCTCAATACGAAGACTCTCACCCAGGATAGTTTAAAGTGAGAAGAAATAAAATCAAACATGGAACTGTCATCTTATTTCGTTTTATACAGCAGATACTGTGTGTGTGAAAAGCAGCACAGCTCTCCTATTGACAGTCTCGCACTTCTGGTCATGCTTCCTGGAGGCAGGTGATTCACTGCAGTATCTTCTGCTCATTTTGTATTGTTGTTTTAAAGGTCCTATCATTTTCTTTAGGGAAGAGATTGATTGGCCTTGATAAATGGACCAACAGGCCTTTCATAAGAGATCTCACAGGCGGTTGTACCTGGGAGCACGAGGCCAGCCACACTCATCAGGTCACGGTGAGGTGCAGCCACCAGCAGTGTAGGCACAGGAGGAAAAACATCACCTGCTGCTCTCCAAAGTCTTTCCTTGAGTCCTGGGGCCAGAGGCGTCATCTGTACTGCAGTGCTGAGATGATGGGGGTCAGCCTGGTCCAAGTTGAGGGCTGCGTATGGGCAGTCAAAGAGCACCTAGTCCAACTCTGACTGCTCTTCACAACCTCCCCACCGGAGGTTATCACCATCTGAGATCTGCTCACTGAGCTACTCATGGGAACGCTGCCTAAGCCACCTCTCTCAGAAGACATCCTCCTCTCATAAAACCCAAGAATTTGGCTATTTGCATGAATGTGGTTCAAATTCCTTGCGATCCTTTGCAGATAGCCACACCATGAGCAGATCTAAAGGAATAAAAATGTTTAGCGAAGGTAAGTGATGGGCAACCAGATGCAGTAATTTCTTCAGCAAGTAGAGGTGCAGCTGGAAAAAACATATGTCCGCACAGATGTGGTACCATCCCCTCTGCCACTGCTCTCCATCATGTCCTCCTCACACAAGCAACGTCCTCCTGCTTTAAGCTAACATCAGTGTACCGAGTCACTGCTGCAATGCCATCGTACGCACAGACTGCACTCAGCTCTGTCATCTGCTGTACCTGTTGGTCATCTCGAGCAGGGTGGGCAGCAACATCTTACCTTAGCAAGACTGCAAGATTAACCAGTGCTTGTCTGTCAGAGCTACTCCCAGAGCTGGATACGTTTTCCTAGCAGAACTATAGGTCCCGTATCATACCTCCGTGCCATCGAAAGGCAATGAGGCTTTATCTGCAGTCCGTGCCGACAGACACATGCGTGCTCTTTCGGTACGCCAAGCCAGCTGGATGGGAACCAGGCTAACAGGGGCTACGTGGCTTTCAGTCTGAGCTGGCTCACATCCTCCCAGTTCAGTGCGCAGGCAGTGCAAACGCATCTGCCCGCAAGAGACCATGTAGGCAGAGAAAGCAAGAGGCAGACAGGGAGCGGTGAGGCAGTGTTAGTCTCTTAGAAAGCACCTAATGATCTCTGGAATGAGAGTTTCTGTGAAAAGTTAGACTCTCTTCACCCTGTTCTCCCTGTGGTCCCAATCTGCCCTTCTTTACTGCTAGCTGTTTTCAAGCTGGAGGCAGGTGAACAAATAAGCATGTGGTATCTGAAGCTTTGATAAGCAATGTTGCTTACATGATAAAAAAAAAAAAAATACAAATTAGTCTCTTTCTCCATTTTTAAATCAGCCCAAACTAAAGAAAAAAAATAAATTTTCCCCTCTCAGTGGAAACTTCTTTGACACATTTAGGTTAATAAGTCCATTTGATAGATGACTTATCACTCACGTTCCCATTTCCTAATCACTCCCTTGTCTCACAGCCACCCTGGCTGAAGACTGATGATAGCTTCTAATAGCTGCCGCAGCTGCCTTGCTCCTGCCAGCGCTGGGCATGGCACCGAGCGCTGCGGTCACCGGGGCTGGGGCTCTGCATCCTCCCTCTGCGGGGCAGCCACGGCCCGAAACCCGGCTGGAAATAGCACCTGCTCCTGGGAACTGGATGGTGGACATTTTCACCCTAGTTAATAGCCTTGTATTTTTAGAGTGGTGGAGGAAAGTCTACAGCAATGCTTTGCAAAGAACGGCGGTTTTAGAGCAGCACCTTCTGCGGGGCAGCTCTCCATGGGATGGGTGAAGAGCACCCTAGACCCATCGCTGGCCTTAGAGCTGGAAATCAGCCCCATGGCTCTCTGACCAGGTAGGGTGTCTGTGCGAGCCCAGCTTGGGGCGAGGAGGAGAGCGTGCAGGTCATCCTCGGTGCTGGGCCTTGGTTGAGGAGCACCCATGGGTGAAGCGTGGGTGGTCGCAGAGCCTCCACGGAGGGAGCACCAGAAGGCCATGACCCAACTTGCAGCCACCACTAGCTTGATGAGCAGCTCGAAGAGCGGCCGAAGCCGTACCCGTTAACTACTTGCACATTGCGGCTGCTGTGATGGATGATCCCTGCGAAGGCAGGGTGGGCTGGTGGTGCCTGGAGACTTCCACAAGTGTTCTGCCTGCTCTGTCACCCTTCCCATGGGTTTCTGTTAGGGCAACACAGCTCCTTGCCTTCCCTGTTCGGGGCCCTGGGCACAATTTCACACATGGTTCCTATCTCAACAGGCCCCTGTTATCAAAGGGAAGAGGCTGGTATCACAGGGAAGAATATGGATTTTGTGGGAATGAGCTCTGCTTTGTTAGAGGCCATCCAGCAGTGGAAAACACAAAAGAGAAAGTGCGGGGAGGTGCTGTGCTGCTGCCCCAGGGTAACGCCAGCTCCGAGCCATGCTTCGGTCACCCAAATAAGCAGGCAAAGATGCAAAGCTGGACGAAGCTGCTGCCTCTGGTCATGGGCTGAGGGATACCAGCATTTCCCAGGACAAAACAAGTATGGTGTACTCTAGCTGAGGGGAACTGCACCTCCACAAGTGTTTTTTCTCAAAGGCTGTACGCAGAAGCACTCTCACGCAGCAGCTTAAGAGACAGAGCTGCTGGAGACCCATCTGAATCTTGCACGTGTCTGATCCTTGCAGCATGTTTTTTCTTGCAGTGCTCATTACACCAGAGACAGAGGCTTTTCATTTCAAGCAACTCGTCGTTTAACACACCTTGTTAAATCTGCTCTGGCATCAGAATGGGAGTTTGGGGATGCCCAGTCCCAGAAGCAATGCTGGTAACTACACTCCATGACTATATTTGATTTGATTGCTTTTATTAGGCTTCCCCTTCCATCCTTCCTCCTCAGTCCCAGACTGGGAAGTGGGACACCTGCCCAAGAGAGCACTCTGAGAAAGGGGAGGTCCCTCCCTTGGAGACAGGACTGTCTCTCTGCAGCACATTTGTTTAACTTTCCCATAAAAGAGGCTGGCAGAATAAAGCGGGGACTTTTCTTCAGCCTTAGTGACAAATGGGCCTGCTTAAAAGAAAATTCAGTGTGCCCAAACTCATAAAATCTGAGAATTTGCACATAAAATTTAAACCCATATCTGGATTATGTTTTTCAGAATGGTTTCTGTACTTTCACTCAACTGAACCAAGCTCACCAGCCTCAGAAGTCACACTTTCCAACCTGTGACTTGGACCCAGCTCCACGGAGGAGAGCATTCTCTGTGCAGGAGGAGTCACAGCACTGAGCACAAGCATGGGTGGAGGCAGAGACTTCTGCAAAACACGGCTACGCTTCAGTTCCTCTCCTGTACCCAAACATTTGGGCCTGTACCCCTTTCCATTTCAATTTCCTACACCACTTCCCTTACTCAAATGAGCACATCAGGTACTCGTGGTCATCTCAGTAAAAGCCCATATGCATAAGTCACCCTGGAGCCAGGGTGAAGGCGCTTTTGCAGAGCTGGTGATTTGAGTTACCTTGTTTTGGGTACTCACACTGAGGTTTCAAAGGGGCATGAGATGGTCTGATGCTGGGCCCACTTCAAACAGGGTCATGTAACGTGTTCAGAGCTGAGATGATGAAAAACCTCAAGCTCCTGAAAAAATCTCAAGCGTTCTCTGAAAATTGATGTTGGTCATGTCGCACATGTCCCTCAGGCGAGAACAGAGTGGAAAACAAAGATGCATCCAACAACTTTTTGCAAGCAAAAGTTGATTTTTTTTTTTTTCCAAGGTCACCTGGAATGAAGAACAATATTGACCTCCTACACCTTGACCCTTCGCAGAAAAAATATTTACAGAAGTGCCTGAATTGTTTATCTCAGTTCAGTTCCCGTCTCCTTTTCCCTCCCATTTAATGGTGAAGTTTTACCTATCAGTCCGCAGAGACCGTGTGACAACGTGTCAAACAGCAAAGCCACGATGTGCTGAGACAGCTATCGCTGAGGAGGGGCCGTTGCTCCCTTTGGCTGGCACAGCATTTATAACACTTTCAGTGAGCTCCGTCTCCTAGAGAAACCTCAGCCTACTCGAATGGACCAGAGTCATCCCACAAGAACCTGGAGCACCACACCTAACAGGCAGCTTGTTGCTAAACTAAAAACGAACAGAACAGAAAAACACTCCTGAAAAAAAAAAAAGAACTACAGGCAGTTCAGATGCTCCAGCTACAAACCAGAAAGACAGCTCACTCCCTGCTGTAATTTTTCCTGTATCACCTTTACTGGTAATTCTTTGATTATTATCTTTGTCACCTAAATGCAAAAGCAACAATGCTTGTTTTCCTTATTTTAGTCCACCCTTCTTTACAAGCCTCTTTTTTTTTCTGCTGGCCAGGAGCTGATGGCTGCAGGCTGGGGAAGGGAGCTGCAGGAGGGACTCTTGCAAGCAGCCGGTGGGAACGATGGTCCACCTTGCTGCTGCCCGCTTCTCCAAGGTCATCCCGCACACCGGTGGAGCATCGCCATGCTGCCACCATCCTGCCACTCACATTTTGAGATCTGTTGCCATGGCACCGGGGGACAAATTGCTCCTTGACTCTGCCCTGCAAATCTTCCCCAGCAGAGCCGGGCCTGGACTTGCAACCTTGGCTATTTTTAGCCACGTGCTGCATAATGAAGAAGTTGATGAACATCTGCACATCTTCGTTAGTCAGCCATTTCCAGGTGCTCAGTGAAAGGAGCGGGGAGCAAGAGACAGGAGAAAGGCTGGGATCAAATGCTGAGCAAGGGTGGCTGCTTGCTGTGCCTTTTGGTGAAGAACTCTGTCTCATTTTCAGCTCAAATCCACCATAATGGATCTTGATGGAAAGAGACCTTTGTTCCCTGTGAGCTGGAGGGACATGGACCCTTCTGTCTCCTTCCCTGAGGTGCCCACACTGCCCGAGATACCCAGGCACCATGTCAGGATGATTGCTTCTCCCCTACCTTCCTCTATCCCATGACCTGCATCCCAAGCCCACCTTGCACTTGCAGCCCTGGCAGAGGTGGACTGGGGCAGGAGGTCCTGAGGGCTGATTGAGGTTCTCAGACAGGGACCGTGAGGGATGTTCCCAGCCCCCCCCCCCCTTTGCCTCCTCGCACTAGCCTGAACCTAGCAGTGCACCCAGGGCACATCACACTGATCGGGTGACAGCATGAACTCCTACAGGTGTCCAAGCTGCGGGGAAGGTGGTAGCGCTCCAGATGCCATTAGAAAGGTGTCACATGTCAGTCTTTAGGAAGAGCTGAAACGCGTGGAAGATTATCAAATCAGCAGGAATGCTGTGTGGTGAAGGCTTAGACTAGGCTGGAGGGGTTGGACACCTCCCGCCCAGCAGCCCAGCCTGACCTGGTATGTACACTGCCAACCTACTGAAGCAGCAAACCTTGTTATTAAAAATAATTCAGAATAGCAAGTTCTTTTTCACATGACAAAATGAAAACAACATTATGGACTCACAAACATCTATACTTTGCAAGAATATGCTTCGGTTTTCTTTAGGTTTATTGAGGGCTAAGGGCAAATCTGCCAAATCCTGGGTGCTCCTGTCCAAACACGACAGGGTACAGAGGCACTCCCCCAGGCAGCCTGCATCCTAAATTCACTGGTTTAAACCAAGCTCAAAAGCAGCTTCTGCAGCGGTAGAGCTGGGCTCTGGGCTGGTAAACCCAGTGTGGTGCAACTCACCAGGAAACCACTGACCAAACTCCAGCTCCAGGCTCGAATCGTGGATATGACCAGTGATCACATCCGATCTTGGATCACTGACATCATCTACCTGGACTTGTGCAAAGCATTTGACACTGTCCCACATGACATCGTTGTCTCTAAATTGGAGAGACATGGATTTGTCAGATGGACCACTCAGTGGGTAAGGAATTGGCTGGATGGTTGCACTCAAAGAGTTCAGTCAATGGCTCAATGCCCACGTGGAGACCAGTGACAAGTGCTATTCCTCAGGGCTCGGTATTGGGACCGGTGCTGTTTAACATTTTTGTCGGCGACATGGACAGTGGGATGGAGTACACCCTCAGCAAGTTTGCCAACAACACCAAGCTGTGTGGTGCAGTCAAAATGCTGGAGGGAAGGGATGCCATCCAGAGGGACCTTGACAGGCTTGAGAGGTGGGCCCATGCACAAATACAGGCTAGGTGGAGAATGGATTGAGAGCAGCCCTGATGAGGACTCAGGAGTGTTGGTTGACAAGAAGCTCAACACAACCTGGCAATGCGTGTTTGCAGCCCAGAAAGCCAACTGTATCTTGGGCTGCATCAAAAGACACGTAACCAGCAGGTCGAGGGAGGTGATTCTTCCCCTCTACTCTGCTCTGGTGAGACCCTACCTGGAGTACTGAATTCAGCTCTGGGGCTCCCAACATAAGAAGGCCATGGACCTGTTGGGACAAGTCCAGACGAGGGCCACAAAGATGATCAGGGGCTGGAGCACCTCTCCTATGAAGACAGGCTGAGAGAGTTGGGGTTGTCCAGCCTGGAGAAGAGAAGGCTCCAGGGAGACCTTATAGCAGCCTTCCAGTACCTAAAGGGGGCCCACAAGAAAGCCAGAAAGGGACTTTTTACAAGGGCATGTAGTGAGAGGACAAGGGGTAATGGCTTTAAACTGAAAGAGGGTAGATTTAGATCAGATATTAGGAAGAAATTCTTTACTGTGAGGGTGGTGAGGCACTGGAACAGGTTGCCCAGAGAGGCTGTGGGTGCCCCATTCCTGGAAGTGTTCAAGGCCAGGTTGGATGGGGCTTTGAGCAACCTGGTCTAGTGGAAGGTGTCCCTGCCCATGGCAGGGGGGTTGGAACTAGATGATCTTTAAGGTCACTTCCAACCCAAACCATTCTGATTCTATGTGCCCCTAGCTGAGGGGGTGCTTGGGTCTGAGGCTATTGCACAGACTTCTCTGCCCATCACCCCGAAAAAAATGATCACGCTGGCTTTATCTCCTTTGCTGGAAAGTGACTGTCAGAGACAAAGCACCAAGACTGGAGCTGCTAAGGCAGCCTAATTCCCTCCAGTGCCTTCCAGCCATCACCCAGCTGAAACACAGCAAAGTGGCATTGCAGTGGCCCCAAGACAGATGTGCTGTTCCTGCTCATCTCATTCCTGCTCTGCTAAGGATGGCCAACTTGCAAGAAAAGCAAAGAAGTGGCTGGGCACAGTGCTTGCAAAATTAAATATTGCTGGCTGGGTCCTTGTGCGAGGTCTGACACAGACAGGTTTTAGAGGAATCCCTCACGTGTGCAGAGTTGCACCATCTCTGGCGTGTAAGGGTGTAACTCCACAGAAACCCAGGGAGCTGGGTTGATTCACACCAGCTGCAGAGCTGATTACTGAGAAGTAGTGCTGCCTCACTCCATATTTTTCTCATTTGGTATAATGTCAGGGGGGCAAATCAAGGCCATGTGAGGCTCCGAGCTAAATCAGTCTGTGATTTAGGAAATGTGTACAAATGCAGGCATGTGCAATTACATGAGGGACCAGCGCCCTCTCTGAATGGAACCAGCAGGTCAAAAACGGAACCAAAAAACCCCACCACCAAACCTGAAATGAGCTGTTACGGATCAACCCAATACTAAAAGGAGCTTCCTCCCAAGCAATGATTTGTATCCCAGTGCCCACAAGTTCATGCCACCTGAAATATGCCTTGGTTTGGGTTGGTTTTTTAGCTTAATGAGTGCTGTGCTTCGTCCCTACACTCCAAAAGACCAAGTGACAGGGTTAAACTGCTAACTAAGCAGGGTGACAGCTATGCTGGGATGTGGAAAGAAAGGGGTGGCTCAGCTTGAGCCAGGCAGGAATATCCCCATTAGCACAGAAAATGGGAGCTGTAGAGCCAGGCTGGGGTCAGCAAGATCATTTCACACGAACGTCTCCTCAGATGTTGCCAGCAGCACTGGTGGCCTTCCAGATGCTGCGGAAGGACCACATTCAGATCGGTGACACCCACCAGTGGGACTTCCCACCCATGACACCTTCCCACTCCCGAGGCCGTGCCAGTGTCACAATGCATCATTTCCCCAGCCCTGACTCAGTGACCTGGTGAGGAGAAGCATCGTGGCCCGAGCACCCCAGCGTGTCCCTACGTGCGGTATCCCAGCCCAGCATTCAATGGGGACATCCTCGGCCACCTTTCCCAGCCCTCCTGCTCAGAGAGGGAGAGTCTGATGGCAAAGGAGGATCTAGGAGTCGAATTCAGGCAGCTGAAAAAAATTGGACCACAGCCTTCACCATCACATGCTGGAATTGTTTGTTTATCTTCTTGCTTCCTCTATAAAACAACTCATCCCAGCTGGGTCATAAGGGAAGGAACAATAGCCATATATTTTTAGGATCTATCTGTGAATCACTGGTGACCAGTTTTTCCATTTTGTCACCCAGACCATTTTGTTTTAGCAAGAGACCCCATGAAGCAGTTCAAGCCATGAGTGTGCAGGGAAAGGGTAGTCCTGGCAGTCAGGGATCCCCCCCAAGCACCCAACCGCCTCAGTCCTGCCTGGTGGCATCATATTTGTGCTACCTCCAAGAAGTGAGGCATCACGGGGACCTTCAAGTGGGTTATAGCCATAGAAATTACCCACAACCTGCCAAACAGTTTGGACATGTGGGTGTCGAAGCCCCACCTGTGATAAAGAAGGTTTGGGTTTTTCTTTTTCTTTCTCCCCCTCTTTTTTTTTTTTTTCTTTTTCAATAAAGGATGCCTCTCTTCTATTTAGAGGTCAGACAGGTTTATACTCCAGTGTTTATTTTCTCTCCCCTATTGCAGTATCCTTGACCACACAACACAGAGACACTCAAAGGCTGCCAAAGCCCACGAGAGGCAAGCGCTTGGTGCAACAAGCAAGCCGCCTGCTCATTAAGCCTCGCAAGTTAACAATGCAAATCCACAGCCTTAATATAGCATGTGACAGAAAGTCCCAGCCCGAATACAGCAATATGGTACCTCAGGGGACTGTCGGAGGCAGGAACAGCCCAGCCGCGATATACAGGCGCATGTTCAAAGGTACAGCAAGAGGAAACACAGCAGCTTTTTGGCCCCATCTGTCCCCCGGGGCCCACAGCTTGCATGCATCACCAAGTAACCTCAGCACTACCATGAGGTCTCCAGCAAGGCAGAAAGCAAGCAAAGATGTCGCAAATGCCAAACCTCCTACTTCTCCTCCATCATCTCAGCCAGTGGCAACATCAGGGAAGAAATTAGGGGTGGGTTTCAAAAGCCCTTAGTGACTTAGGAGCACAAGCTCTGCTGCCTGTGAAACATTAAATAGTGGATGGGAATAATTTCTCCTTAAGAAAGAGAGAAAAAAAAAGATTACTAGGTCACAGATTCCCCCCTCCCTAATCTCTTCCACTAAGTCTCCTCTGAAGCAGTAGCTCCCAGGAAACTGCAGGTTTAGCCCACAAAGCTCCTTTTTGGCAGCAGTTTCTTTTCTTGTGTTCCTAGATGAGGTAGTGTAGGTGCACAGAGGTGAAGAGATTTGTTTCAGCTTGCATGGAGTATCATGGGAAATTCTGCCTGCTTGTCCTTAATCATAACGCTATCAGCAATCATCCAGGCTTCTAACATGGCTTTCTCGTTAGCCCTGGGGACTCTCCATCCTGTGTTTTTCCCAAGTCTATCTCACCCTCCTTACTACCTCCTGCTGAGGTCTTTAATAAAGGCGTTTTATCTTTTCCATGCTCAGGGGCAGGTCTCGGGTGCTCATCTTGCCCCAGCCTTCTCCCACTTTGCATAGCACTGATTCATATGAAATACAGGCACATCCCGTATTTCACATGAATCATTCCCTTTTCAGCTCATGTTCCCAACGATAATATTTTTGTGGAGCAGTTTTATTCTATTAGCCCACAAAAAGCTCCATTACTCAAGCCTTTCCCAGATCATCTAGCGTGTTTCTCTAAGGAAGTTTTTTCCACAACACTGCCTTATAATAAATCCCTTTCCTTTCTAAAATGTAGGGGTGGAAGGATGCGGGGGAAATGAGTCTACCAGCAAATGGACAGACTCATGCAGCCGTTTCCCAACAGCTTACACTCAGTAATTAATATTTCTGAGGACATGTGTGGATAAGAGAGCAGATAAAGCCTATAAAAGTGTATTTGTTTCTTCCTATACACATCTGGGTGCGGTGCAGGGAAGAGCACTCCTCTTCACGCCTCTGTACACATGCACATCTGCATACATGCATGTAGATGCACAGATGGTATCTGCCATAGCCCTGCCCAGCCTCCCCACTGCTCCCAAGCTCACCTATATCCCAGTGTGTGCACAGACAGTATTACACAGTTTGTCATCCCCCGGGGTTTCTGTCACAGTCCCCCAAGTCAGGAGTGGGGAAACCAAGGAGAATCACATCAGCTTGTGCCTCCCAAAATGGGGACATCCCATTGCAGCACCCCAAGGAGTCAGGGGGAAAATGCGGCCACCCTCTGCAACTTTAAAAAAAAACCAAACACAAAATCAAAACCGAACCCCCACACATGCTCAGAAATATTTACTCATCCTAAATTTTACATTCTGGACATTAGCCTGGAGGTAAATTTCTTGTTTTAGAAAAACTGAGAAAATTTCAGCAAGTGTAGGGGAGGTATTACACTTTCCCATTTCCAAAGCACAAATTGTGACAGAGCCACTCTTACACATCTTTACACTGATTATGAGTTTAAAAAAAAAAAAGAAAAAAAGCAAAAGCAAGACATACTGTTATGTCAGGAACGAGTCCTTCATGCCCCTTTAGGGACGACATCCTTGTATGGCCTTAAAAGAGCAGTGAGTGCTGCTGCCACGGCTTGCAGGCCACCGCTGCTGGCTCCAGGGGACACTTGCCTGGGCACCCAGAGGTCCCAGGCACACATTAGACCTCCCCTTAGCCCATCAGAGCAGAGAAACAACTCCAAACTCCCAGTGCAACCCCGTAGCAAAAGGGGTAAATGAGCTCCTACTGTGTTGGTGATGGAGGATAAGGAGGGAAAGCAGGGCTTGGTTTTACGCAGCCCATACTGATTGCGCTGGGTGCTGCGGTTTGCGATCTGAAAAGGACACTGAAAAGGTGGGAATAGCCCAGAAGCTGTACAGGGAGGAAGAACCCTGAGGGGTGCAGGCAAACAGTGGAGGTGGTTTGGTTGCAGTTTATCTGCTTTCATGGAGACACCGACGGGACTCTCTAATCCAGCATAAAAACATGGCAGACTAACACAGGAAAAAATGACCCACACTAGTCTAAAGGGCAGAGGATCAGACCGATGTTCCTCGCTGGCTTTAATGTTCCTGAAGGGAGCCCCGATTTTATCTAGACAGTAGAAACCAGTGGTCAAGTTCCCTGGAGTGCAGGCACCTGAGCCATGTGGCCAGGGTGCACTCAAGAGACCAGACTCACCAAGAGGTCTTCTGCAGAGCAAAGCCTGCTCCTTACCAGCAGCACAGAAGGGGAAGGTGCTTAGAGGGTGCTGAACCAGAACATGTAAAAAACCTCTTCTTAAATACAGTGTAGTCTTTGGGGAGGATGAGGGCAAAAGGAAAAAGAAAAAAAAATTAACAAAAATAACTCCCCCTCCCTCACAGGAAAACAGAGGCTGCAGAACACCAGGTTTTAAACATTTCCATGGTTTTTAGTGTGTATTGCTCTGCCATTCCTAGCCTTCAGTGTCTTTAAGGAGCGATGTGTCTGCCACACTCAAGTAGTGGGAGAGTCTGTCCCCATCCAGGAGAGGGCCTTTGACCTTCTGGAGCTGGAAAGGATTCAGAAACCAAATACATTTCCTGAATCCCTACAGAAATGTCAAGCTCTGAGCTTTTTGCACCCACCTGCCCTCCCCACTACAACGCTCACACCCGCATCCTCCAGCCCCACACCTCCTCCGAGCAAGTTGCTCCCTCTCCTAGCCAGGCGATCCCCTCGCAGACCCCCCCGAGACCCCTCCTGGGATGAGGATTCTGCCAGCGAGTGAAGCAAAGCCCATCGTCTCCCCCCCCGCCTCCCCTTCGCAGGATGCCCCTGCGCTGAGAGCACCTCGCCGCGGCTGCCAAGCCTCCTGACCCACCAGCGCAGAGAAGAGCCCGAGTACAAGGTATCCCATAAAAGCATCCTCCCCTCCCGAGCCAGCTCAGCTCCTTCTATGGGAACTCTCACCTTAGGAAACCTCGCTCCATGTTTTCAGTTGAGACTTGCTGGTGCCTCTTTTATACCTTCTCCCCCCCCCCCCTTCCTCCCCCTCTCCAAACATTTGTTTTTATGAGCTTCTTGTTGAGATCATAAAATACTGGGTTGGAGGACTATAAATTCACAGGGAGGTATTCTTTGAAGGGAGCTTTTCTTCTTACAATTAAAATAATAATAAAATAAAAAAAGAAGGGAAAAAAAATCCCCATCCCTCCCTCTCTTGCAAACACCCTCCTGTTTTGCAGCACAACATCTAAGTAAGGCTCTGGGCCCCTACATATCATCTTGCCTCTTAGATTTAATTAGAGCAGGTTTTTGCCACCTGGGAACCGCAGGTAGAGGTGAGCTGCAGCCAGCCCTGGTGTCAGGTCTCAGGCCCGAGTAAAGCAATTTGTTTTGGAGTTTTGCAGGCATAATAGTTAGTTGCCTGTTCCTGCTGGGTCAAACTTCCTACCAGCCACACTCACGTCAGGAAGCACAGGGCAGTCAGCTGGAGCTGAGGCCGCCTTGCTTCGTCTTTTCATCAGAAAACCTAAAAACAATTCATGGGGAGATCACCACCACCAGGCTGTCAGGTGGATGCTCAAAAGCCCAGCTCTTTGGGGCCCTCCCCCCTGTACACGGTGATAACGTGTCACCCCCAAAGAC
Source organism: Haliaeetus albicilla (assembly GCF_947461875.1). Classification (NCBI taxonomy): domain Eukaryota; kingdom Metazoa; phylum Chordata; class Aves; order Accipitriformes; family Accipitridae; genus Haliaeetus; species Haliaeetus albicilla. The sequence goes on along the minus strand of NC_091495.1, from coordinate 5,768,211 downwards.
ACACACCTGATTTAACCCAGTGCTACAACTACTGCACGTTCATCACGGGACACCCTGGGATGTCCTGCACCTTTCAGGAGCATCACTGGTTTTGCAGGTGGGGAAACTGAGGCACGGGAGCTATATCACGACTTACCTAGTGGCCGACAGACCTGAGCTGCTCCCCTGACTGCTGTGCTCCAGACCCACTGGCTCTTGGGTGACTCGAGGCTGCCACTCGCTCCCTGGTGGGTTTGATTCAATTAAATCATGTCCTGCCCACAGCACGGGAACAGCTGAGGGGGGCACGACTGACCCTCTAGGTAAGGAACACTCTACTGGGATTTGAGGCACCATTAGCTAAACCTTGCAGCCTTTATTCAAGCAAACCTTCAGCTAAGAGGCATTCCTAAGGTGTAGCCTTAATTGGCTTATTTAAGATTAACTAGGCCAGCTGCCCAGGCCAGCTGAGTCAGCAAGGGAGTGCGGGGGGCTTTCCCCCCTCATCTTCAAACAGGCTGTTAAGGGAGCGAGTCCCATCCACTCCCAGTGCCTTGCAAGCCTTGACTAGGCTCCGGATTAACTCCAAACCCTGCCGATGGCACAGGAGCCGCGGCTGACTAATTCCTGAAGCTGCTACCGTAAAATGCCTCGTCGCCGCTGTAGGCTCTGGCTCCTCCGCTCCATCGGGAAGCGGATGGAGGGGTGCCTGGCTGGCAGCCCCCTGCCCTTGGACGTCTCCCCTCCGCAGCACTGACCGCTCCTCGCCATGGATCAAAGAAGGGATTTGCAAACGGCAGGGCTGAGGGCAAGATTTCTGCAAGGCAGATCCCCTGGTCCCCCATTATCGCTGCTTCTTTTAAAAGTAACAATTGTGTGCAAGGAGGAGGAGGTCACATGAAGGATGCCTGAAATTCTTTCCAAACCACAGCCATTTCTGACCCATCACAAATTTCCCCGCTTACTCTGGCCTGTGAACTCTGGAAAATGCAATTAAAAAAGAAAAAGCAGAGGCCTGAAACCTCTGATTCAGGCGGGGTCTCTGACATTCATTAATGAGGCCAGCCTTACACGATGCTGATTCAATAGGAGCAACTGTCTGCTTCCAGCCCCGGTTCATCAAAAGTTCATCAGCCCTCCCTTCCGACAGAAACCCGCCCGAAATTCGTGCTGCCTTCCCAGAAGTTAAGGGAGCAGCTTATTTAATGGTTTAACGCGGCTGAAATTGTCATTTGCTGGATTGATAATGGAGATGAGCAGCACTTTATATCTCTATATATGTACTTATATATATATATATATATATACTATAACTTCCCCCTTACAGCATCTTCTTTCTATAGCTGGATGCACCATGCACGGCCCAAAGCCCGGCTGCCCTGGCGAGGGGATGGCAGGCAGCTGCGGCTCCCACCCCGGTGGGGGCCAGTTTTTTGGGGAGGGCACAGGACAAGCCGCCGGCGTCACCAGAGCTGAGCCAGCAACTGCTGGGCACATTGTCCTTCTCCCCTCCACCCACGTGTCAGCAAGCAGATCCTGATACCACCTCACAGATTTGTTATTTGATATTTGATTCCCCCCCGCCTTCCCGCCCCAGACACACACAGCCGCAGACACATAGCCGCCTCTGAACCGGTTGTTTTTAACTGTGGAGCTCATTTCCAGTGGTGGAAAGCAGTGGCAAGAGGACATGGAGGGGGATGAATGGCTTCAGCAGGTTCAGAGGTGGCCCCAGAATAAAAGTTAAAATATTGCAAAATGAAATTAAGCTGAGACACAGGGGCTGTACACCTGGGAATAGGTGGGTTTTATTGCCAGCAGTCTACCCGTTCCAGGGCGTTAGCCTCCTTCCCCAGTAAATGTCCCCTACCCGCTGGCTCCCCACGATGTCCCAAGCCTCTCGGTGGCACGAGAGGCTCCCGCTGCTGCCGCAGGTCACGCCATACCAAGCTCACCACTTGATCCCCGAGGTAACATTATCACTCTCTGTTTAATACCATTAAGCAAAACTACCTGCATGGGGCCGCCCGCGTAACGGGAGAACCTCCTGTGGCCACGGGCCAGGGTGTCTCCATCCAGCCTGGACCCACCGCTGGGGCAGGATGGGGACGGTCCCCAAATGAACACCCCGCTGCTCCGGGCTGTGGGTTGCTCCGGCTGCTGGCGAAGTGGGATGGAGCCCCGTCTGCCCAGGGTCTGCAAAGGGTATCGGTGGTTTGGAGGGCGATGTACCTCACCCTGAACCCATGGAATGACACCCGGACCTGCCGGCTGCTGTGGAGATGGGCCGGATGACTTCTCCAGAGCAGTCAGTCGGGCTTGATTTTTGGGGGCAAGAGTCCACCTGGAAAAGCTGGGTGATTCCTCTCCGCGCTTCAACGTGCAGGAGCGTGCCTGGCTGCCTGCACCGGCGTGCTCCTCTGCAGAAGGAGCTGCCTCTCACCATGGAGTGGTATTTCCTCCCCAAAGAGCCTGAAATGTATCCTTTTGGATGAGAGGCATTTTATTGCTTTCAGTCGGGAATAACCGAGATGAGAAAGCACAGTATGGCTGGGATGAGACCCTGCGTCTAACCCTGATACTTGGTTTCCACAACAGAGAAATGCCGAAGCCCGACAATTATAACCAACAGCAATATTTCTTCCTTCAAGATTTGGTCCAGTGCAAGGCTAAAATGTTGTGGGGAGAATTTATTTTTAAGTTTTCCACCATACCAAAATTATAGAGCTTTTAAAAACCACCCCCCCAAAAAAAAAGTTGAACGTTTCCATACTTCTCTGTATTTCAAAGCACAGAATTAAGAGAAAACTGTCACAGATTTGAAAAACAGAAATTCCATCAACTTGGAGCCCACTGGCTGGTTTCTACCCCAAGCTCTCTGAGCAGTTTTTAAGGGGGATAAAGCAACAACCTCCATTTTACAGATGGAGGAACCGAATCATGTTTTGGATAAGCATCTGAAAGCCAGTCAAGCAAAGTCAGTAGCGGCATTGGAAAAGCCATCCATGTCTCCTGACTTCTCCACAGGTTTTCCACCCAGGGACTAAATGAGCAAAATAGACCTCAAACCGGTCACAAGGGAATGCAGAAAGCGCAGATGAGATGCCAATTAAAAAGAAACTAAATTGTACCCACCACAACATGCAGTTAAAGCAATTAATTCCTTCCACAGACAGAAAAAAACGGTTTTGAAGTCTGTGGCTTTGCTGGCAGATTCCTCCCCGTGACCTGCAAATGAGAAAAGGCAGCACGAAGGGCTTTTCCCCTGCCTGGTGCGGTGGTCTGGGGAGCAGGAGGTGCTGGCAATGCTACCCAGGGCTGCATGGAGGAGGCTGGGTGGGCTAAAACGCTGCGTCAAGGGTAGGGCTGAGGTTGGGGGAACTTTTGATCTTAATTTGCCTAGGTTTCTTTGGAAACGTGCTGTGTTCAGATTCCAGTTGCAGCTTTTTAGCTGCAAGGCATTATTTTCACTCCCAGCCCAACGGAGAACACATCACCTGTGGGGATGGGGAATTATAAAAACACAGGGAGAAAGCTCATGGTGGCTATTCGGGCCAGACATCCATCTGTAACCAGGGTTTTCAAACTTGGGTTGTAGCTTCCCCACCTCACGACAGTTCTCTGTGTACTTCAAGTGTCTTTAAAAAGGGTCCCCTGAATGGCAAGCAGCGCTAATATGTATTTAAAAGTGATTTCTCACAAGCCACTGGAGGGCTGTTGGGGCAGGAGTGGCTGGAAGGAAGGCTACAGGCCCCCGGTTGTCATCTCCAGGAGCTCAGGTTGTGGTTATTCAGGCCCATTGCATGGAAAGTGACTTTCTAGAAATACCTCACTCTCTAGATGTTCAGTGTTGGCTGCCTGTCTGGCCCTGTAATTCGGCTGCCCTAGGAAAGATGGGGGCTAGGACCAGGCAGCGTTTGCCACCGCAGGGCAGGGATGGGGTACCGTGGCTTCACGGGGCAGCAGCACCACAGGGAAACATCACTCAACACGCACACCCCACAAGGGGTATGGGATGTAGTTGGGACTGTAAAAAACAAAGAAATAGCCCCAACAATTCTACAGCATACGGTTATATTTTCATTTGCAATAGCTTGGCTTTTTTTTTTTTTTTAAACACATTTCTGTCTACAGATGTAATTGGATTTACTGGGCCTAACAGCTGAGTGCCAATCATGTTTCCATGGAGAAAACAGTTGGTCTAGCTCATTCTCGCGTGTACTCTTATCTCCAGCTCCTTCAGAGGTGCTGCCTTTGTCGCTGCCTGAGAAGCACCCTCGCACCGAGGACAGGAGTCCCAGGGAAATAATCAGCAACACAGAGAAATAACCGGGAACATAGAGGCTCGGCATGCTCGCAGCATCCCAACAGCCTTGCACGTGGGTTTGAGGCATTTTCTTTGCAAGCCCTGCCAGGAGCAGACAGCACAGAGCTCCAAAAAGCAGAGCATCCTGGGGAGACCAAGCCTCCCCAGCTCCGCTTGAACCCCTCTTCTGCACCAAAAGGTACCTTATGCAATAGAAAATGCAAACCAAGGGGTTCAAGGGCTCACAGGAGCTGACGTCGGGGAGTTTACACTCCTTTCTCCTTGGTCTGGGCACCTCGCCTCTCCCTGCTGTGGGAACTAGTGGAAAAAGCTCGCTGCAACCTCCACACAAATAACGCATCACTTCAGACACCTCTTGGCGTGCACTTTCACGTGCAGCATCATAGGAGCGAAGCTGCCCTTCATCTTTGAGGTGGGGCTGCCAGAAAACCACAGCCAGGCCCACTCCCACCTTTCGTGCCTCGTTAATGAAACCGGGCTTTGGGAATTGCAATGGGACCGGCTGGCATCGGCAGCCTGGGTGTGCTCTGCACTGCCTCAGGAAGATGCTCTTCACGGCCCTGTGCCACCCCGTGCTCCCGAGAGCATCGTGTGGTACCCACGGGGCTCGGATGCCTGTCCGCACGGAGCGGGGCTGGCAAAACCAACGCAGTCTGCGTAGGGCTAAGGGTGGCTCCCGGCTGCACAGTGGCTGTAGCCAGGGGCCTCCCTCTGTGCTAGACATCCCTCGTCTCCCGGCTTTCTTAGACTCCCCTGGCACAGTTTCTTCAGGTACACTGACCCGCAATCCACAGCCACCTTAGCTTTCTATCAAGAGCTGCTTATAACCCCACCGCTCCCCAGCTTCGCCAACCCTCCTGCCCGTGCTGGCGAGGGAAGATGCAATCCGCAGGGCAATTTGTCCGGGGTTTGTCCAAAGCCACGGCACAGCGGTGGTCCCACAGTCGGGGGCATCCTGCCCCCCCCCCCGCAGCTTCTACTTTCGCTGCCTCCCGAGCTGCCTTCGCAGCCTGGCTGCGCACCCGCTGCTACGAACACCAGGCAAGGGGTGGAATCAATGGTAAGCAGGCTGCATTTTAATTACCCTTTATATAATGCAAACGTGACTGTATTAATAATCCTTGCAAGCCATGCGACTGTCTTACACAACCTTTAATTACTCAGGGAGCTCAGCATTTTCCATTGTCGTACAGTTTGCTTTATCTTTTATTATCTTGCCAGGCTGCCAGGCCCTGAGACACAAAAAGAAATGCTTTCTGCAACTTCACCCGAGCCAGGCAGCTGAAAGCTTTGTACCTGCTCCAAGACCATCATGTTTCCCTCCCTTTATTTCCTCAGAGCAGACAGCCAGAACATCACCCAAATGCATATCATTATTAGTAAGTGCATAGGCACAGGGTGGCTTCCCCTCCGAAAAAACCCCACCTTTGTGTTGAAAGGGTTATTTCTGAGGAGCTATCTATATTACAGCAATAAAAGATGAGGCTAATGTGTGCTTGACACATTGCATGGGGCCAGACCCAGCAAAGCACTTAAGAAAGCGAATAAAGCTCTTAAGCATATTTTCCCATTGACTGGAGCTTACCTTTTATTAAGGACTAAACATGAGCATATGGGTGTTTGCAGAAAGGGGAATTAGGCTCTGACGTGGCATCCTGGATCAATCAGATTTTTCCAGTGGCTTCAGCAGCAGCAAGAAAAATAACTACTCATCAGCCTGAACTGGGAGTTGTCATCATTTCACCGTGATTGGCATGCTAAAAAGCCTCTGTGGGACAAAAAGCAGAGCTCCTATGTCCTCTTGCACTTCATACCGTCAACAGCACTCAGGTGCTCCTTAAGTTTTTTTGGTCCTCCATGTCCTGGAGGGTAAGATGTGCTCCTTTTCATTCCCCACTCCCCAGTGCAAAGTCATGACGGGCGACTTCATGCAATCCTTCGTGAGTTGTGTCAACACACCAGACTTCCCTGGGTCTGCTGTAACACTTGCAGGTCTGCTGAGAGATTGGATATAATAAAATAATAAAGAATATAAATAATAATAAAATAATTCATCACATTTTTGCAAAGCATCCAAGTGGTCATCAAAAACTGATCGATCGTATTTATTTTGCAAATTTTGTGCTTAGAAAAAAGCAGTAAAAAATAATAAATAAGAAGGTGTTCCTTTCTCACAAGGGGGTTCCCTCAGCGCTGCCCGACCCATGGCCCAGCCTTCTGCTGCTGTGGATACGGACAGAGATCCATAGGGAGACCTCAGGCAGAGCTGCCTGGAAACATACCCAAACTCAGACCCACTGATAAAGGGAATACCTCAAATTGTCCCCCCCTTAGCAGTCTCCTGAAACTGTTTTTTCATACATCTACCAATGCCATTAAAATAAGGTCGCAGCTGGCAAAATGGTCATAGAAAAATTAAAATAAGACTTCACTGGGCCTGATTCTGATACTGGTTTGCACTGGCGCCAGAGATTTCATCAATACCACTGCCGATGTGTATCTGCAGAATTGCAACCAGAATTGAGGCAAAAAATAAATAATTAAATATTAAGAGAGGCAAAATTCAGTATTTAAAGCATTTGTGGATGCTTCCCACCACCCCACCCCCAAAGCTTTTATGTACAATTAGCTCTCCTAAGGTCCCTATTGGGGATCATTTCATTAAATAATAGCTCAATGTTGAGTTACAGAAATTAGTCTATAAAACATTAGAGGGCATGTTAAATGATGCGTGAAAATAAACTAGGTCAGTTGGGCGATAGGGATTTCTATTCTCTGGAAGGTCACGCATCTCTTTCTGAGGGACACGACAACAAACACAGATATGTAGGAGCTGCCATTCTGGCTCAGGCTGATGGTCCTTTTCCTTCTCTACCTTGGCCTGGCAATCAGCACTGCCAGATGTTTCACTGCACAACCCCACCTGAACAACCTTCCCAAGGCAGAACTTCTCCAAAGCCCCCAGGAGTTAAGACTGCAGAGGGTTTAAAGACTTACAGCTCTCTGAAAGCTCTTAATAAAAATGAAATATGGTTATTCCTCTAGATGTCTTTGTTATTTGTGGACATTTTGCCCTGCTTGGCCTCGCTTTTGTTTTATGGCACCGAGTTCCACATAGATTGGGTAGGGGAAAAAAATTGGTTTCCTTAAATGAGTTTTGAAATTATGCCCTTTCTGCTCCTTTTAGTGCTCAAGAGTTCAGTATGATACAGGTAGGAGAGGAAAGCAGGGAAGGAGATAGAGGGAAATATCAGATGAACAGGAGGTGATGCTGTAGCACAAAGTGTTAACAAGATCCTTACATATACATTCAGAAGAGTTTTTAACCTGGAGCTAAAACACAGCATCAGTGTCCTGGTGCCCGTGGTTGCAAAAAGACACAGTAAAATTGAGAAGAGAGCAGAACCAGGCCACAAAAACAGCTTCAGAGGTGGAGAAGACGCCTATAGGGAGGCATCCGGAGTCATCTATCTTATTGAGACAGTGGATTCAATTACAGTGCCTGAGCACATAACTGCAGGCACTAAAAGGCTCTGTCAGAAAAAGGGAGAACAAAAAGTAAAAGCTGTAGACTGAAGCTGGACAAACTAAGTTAGAAATACATCAACAGCGCAAGCTTGAGAGTCACAGGCAAACGCCAAAGGAAACAGCAGAGTCTCCATCTTTTGAGATGGTCCAAGCCAGCTTGGATAGCTGCCTGGAAGACATGTTTTAGCCAAAAAACAAGCTAACAGACTCAGTGTATGAGGGATGAGGTGTGGTTGCATGGCCTCAAACATGGGGAAGGTGGGACTGGCGATGCCTTCTCACCTGCTGCTCTGTGGACAGTGCATGGCAGGCTGTAAGGGAGTCAATTCAGTACAAATCGCTTCCCAAAAATGCATCTTTTCCTGAAGACTGCAGTGCTGTAGAAGCCACCGAATTGCAGCTATCAAAAGAGGATAGATTTCATGGATAAGGGTGTTGAAAGGAAACAGAAACACCTCCAGGAATGTGTCATGGGATGAGAAGGGTCATCCCCACCTCTCACAAGGAGGCGAGGGCTGGGGACAGCCAAGTTAGATGGCTACATCTCATCCCTTCATGCAGGGGAGGAAAGCAGAAGGTTTTCAAAAGGGGTTTCTTTGCTATAAAGCTTCAGCAGAGCTGGTGGTTAGTAGCAGGGATCAAGGGCTGAGCTGGGAGGACTGCCCTGGCCAGTCACACACCCCCCATGCCTGGGCACACTCACCTGTAGCATCGTAACACCACTGGGAACTTCATTAACTTCATCACAGTCCTCTGCTTTAGGAAGGGGTTGGTTAGACTGGTGTTCTACAAACAGTAGCATCGATTAACACCATTAACTCCCAAACTGTAGTTAATACCTAACTATGGTCAGCACCTTGCACATAGTTACCCTTGCAAAGAAAAAAAAAAAGGGGAGCCCTGTCCACCCCCAGCACAGGCTCACTCAGAAGACGACTCCAGCACGGATGCTATAAGGGGCTCCCTTCGGTCCCAAGCCACCATGGTGGTCAGGGCTAGCTCTGTGCCACTGCTGGGGTGGCAAAAGCCCTGCCTTGGGCTGCTGGCCTCAAACCCTGGGGGAAGCAGCACCACATGGCCCTCACCCACAGCCCTCAGAAGTCATACAGATGCAAAATACCATTTTCATTCAAGGATGCAGAGAAGGAAACTCGCCACACAACCCTCACCCCTTGCATGAGCAAGGAAGTCCAGATCCAGTGAGCTCTGCCTTCTCCTTTAATTAGTTTTAGGCATGAAAATGGTTTCCTGCTTCCATCAGCTTTTCCTGATACAGTAATGAATGTGCCTTCCTGCAGAAGGAATGCCGATTGAGAGGTAAAGCCATCGCCTGAAGAGAGCTGGGCTTCCAAGGAAGTGCTAATTAGTCCCTATTTGAGAAATCTGGTTAAAGCAAGTGAGCAGGTGTTGCTAGAAATTGGAAATAATCTGTACAAACATGTTCTTTCCTATGTGACAGCAGAGCTAATTACACCTCCTTGGGTCACCACTCCATTTTACATAATATCTCTCTGTCGAAAGTGTATTACCGCCTGGCACCGGCTGCCAGATGAAACACTTTAGCACTTGGTGTCAGTGGTGGATTAACCCCTTCTCCCATCACGGCTTGAGAGGAAGGATGTTGCTGCCAACCCCTCTTGCTCCAAAGACAGGGAGAATATCTCACATCTCCCTTCGGGCACGTGAGGCACCACGCAGCGTACCCTGCCTCGTGCTCTGCCGTACCGTCACCAGCAAGTTTTGATCTTGCTTGGTGTCAGGAAGAGTTTATGGATGGTTATGTGCGATCAAAGCTTTGCAACCTCCTGAAAAACCGAAACGTCCCCCGGGGGGAAGCTGGTGATTGATATACCGAGAGGAGACGATGCTGCTGCAGCAACAGAAGTAATCGCAAAGCTAATTATTGGTTATATAAGACGTTTTTGCATGCAGGCTTTCGCAGGTGCAACGGTCTTGTTGCAACAACTTGATCTCAGGCCGGCGTGAGGTGTCTGTGCACATCTGCGAAGCTGGAATCAAGAAAAATGGGAAGCGATCGCTCGGTACAAGCCAGCACAGGAGGAAAGCAGCCAGCTGCGGGTTGATTTGAACAGGAAGATTTCCTAAGCACCCTCCCAAAACAGAGGTATCTCTGCGTTATTTAGCAAGTGTCATGCAATATTAACTCCTGGTTTGCACCACATCCGTAGGAAGAAACAGGGGCTCAACGCAGACGGCGCGGACAGAGAGACATCCGCGAGTCACTGCGTGACCTGGGAGACATCCACGGCGCCCTGGACCTTGGTTTGCTGTTGCAAAGGGATGCACGGATGTGTTGGTAATGCCTGGGACGCGAGAATTGCTGGAAGAAGGGAACACAAACACCACGTTTGTGAGCAAAAGCCTGTCTCTGGAGTGCCGGCTGAGGCCATGAGGTGAGCTCTCCTTGCAGGCAGAGTGTGTTGGTACACCCTGGCGGAGGCTTTGCTACGGCCATGTGCCTCCAGCCTTTTGTACCAGGATGAGGATGCCTGCACCCCAGGGTTCGCTCCTGCCACAGAGACACCCTGGCCCTCCCACCTGGTGTATATAGGATAGTAACTGAGGACAGATGCAGTACCGAGGTTGTGATAAATCAGCTGAGCGCAGACAGAAAATGCTCCTGACAGCAGGCTGGCCATGGGACATTTAAGCCCAAAGGTGAAACGCAAGCCCAGGTAGACCTGGTGCCCAACAGGTCCAAGAAACAGAGACAAATTCTCAGTATCGGAGGGTAATGTGAATTTTGCGTCCTTGCAGCTTCAGTCACGGTGCAGTCTAGGCAGATGAGAGCTCTCGGTAAAACACCACGTATGTTAGCCAGCCCGTGGAGCTTTCACGGAAAAGTCCTTTCTCTAAGGGCCAAACCTGCTCGGCGTCCACACCGCTGAGCCACCTTTCTAGCAGCAGCAGTTTCCCCAGCACTTATGGCCACGTCTGCAGCCGGTCCTAACGAACGGGCAGCTGAGCCCAGAGCCTCGGGGACGGCAGCATGGCCGTGGGACCGGCGGCGGGGTAGCCCCGGCCAAAACCAAGCAGAAGGGCTGTGCTCCTTGGAGGCACAGCTGCCCCTGCAGTTGCTCCTGGCTCTCCTTGTCCCAGCAGCTGAGCACGGCCGGGCTGGATACGGAGAGAAGGGGGAGACACCGACCCCCTTTGTAAAGCTGATTCCAGACATACTGCCCTACACACGCACCCTGCAAAGAGGGCCCGTTAGGGCTCAGCTCATCAGAGCCGGGATCACACCGGGGATGAATTGGCGAAAGCATAATGGGAGCTGGTATTTAAGACACAGGAGTGAATTGTATCTCTATAGAAATGCTTGGTTTGGGTCCTATTTTCCTCCCCTGCCCCCCGTTAACTGCTTCAAAGGTGCAGGGGGAATGTGCGTTATTGCCTGCAGAAGAAAACAGCCGCAGCTGATCAGGGTGGTGTCCCTTTCCACCCGTCAGAGAGCCTGCACTCATGCTCAGCTTTTCCTAAAGCCACTTTTGACTCCCAACTCCACATCCACTCAGAGCTATCAACTTACGTATCAGACAGACTGACGTGGCCCTGAATTTATAATGTCTGATTATGTGGTCTGTTAACAATGGCAGAAAGATGGTGATGTTCCCATTCCTGAGATAAGGATCAGAGATACAAGAAGTAAAATATTGTCCCACTGAAGTCTTTGTCAGAGCAGGGGCTAATGCTCCACCGCTGCTCCAGCGTCCCTTTTCAATCAGGGATGTCCCCGTACTTGATCCCACAGCGGTGGGATGCGAGTGTCTTAGTATGACAGCAGAAACGTGTCTCCCTCTCTCGGGTGGCCTGTTGTGCCCTGGAGACATGTCCTTCCCTCAGCTTTCTCTTCTTTCAGTCTCAGTAGGTCCAGCTAGTTTGACCTTTTCTTGTAGACCACATTCCTAGTACGATGTTTGCCTTTTTCATAACATCATTACAATGCTGACTCATGTCCAATTAAAGTTCGAGTATTATGCAGGAGGCTTAGAAATGTCCTACCTGAGACAGGGGAACTGGCTCCAGTCTGAAGACGGCTGCAATTCAGACCTCTCCCAGCCATGATGCTGGCTTTAAAAATAAATCTTGTGGGTTAAAATAAGAGCATACCTTGGATACACCTTCAGGTTTCTGAGCCATCTAGGTCAAAACTGCTAAGACTGGATATGTGATCATTTTGTTTAAGTCAAAGCTGAGATTCATCATTCAAATGACATGTGAAGATGGGATTTTAAGCAAGTACACACATTTCATAGGGCTTCTAATAAGCTGCCTCCACTGGCAGGTACTTTAAAGTCCAGTGCAAGGGGTGGTCACCATACATGACTCACTTCAGCCCTGAGGCCCTGCTTTATCTGCAGGTGACGTACCAGCTCTTGCAATGATGGAGAAACCTGGTCGGCCGCAGCCAGGGCTCTGTGCTGCTTGCATGGCCTGACTTTTACTGTGGGACAGGGATGGTGAATATGAATCTGAATTAGCTCAGCTTAGGAGACGAAGGATGCAGTACAGACTCAGAAAAGCTTATGTGAAGAGTGGTTTCGGGCAAGTCCATGGCTCTAACTGCTGCTGCCGTGCGTGTGCATGACACCGTGCGAAGCCTTCTGCTTACCAGCTCCCCCTGCCCCTTAATCCTGCAGCAGCTCCTGTTTGCTGCACGGCCATGGGATCTGCTGATGCCCAGAGAAGAGCTGGGAGCCAGACTGGACCGGATTTGGGATCGGCGAGGGAGAAGATCAGGGGGCAACCCCACTACCTGTTATGACTGCAGAGGCAGATAAAACAAAAGCACACCCTCCCTTGCTCCGACAGCCGCCATCCAGCTGTGGAGAAGCGCGCTTTTCTGCTGCAAACAAAACCTCTTCCCTCTGCCATCTCTGATGCTGCTTCAGTTTGCAAAGAAAGGCTGCTAATGTGCTCACCCGTTGACAGAGCAGACTTGCAGGATAGTTTATGGCACCTACTGTACTCTCAGCTCAGAGCTGTAAAACAATATTCACTGTAGCTACTGTGCAGGGCTTGGCTAGTACAGCCACATCCAGAAGTATCCAGCAAGAAAAAAAATGAAGCTATTAAAAACACTCACACACAAGCCAGGAAACATCTTATTATAGATCTTGGTTTGAAGAAGGGAAATTAAAAACCTATACCCACACTCAGCATATGCCCAGCTATATTTGTCTGATCCATTTATTATCTTAGCCAATGCAATTTCAATGTTGCACTACTCCAGTCTTTCACACTAAAAAAAACCCCAACAACCCAACGCACAAGATGCCATCGCTGGTTTACAGCTGTGGCCTATCCTGTTTCTCCGAACATTTGCTGATTTGGCATAAGCACAATACTGAGGGAAGCGCACGGTGGGGGCTGGGATCCGACTGGAAGATGTGGATCACAGTAAAACAGCCTCTTCCTATATTAATAGCAGCGCTCTGTCAGAAGCGCAGCAATTTGTTCGTGTGCTGATCTTTAAAGTTGAGGTGGAGAAGGCATCACTTTGGATGGGTTCCTTCACTAAAGATGTACCTCGTGCATGCATTTCTCAGGCTGCAGAATTGAAAATAAAAGCTCTGGCAATGACACGCCATACATACAAAGTTAAATATGCAATGGAAAACATTACAGCTTGGTTAGTTATTGCTCCCATAGTGTAAAGATTGGAAATCGATGCCGCAAGTCCTTTATGAAGAAGGAGGAAGCCTGGTGCTGGATTAAAGAAGCGTTCATGCTCATGAGTAAGCGTGGAAGAAGCCCAGTTGTGTTGTAGGCTGAGAATCTCCAAAGCCAACTGCAGGTGTAACCATGCCAAAATCACCAGCAAGCCTGCTGCCTCCATAGGAGAGGTGCCACCGGGTGCTCCACGGTGTTTCAGCGGGAGGGCGGCTGTGCTGTAGCCGTGACCCCCGGGCAGGTTTGCACCTCCTCTTCTTGCACAGAGCAGATACCGAAATGTCACAACTTCAACGTGAGCTGGAAGCGCTCTGTTGGCTGGAAGAGCCAAAATGGTTTGGGTAGCTACTTCTGTGTCCTTGATGCAGCAAGCTTATATGGGGCTCTGCAACACTTGCTTTTATTAATAGCCTGGATGTCCTGAGCATTTTTCTTTTTTGGTTCTCACGAGTTATTTTCACTGCACAGCTTCCCATGATCACTCAATTTTGGGAGCTGATTAGACCAACTGGTGGGATAAATCCCCGCAGATGAAAAAAAACCAAAACCAACCCACACCCAGAGAATCAAGAGTGTTTCTATAAAAAGTTAGGAACATGTGTGTGGCATTGTGGGTACAAACAAGACTCAGCACGTATCTGCCTTTTCTTTGCTGAGAAAAGCTCATTTGGTTACGTGGAACTTTAAATAAAGAAGATGCTGGTTGTGCATCACGTGCCACTTTTGATGGTACTGGCCCTTCGACTAGCCCTGCCTTGTGCAAGCACTCAAGGTATTACTCAATGAGGGTAAGGGAATTACATTTCCATGCTAGTTCTGTTCTCCTGTTTGTAATGAAGTGCTAGGGATCAGATCTGTCTGACTTGCTTTTGCATGAAAATCTGCCCTCTTCTAATACTTTGAACATCCTAGGAAAGGCCATTGTTCAGGGACAGAAAGTCCTCTCAGACGCAAGGAGTGCTGGACAGGCGGGGAAAAGCATTTGGGGTAAATGGGTTTATTCCTACAGCCTGCCTAGGCAGAGATGTCAGGTTGTACAGCTACAGCAGTAATGTTAAACACCTTGGTCCTGTAAAAATCAATAGCAAAACCTTCTTGGATCCTGGACTCTATCCAGGCTGTGGAAACAGCAAATTGTGCAGAAAAAGCTAGCATTAGAGAAGAGCTATAGGAGGAAGAGCTTTCAAAGACCTTTGGGGTTTGTTTCCTCCAACAACGAGGTATCAAGGGAGCTTGCAGGATGGATTTAAGCAACTGCAGTGGCACTTGGACAAAACAGGGGTCTTCGTGAAGGTCCAACACAAACTACTGGGGCATACAGGGACACGTGCATCGAGCTCTGTGGAGGTATAAACCTACTCACATACCCTCCTCTCACACAGGTACCGGCAGGGCCAGTTTTTATATATACAAGCAACTATGTTTGTACGTGCAGACAAATTCCCATATCCACTAAAATACGGAAGCCACCCTAAGGAGGATGTATCGTACACATCTCTGGGGGATGTGCATGCCATGTTACTCATAGCAGCCCACACTGAAAGACAGCTCCTTTTGCCTGGGCTATGAAGTGAAACGCTCAGGAGTGTGCTCCTTAACTCACTGTGTAGGTAGCACCACATAATCATCAACTACATGACGGCAGACTATTTCCCCCTCCCACACTCAGTTCCTATTCTGGATCGTGATCACTCACTGAGTGAGAACTCAGGATTTCATTTTACACCCCTCCGTTTGCCTTTTTATTGTACCATACTCAGACTCTGCTCTGAAGACAGATCTATTAATATTCTCGGGGATTTTTGTTTGATCTTTGTCTGTGTATTGACAGGGTGAACACTAACAGCGCAGGAAGAAAGTCTTCTTGCCTCCAACTCAGGTATTTGGACACAAACCTGCCAGCTGCCAAAGTCTTACTCAGTCCCTGGCTTGGACTCGCTTAAAGCATATAAAATCTTCTGGGAATTTCTCCTGTAAAATCCATATGAGCATATGCAAATTACTTCCCCCCGCAGAGGTTTGACATAGCATAACCTAGAGCTACTAGGCTGACAAACAGTCCTGGCACCAACAAATTTCATAATTCCCAGCAGTATGAATATTAGAGCTATTCTAGAAGAAGCTTGCCAGAATTTTAACTGGGGAAACCCACCGAATTTTCACTACCTTTATTTTCAGAAATGTCTGAACTTCTCTAAATAAAAAAAAAAATTAGCTGGAGGTAGAAGCTGCCAGCATGAGACATGTCAGGCTGGTGGCTGAGGCCAAAGCAAGTGGGAAGCAAATGGTGGTACCTGCATGCAACATAACTCAGCCTTGCTGTATGAGAGATAAGGGCCACCTGATGGCACCTCCAGAGCAGCGATGGATTCTGTCGTCACAGAACACCTGGGACACACGGTGGGGGTCCCCACATTTTGGTGTCAGAGCACTGAGTCTGTGGGCAAGTAGTACACCTGGTCTGATGTATTGAGGAAAAGTAGTGTAGAAAGCAAATCTGTCTAGTGTCTTATCTGCTAGGCTATGCTTTCTCCCTGACATATATGACCATAGACCATATATGCATCCTTACGTGTGATGTGTATGTGGGCCTCTGTGAGAAAGACAGGAGAGACACGATCTACAACAGCATCCAAAGCTAATGCTGTTGAAAAGACAGGGAACTGGAAGATACTCACTTCACAGTCACTAACAATATGGATGTTTTAGCACCATCGTCCACATAGCTAAGATAAAAATAACCTTTCTATAAATGTACCACTGTATTCTGAGGTCGAATAAGACTCCCAATAAAATCACTCCAAGGCATTTGGAAAACAATTTACTATTTATCTCACTAAAGAAAGCTAGTCCCTAGTTTTTCCTTGTCTTTTCTCACTAGGGCCCTAAAGCCCCTGGAGGATACCTATTTCAATAAATTGCATAACAAATTACAGTTCAGGGCTGTACATCTCCGTTGCAGAGTATGGAAGCAGTGTAAGGCCGCCTGTTTTCATGAGCTATTTTGAGATGCGGCGGACAGCCATGGCTTTCTCAGAATCCATCAGCGTCGCAGTAAATGTTTGTTCCTAAGCATGCACACGTACACCCACCACGGCACGTCTCTCATTGACCTGATGATGCTCACATATTCCCCCCAAACAG
Source organism: Haliaeetus albicilla (assembly GCF_947461875.1). Lineage (NCBI taxonomy): Eukaryota > Metazoa > Chordata > Aves > Accipitriformes > Accipitridae > Haliaeetus > Haliaeetus albicilla. Next base: position 5,751,539 of record NC_091495.1, on the reverse strand, counting down.
ACATTTCCCCTCACACCAGAGGATGACCAAAAAGGTGTTCCACTTGAGAAGGTCTGATAGCAAAAGGAAAGAATTCAGCTCATCCCCATGATGGGCTTCCAGCTTTGATCCCCTTGATAACCACTGCATCTGGTGACCATCTGTGCTTAAAAATGGCTTCCCAGGAAGAAATGCATAGGCTCCGCATGGGGAGGTCGGTTATTTTTAACCGAAACCCATTCCACCTTGGTGTCTCAGGAAAACAAGCATGTTCAGCAGAATCGGTCCTTTAGAGTCAACGTGTGCTATCACAATGTAATGTTACTTTTGGCAAACAAACCAGTATCACCTACTTGCCCAGGCTCATCCACGTACAGCATGGCTGCCAAGGGAAAACAGAATGAAGAAAGGATGACACATTACTAATCTCTAACCATGCATGTTCAAAGTGCAAATGGAAAGAATGAACACCCTTGACACTACACTCCCCTGTTTATCACCGGAATAAATGAAGCCCCGGCTGTGACCGGGTAACTTTCCCCATAGCATGAGTATGCTTCTGTCCTAGGCAGAGGCTCAAGGAGAGAGCTGTGACTCCAAACCTCTTCAGCTCCAGAGCTTCTTGGCTAGGACTGTTAATCACAGCAGTGCCAGGGACGCGGGGACACTAAAACTGGGCTGTATCAGATGACCAACAACTCCCACTGCAAGGCAACAGAGAGCAAGGGCTCGGTGTCTGGACTGCCTACTGTTCAAGAAGACCTAAACGAAATAAAACCCAGGAACCCGTAGAATGAAAACCCTTCCCTCATCCTTTCTTCCCCCTGCCTGGTCAAGGGCAAGTGGGAAGAAAGGGGAAGCACTGCTCCGTCTTCATCTCTCTGCTCTGGTCAACACCCTGCCTTGTCTTTGAGATGGTAGAGCTAGGATGCTGCTTTGCATTTGCTGCCACACGCCTTGTGCAGAGTATCCTGCGTAAACACTGCAGATCTTGACTTTGCACTGCTGAGATGTGCGTACACGCCTGAGTCATGGCTTCAATGTGATTGACAGCCCTCTGCTCCAGAAGCCTCCAGAGAGCTTAAGCTGTGGGAGTTTTCTAAGCAAGGATGTTATGTAAGTGGAGAGCTATTTTTGTTCAAAGTTTAGTTCTGTACTCTACGAGACTAAAAATATATGCACACAAAGCTAAAGAACACATTTCTAAAACTCATTAAACAGCCATGCCCTTTCTCCCATGATCCTTTTCCCGGTGGTGGCATCTGCCAAAGGTTTTATGTGCACTGCAGAGAGCAAGGCTTCTCCTTTGTAACCAGCCTCCTCCTCTGCCTTCACCATCCTCCAAGACCACAGTGCAGAACTCAGGACACCACAAGCACTTCTGCCACAAAGAAATGGGGTAGCAACGCTGGAACAGAAAATAAGGTTACCTTAAGGTGGCCACAGACAACTGCTGCAGCTCTGAAACCAGACCGTGTTCAGCACCTGGGGCAGCCCTTACCTGCCGGCTGCAAAGTCCTTTTTGCAAAGCAATGGCATTGTGACCCCAAATGATGAGGAGGAAAGATGTCCTGCCAGGCAGGTAAGGGCAGCACAAGAGGTTTTGAGCTACTGGGAGAGGAAAGACAGCTACCTGGCTAACAGCTGCTTTATTTTAGCAGAAGTCAGCGCTAGAAGGAAGCAAGTCCCCCCAGGTTCATACTGTGATCTTGGAGCAGCACGTAGAGATGACCTGGCAATGCAGCATCATCAGTTCTCTGCTCTGCCTGGAATTTTCTGAGTGATCTTGGGTCAGTGCCTTAGGCACAGATTCACAGAGGTCTACAGAAAAGCCTTCGGGAGACAGCCAAACAGCAAAAGTCAGCACGCCTTGGTTCCTCCCTCTGTAAAATTCAGATAGCAGCAGGGCCCTACCTCCCCCAGTGTCAGCATTATACCTTTCTTGTTGGCTGGGAGGTGATCAAGGGGATGGGAGCCGGAGCCAAAATGAATAGGGTATAGCTCAGGCACAAGCTATGCCTTTGATTCTGTCCCATGAAACTTTTAGACTGAATAAATCAGGCCCGTACCATTTCGATGCTTTGAAAAAAACCCCAGTGAACTTCTAGGAGCTTGTCTACCATTAGTTAAAGACTCCAGACAGTTAAATGATACTTGCTAATTCTGGTGCTCCGCTAGGCCCAGACATCTATCCCTGCTGGCAGCTCTAATGAGGACTTTGGTCTGCACAAGAAATGGTTATTCATCATCAGATCTCCTTGCCCCTTATGTAAATGTTCTGCTTCATCTCAGAAGAAAGGAAAAGAAAGAAAGAAAAAAAAAGCTATAAATAAAAAGTAAGTAGCTATTTTTGGAAAAGAATTTTCTTCCTGGTGTATGTGTCTCTGTGCGTGTGTAAACAATTATCTTCTGCATTTCTGTCAGCTTATCTAATCTCTTAAACAAATACCAAAGTTGTTAGGGTTTGGGGTTTTTTTATGGCCTGGTTGTCTTAATCAGTCTCTCCAAAGGACTCCTTCAGGGGTCAGGTTCTGCATGCACTACCACGTGTCCCAGTGGTGCCCATCGTGGTAATCGAGCTGCAACCGATGCACAAGGCAAAGTCTGGCCCTTGGAGTCGTTGCTTGATCCTGTGTCCTGTAAGGACATAATTCCCTATAGCTATCTACCTGTATATTTATACCTGCTTATTGCATGTGCTTTAATTTTCACTCACCATCATGCTAAGGGGGTGTACGCATGGGGGTGATTTTTGGCTGCGGGGAACTGCTCCCCACACCACCAGTCCCCCTGCCCATCAGCATCCTCTGAAGCATGCACCTACTGCTGTCACTGCCTCAGAGAAGGCTCTTCCCAAAACTGTTAGGTGGGGAAGGACAGTGCCCACGTGCCCCTGGAATAGCCTGCCCTGGGCTTGCAGGCAGGGCAAAAGGGTTTTCAAAGAAAATGAGGTAGCTGCAGTTACAGATGGACGAGTACCTTGGGGAGGAGAATGGGCAGGATATATATAAAACGAAAAGCAGCTTTAGGAGCAGAAACAAGCTGCTGATGGCAATGGAAAAGCTCTCCACAAGACACACACAGCAGCCTCGTGTGTGCTGATAAGAGATAGGGTTAAGTGAGTGGAACATCACATGCCTAGACAGTTCACGGCTCTCCTTCCTACGCAAGCAACAAGCTTTGGAGGTTGATAACACAGGAATGTCAATGCAGATCTAAAAAAAACCCTCTCCTGTGTGCTGCTTTAAATATTCCCAGGAACTCGGGGCTTGTTCTGAAAGCATCTGATTCAAAGCCTAGGGAGGGCTCTTCACTCAAGCTTGCGGTAACGCTGCTTACCATGCTGGAAGGCAGGGAGAGGCGAGGAGGCTTGAGACACCGCATTGGCCTTGCTGCACGTCAAATCATTTTCACCAGGAACAAAGAGATAACCAAGAAAGGACAGAGAGAACAAAATGACTCAAATGCCAGATTTGCTAAGACAATGGCAAGCACATTATGAAAAAAAAAAATTAAAAAGCGATTGTCCTACACGTGCCTTGTTCTTTATGTCCTTATCGCCAACCTCTCACTGCTGCCTGGCGTCAGAGACACAAGCTTGTAGAGACCTTGGATCCAATAAGAGATGTCACTTCCTATGAGGAATCTTCAAATATATAGTATTTTTTTAACTATTTAGCTGAATTCCCACCCTGTTGAAGTCAGAGTTTTGTCCCTGCATTCAGCGGGGCCAGAAATTAAGTGACATGGCTGTGGTCATAATGAAAGTCTGTGTCAGAGAGAGATTTCAGTCCAACCCAACCTCCCAATCAAACCCAGTTCTCCATCAAAACCTGTAAGCTCATCCTTCCTGCAGTGCAAGAAGTCTGAATTTCCTTCATCCAGGTACCCAAAGATCAATGACTGCTGAAGGTCTTAGGCCAGCATGGAGAATATTTTGAACACTGATCACCCAGAGGTCTGGACTGCCTTGTTCTCAGAGTTTTAGAGAGTCCTACAAAGGCCTAGAAAACATAGCAGAGAACAGGATTGAAAACAGTTGCCTTTCTTCCCACCTCTAGTGCCACATACACTCAGCATCTCTGAAAAAAAATCAGGCCAACGAAATCTCAGTTTTATCAGTTATAAACTGTGATACCCAAACCCTCTTTCCCAGGTGCCTGAATACAGTTTTTGTCTGAATTCAGCTTTCCTTGCTCAACGCCACCTGCCACACTGGGAAGTGGAATAAGGACCACAGCTTTTTGAAGCACATGGTGGTAGAAAATATTTCAGAGAGGCCACAGCCACTTTGCTCCTCTGGTTAATTCTCCGTTGTCTGGGGCACAGGAGGAAGAGGATGCCCCAGGACAAGCAGGCAGGATGGGTACCATAGGGAGCACAGGGGGCTGGTACCAAAGCACCGCGTGGGTCCCCTCGCTCAGCCACCCTCCGGCAGAGCTTGGTGGCTGTGGCTGAGCACAGCCTCGCTGGGGCTAGCGCTGCCTCTGCCCTACGGCTTCCAGCGCACTGCTTCTGGCTGGGCTCCTTCACACACCGTGCAGGAGACCCAGAGCTGCTTCCAGACGGAGCTGGCTCTGGAAATGAGTGTCTGCGCTCACTCTCCACGACTGCATGCTGCAGGGACCAAGCTCTCCATGCACCAACTTGGTGGGTAAGTAGATATCAGAAAGCAAACTAATAACCCACCAGGCTTTCCTGTAAAAAAATCCCTGGGATGAAATAGTCTATGGTAGGGTCTCTGAAGCCCCAAACTCTTGCTCTCGGCTACAGCGTCTTGTTTTCTATTGCATAATGGAGCTTGGCCAAAATCCACACTGCCATTTACCATGCTGGCGTGCAGATGCCTTTGCCAAACTGAGTTAAGCCAAACTGAGCTGTGTGAAAATCAGCAAAACCTGAAGGTCCAAAAAGTGAGGTTGCAGCAACTTCTCCTCCCCCAATTTCCAGGGCTGCATTGTGAGTGTACATTCATATGGGCTGGCCAAACCCAGAACTGAGGTGTCTCGACTATCGTGGATTTTAGGGCCAAAGGCTAAATTCAGCTCACACACTGAAGTCAGTGTGGTTTTGTGGGTGCAAGCCAGACTGGAACTTCAGTCTGGTGGTTGGAGGAGGAAGAAACAACTTTGCTCTGATTTAAAAAGGAAAGAGAAACAAAATAAAATACTGCCATTCCCTTGAAAATCTCAAGATCTGTAGTAATCCAGTAGGTTGCTTTCCCCAGTTGACAGGCCACTGGAGATCATTTCCACGAGGTTTAGGAGCTGGCCTCTGTGGAACATGAGCACTTTCCATCCTGTTGGACATTATGGTTCAAGATATTCAGCCCCTTTTCCTAGGGCTCTCTCTCCCTTGAAAGCCCATGAGGGGCTTCCACAATGGTGAAGTCAAATCTTTAAACTTTGTGCAATATCACAAAGGCTTTTCTGTACTCACTCAACCGTAGTTTAGGTCTCTGCTCTTAGTTCTGTTTGGGTAGGGACTTCCTATCCCTGTTTACTCTTCTCTAGCATCTCCAGGCAGCCCCCGAGTGTCTCGCAGCTACCCACTCACCATTACAGAACAAGCTTATTGCATCCCAGTTTTAACAGTGTTTGGTGGATTTCCTCTCCTGTTAAAAGCAAAACAAATTCTGTCTCACCCAAGCAGAATTACAACAACATGGAAAGGAAAACCAAGGGAGACAGAAAGGACCTCTGAGCAGGAGGAAGAAAAGTGATGATCATGTAGTGCAACATCCAGCCAAACACTGCCTGCTCTCCTAGGCTGCCCCAGGACCCCTCTGTGGCTTTAGCCAGGGCCAGCTGTTTTGCCCCACCATCATTTATCCGCACTCTGCCACCAGCTAAGATGGCAGGTATATCTCACCACCTTGGTTTTCTCCCGTTCATTAACTGCATCATTTCTTTTCAGTCACTGCCTGCAGTCATAGCCGCTTCTCGTGCGAGTACTGGGGAGGCAGGAGGGTCTGGCAGGTTGAGCAGACTCTGTCCAATGCCTCACCACTCATATCATTGCCCTGGTGTCACTAGTGGCAGAAAATGCGAAACCTAGGTTTGCCCTAATGCTTTCTCAGCCAGAGCAATCCCTTCTAATATTGGTTGTGATGTTCTTGGCTCATGCCCCTGTAGGGGTCTCGCAGCAGTGCCAGCATATCCATATGGAAGTGTCAGTGACATCCACTTTGTGTTTCTTAGTGTTAGACTGATTAATGGTCTTTAACAAAAGGCAAGCTTATCACCTGTGGCCAGCAGTCAGTGTCGCTCAGAAGCTGCCGGGTCACCAGCTGGGAGCATCCAGGTGTTCACACCACATATCCATCAGCATCACCAGTGAGACTGGGAAGGCCAAGCCAAGGATGGACTGAACAACTATGTCCCACACACAGTGTAGAAATGATGCCACTACTAGTCCTGAAAGCACACAACCCCAACCAGTTCTTCACCTCTGACTCTGCAGAGAGGGAGGAGGCTTGAGTTCCACCCCAACACCTTTCAAGCAGCAACATCTTTACTAAAGCTGAATTAAAGGAGGCCAGTTAGATCAGGGAGTGGGACGAGACCAAGTCCCCACCGCACAATTTCATACCGCAAAATAGCCTTTAAATACTATCTGTCCTCAGATGTTTTATACCAGGCCAGAACAAAAGCAGATGCCAATACCTTCAAATTCAATGATAAATCCCTTTCCCATATGGCCTCCTCTTCTGAGAGCTTCAGAGAAGGACTGAAATAACTTGATGGTTTCCTGAGGTTTCCTGGTTACAGTTCTCCTGATAATGGTAATAGCTCAGTGGCCTCCTTCACAGTGCACAGGTGTATAAATATACTGTGAGCAATTCTCCCAAGTCACTTCTTCAAGTAATGAATGTTGGTCTTTGCAATTTCTTCTTGTGCAGCTTCAGTTGATACTTGAATTAGCAACTAAGAACTAAGAAGAATTAAAGAGAATTTCTCGTAACTGGGGTGCCACTTACACTAACTCAGGGGCACAACTGAGTGAGCTGACTGGTAGGTGAATTATTGCAGAATTAATTTCGGTGTCAGCCATCTCTGTTCTGTGCTGTGACAGCGACCTTTCAGAAAGTGGAGGAGTCAAGCTTTGGCACACAAAGACCATCTCCACTCAGACAGCCTTCCAAGGATGACGAAAGGCTTGACCCCAAAATGTTCTGCATAAACTTCAAGAGCAAGAGGAAAATCAGTTTTCCAAAGTTACTTTTTGTAGCAAGGTGCAATACAGAAAAGCTAGGGCATATTCTGGTGTCTCATTGGAGCCTCGTTTCCTTTTACTCATATATTGTCAACTGTCTTCAGCTCCCAAATGCTCCCAAAAGATAAAGAAGAAAATAATTCTTTCAAGATCCTGTATTTATTCTATGTATTTTATATCTAGATCCACCCTCCTTGGGTGCACACCTCATACCTGCACACCTCATACCTTCACACAACAGCTTAACTTTGCGCATCCGCATTGCAGCCTATGGTTATCTAGTTACAATTTAAACCAACATGCTTTATTTCCACCGTGGCACAAAATCAGGCTGCAGAAAGGCACAGATTTCTCCAGATGTGCTGACCTGACCAGGGTAGGGGTTGCAGGAAAACATTACAGCCAAAACTGCCGTGGGCACCGTAGTGCCAAGTCTGAGCACAACCCCAGCCTACCATCTTGCTCTGCCCCACAGGGATCCCTAATCAGCCTGATGCATGGCCAAAGGTGTCCTTTTCACGCCTCTCTTTGCAGATATTTCTGGGCAATGATTGTCATCTATTCAGGGAAACCGTTTCCAATGCATTCCTTTAAGGCCACTCCTTTTCCTCACTCACTCCCTGGTTTGCCTCCTTATTTCAGATCCCAACCCTGTTGCTGGGCTGCAGTATAAACCCTCAGGGAGCACAAGCATTAGGACATTTCCCTTTCCAGCCACTCATGAGCACTCAGAGGCAGAAAACACACACCAGGCAGCCAGCATCTCTGTAGAACCCAGTCCCCCTTCGCTCAGCATCCCCAACCCCGCAGCCATCCCGCAAAGGCAGCCTGGGCGAGCTGCCACTTCCCCCTCTCGCAGCCCAAGTGACCTTAGCACCAAGAAATGTTTTCCTGGTATTCAGCCTACGTTTCCCCTCAGCCGGTTTATCCCATTGTTTCTACTTAAACCTTCCTCAACAACTCCGTCACCCTGAGGAGCTCTAACTGTACTTAGCTGCCGTAAACATTTCTGATACGCTTTAAGTGCAAGTAATTCAGGTGAGCGACTTATATGGCACCCCAACAGACACGGCGTGTGTTTGTATGCCTTTCAGATGTCCCTTATTTCAGGTCTTGAATTACCCAGTGACTTGCTGTTGAAAATTATTAACAAGAAGTGTAACATCAGTGGATCAAACCTATGAAGCAAGCCACTTGTACACAAGAAGTGAACTCCACATCCCCTCTGAGCTTTCTGCAGGAGCTGCTTGGTTTGCTCGCCCCACGCCTGCTCCTTGTCAGGTACGGCATCCCCCATCGGAGCCTTGCTCGCCTGCACGTAGGGAATCAAGACATGAGCATGGCTTCTGCTTCAGATACAGCAGGGCCACAAGGGTTGGGACGGGGTCAGTGAGGAAGAGGAGTTGTGTCCGAGTTTGCAGTTCCAGGGTGGATGTCTGCAAACCCTTCTCCCGGGGACAGAGGTATTGCTGCTGGTGCAGGGCTGTCCCTCTGAAGCCAGTTGGGACACCTAAGGCACAAAAAGTATGGTTGTAACCCTGTTATATCTGATGTCAAGACGTAATTCAGCTGAAGGGTATTAACAAAGAAGGCATTAGGATGTTCTAAGGCACGTGTGTGCTGTGACTGTGCGACTGACTACTGCTACCTGGAAGATCAAACCTGTTCTTAGGAAAATTCCTGGAAATCAGTCTGAGACTAGCTTTTTCACATTTCCTATGAATTTCCATTACTTCCCCCAAACAAATACAACATATTTCTTTTTAAAAAAAGGTGAGATGTGGAGTGACACAGAAACATTGCAGAATCTTGTCTTCTGTGGGCACCACTTAACTACACTGAGCATCATTTTTTAAAGCCCAGAACTCCCTTTGCTTTGTGATTTTTTTAACCCTCTAATACCTGTCACACTGTCTCCAGAGAGAACTTCATGTCCATGCCCTTAACATGAGCACGTGAGACTTCGTAGCCTCATACTGCCAGATCTCCCCTAGGCTTGCTTCCCGGTGATTTGCCTCCTTTCAGCCATTCAAAGTTGTGTCCCAGGAACTTTCTCCTTGGTCCCAGCACTTCTATTTATAAGGACCAACCACAAGCAGAGCATTTCTTTGGTAAAACATAGTCCAGATTGGGCCCTGTGCAAAGTTTTTACTGGTTTCTCACTGAAAGAGCTAGTTTCATCGAAGACTCCTGGCCCAGACCAGAAAGTTCAAACCAGCAGGCAATGTTTTGGAACAAAACTCAAAGGTAGGAGAGTTTCCAGTCTCCCTGAAACAGCTTTGAAGTTTCCCCACTAGAAGACCTGTCCTTTGCAGGGATACGCCTGCTGGAAGCCACGCTGTTGTGGTGGGTGGGTAAGGGAGGGTAGAGTGGTGATGGATAACCCACCAAAACCTTCAGGACTCAGTTCCCATCTTCCTATTACCCTTATACCAGCCTGCGGATTAATTAGCAGATTTTCAGGGCTTGAGGATGCTCAAAGCACTGTTAAAGGGTTAATACCAAGACTGTTTTCGTAGAGTGGAAGAAGGTCTGGCTGAACTTCCCTTTGTTTCCCTCCTCCTCCCTTCCCCACCTTCCCTCCTGCTGCTTCTTTTATGAATAGGTCTTTACTGTGCCTCAAAAAAATAATTGTCTCTCTGATGGCCTTCCTTTCCCCTAACTGCTCAGGGCCATCAGAGAGCCAGTCAGAAGGTGGCTTTTGTAATAAGGAAAGCTTCTTCCAGGCAGAGGAAGACACTGCCTGGGGCTTCTATATTCACAGCCTTTCTATTTCTGGCTCTCCCTTTTCACAGGGCTTTGTTTGCTAAACCCTGCTTTCCCCCCACAGGACATTAGTGAGCATACGTACCTGAGAAGCAGAATAAACTGAAAAAAAACCCCAACAATTCTGGCAGAGCCCACCCCAGAGATGAGGGGCTTTGCATCTTACCTCTGCCTTTTCTACTTCCAGGGAGTTTGCTGGAAAGAAGACTAATTAATAGGAATGCCTTAACGGCTTAAATCCTGCTCTGTGGGCTCCAATTTGCCTCTTGAGGTGGAAAGTTGAAAGTAATCCTATTTTCAATATAGAAAGGGGTAGACTGTGCTGATACTGAGCCCAAAGCAATTCAAGAAAGGTCACTGCAATAATGTGATGCATAGGCTCAGAAAGCCCCAAGGAGCTCTGGGGAGCTGGCACGGGATGTTAAGGTAAATGAAACGGCCCCAGCCCCTCCCCTGATCCCTGACAGAAAGATTTCAGTCCATGACATCAGCTCACAGCAGCTTCCCCAACCCCAGCATCAGAGATGCGACCGCTGCCTGCACCCACACGACAGGTTGGGTGTCCCATCCCTTCCCTCCTGCCTTATGCTGTGCACCACAGCCGGGCATCAGCACCGCCAGCGGCAAACGCACACACAGAAGCCAGCGCTCAGCCATCTCCATCCTTCACCACCTCTGTGTGCTTCCAGGCTCTTCAGCCAGGTCACAGCTTTGCCAGGGTGCCCGGCTCAGCAGCTGCCAGCCCCATCGGTTCACTCTGGCTGCAACCCTTCAATCCCTTAACCCACACACCCTGACGTCCATCACCACTGATGGTGCTGTAAATCCAGGCTGCAGCCACGCTTTGCCATCTTCCCAGTTCAGAGAACTTCAGAATGCCAGGTTTTGTCCATGCCTGTCTCACACGCGGTACAAGGATCCTGAACCAGGCACCACCGGTTTAATTTTACACTACTTCGTAGCATGGTGACCTATTCTAAAAGCTGGCGAGTTTAGCTAGAACAGGGTCACATGCCCAGCTTGACACCAGGTTTTGAGGCAATGCTTAAAGTTCCTTGTCACCGCATTGCCAAGACGCCTAAAATTCATAGGAAGGGTAAAGCACTGCAGCCTCTTAAGATCTGCACAGGAATGTATTTGCCAAGCTGGATATTACCACTGTCTGTCTTTCCACTTTAGTTCTCTAGATCTAACATGTCTTCTCCCTGAACCTCTTTCCTAAAAATTTTCATCAGTCTTCCTGCAAAGGTCCATTGAGGCCAGCCTCATCAGTGAAGCATACAGTTAACTACTCTCACATCCTCTGAGGGCTACATCAGTGGTTCTTTTGAACATTTTTTTCCAATGTCTCTTGAAACAAGCCGGTGTTCGAGCACAAGCCTGTCTGACACCTATCCTGAGGTCAAGCCAATTATTTTGCTCCTTGCCCACAGCTGCTGAGGCAGTCACACTTTGCACCAACCATTTAGTATTTTCACCACCTCCAGCCGACTGCAGCCTTACCCAGGGAGGTTTACACCTTGTCACTGTTGATGCCTGAAAATTCACCAAAAGCATATGTCACCTTGCCAGTGCTCTCCTGAATAGCAAATGTTTTTTATACTGCTCCCTTTCTGAACTTCAAGCCAGCTAGTCCTTCAGCTAGAAAGTTCTCTATCTTGGGTGCAAATTTCTCCAGTATCTGGCCCAGCAACATTTTGATAAGGTACCAATAGCAAGAGCGTTTAGTGGTTTCTATCAACACGTGAAGTTATCCTTTTCCCAGGAAGGGACCGTCAGGGACTTGGTTGTAATCCTGGACGATTCTCCAGGCTCCCAGCTACCACTGACAAGGTTTGGTCTGCCCATGTGAATGCACTCCCATTCACGTCTTGTCTTGCTAGCCCATCCAGTTACTGCTTTTTGATATCCAGCCCATCTCTTCAGTTCTTCTGATTTGAGCACACACATTTCTGTATCTGGCACCAAACAGATGAGAAAAACATTTGTGTGCCCAAGTCACAGGTGTACACCAGTATCAGCTGGTCTAGTTAGAGCTGTTTCTCCCAGTAATTTCCAATGGGGCAGCAACAGTGTTGTCAAAACCAGCTTTTGGTTCCTTAAGCACTTGCTAGGAGCCGTAGCAGGAATAGGGCTTGTCAGAACAGCAGTGAGTCCTTTTATTTTCACAGAAACCACTGAGCAGCTCTGCCAGAGTAACAATATTCCCTCACTGCTGGCCAGTGCCTGGCTGAACACTGTGAACCCAGAGGTGAAGGACTTTCATAGCCCATTACCCAGCCTCCCGAGCCATGCAGTTCCCAGCTGCCACTGCTCTTGACAGATCACTGTGCTACACAGAAACTCGGTCCCTGCTCTTTTTCTCCTCCAATCTCAGCTTGGAAACAGAGTGTGAAAACACATTTCCCTGTCTTCAAGTATGTTTTCTTTCCTCCTCAGCAGATCTGCTCCTAGCCTGTCACCTTGAGGGTGCAGGGAAGAAGACACTCAGCATTTCAGGAGATGTCATGTTTAACCTTGTGCATGATGGAAGCTGGAAACATGCATTATCAGCAGCACTGTGGGCAAGAAGCTGAGAATAAATGGTGGTATAACTTGGAAAGCTCAGGCACAGCCATGGGAGGATGCAGTGATGTGTTCTTTTATCTCAGCCTAACTCCCAGAGGGCCGCTATCCTACAAAACGCTTGCTGAAAACTAGATACACCTTCAGTCTCACACAAGTAACAAGCTCAATCCCTTCTCCCCTAGTTAAAATAATGATTAGAGATGGTCACTGGAAATATCAGGAAGCTTTGCTCCCATCTTGAAATTTTGCAAGCTTGGTGACCCTCCTGACTACCTATACATGCAAGGGAAGCCTGGCAGGTGCTGAGTGCCAAGGCAGAAAATCCTTCCCCTGCCAGCAGTGCAGTAGTATCTTACGGGTGTTTTCATCAATAGGTACCAGTGTACTTTGCAGATGAAAGCAGCATGTTATCATCATGACTGCACTTTTTGGAGAGCAGTCAGAAGGTGGTAAGACCGAGGTTAAAGAACAGCAATGGAAATGAGATAGAAGCACAGAAGACAGTCAGGGAAGTGAAGCAAAGCTGTGTCCTCTGTCACAAACACAGGTCAGGATGTCCCCATTTTCAGAGCAAGCCCCTAGAAATAGGTCTTTAAAGGGCTGCCTGAAGCCATCCAAGAAGCCAGGCTGGAGCTTACCAAACATAGTATTCTTCCTCCATGTGGATTTCTCCATTTTTACTTCCATTTAGCTGCTCAGGGCTAACTCTAGGAAATACCAGAGAAAACTGTGCTAAAACATGTCAATGGCACAAAGGGACAAACACATTTGCCTGTCCCCAGCCCTCTGAACTCTTCTCCTAACCCAGAAAAGCCTAAAGCAATATAGACACCGATGGAGAGACTCAAGATGGGTAGAGGCAAGACCTGCCATGCTGTCAGGTAGACAGGTTGGCAGGGGAGGACATGCCTACAACGCCCTAGTCCATCTGCATGCCCAGAGCACAGCTGTGCATCAGTCTTCAGGTAAACTTTGTGGTTTGATGAGTCCCTGAGCTAGGAAGCCAACCTACGTCCCCCTCAGGAAAGCATCATCGCATCCCTCCTCACCCAGAGGGGGAACTCATCCGCACACGTGGGGCACCTTTCTCGTAACTGTCTCTTGGGAGCCCCTTCCCAGCCCAAGCACCTTCTACTGAAGTCAACACCAAAGATTTAGCTCTGGCTACAACACGGCTCTTGCCATGGTATAAACCAGAGGTCAGTGGTGCGGGTAATACCTCATTTCCAGCATAAGGGACTTTGTTACTGCACAAAGACTAGGAGATGGTACCTGCTCCAAACAGCTCAGTCTAATAGATAGAGACCCATTAGCCTCATTTCACAGAAAGCCAGTCAAAGCTTGGGGGACAAAAGGATTTTCCTGAAAGGGCCGTGCCTGTCCTCAGGACCACGTGCGATACCACGCTGCACCGCCCCCCTTCTGCACCCGCTCAGCACCACCGACCCACACAGCGTTGTCTCTGCACCACTGACTCGCACATGCTCAGCACCAATTAATCTTCTGACATCCAAAATCCAACAGTGTCACATCACTGCTGGACTACAGGACTGCAGGATAAGGAGCAGCAGGTCAGGATGACCGAAGCCTCATTTAAATGCAACGTGCCCACTCACAAGAACTGCAAATACATTGAATATGAAAGACAAGCAAAGGTAGCACGGGGGGGGGGGGGGGGGGGGGGGGGGGGGTGCTCTGAAAGCTCAGGGCAGTTTAAAGGGAGCAGGCATGAAAGTTTTGCTTCAGCAGAGGTCCTGCAATCCAGTTGACACACCCAAACCCTCCACCCAGGGTGCATCCTCACTTGGATCAACACTTCGCTCCTTTACAGGGTACTTCCTAATCGCCTATTGATTTCAACAGATGTCCCAGTAAACGTGTTACAGAGGTAACAACAGCCCGGCAGCAATTGCAAGTTCACGCGCTAATGCCCCACTGTTCAGTGCAAAAGGGAAAATGAGTTTTGAGAGGGGACGTTATTGGCAGGTCAATGTGATGTTTGTAGTTCTGGCAACAAGCAGCCCACCTCAGAGCAGGGGTAGCACGAGCAGGCACAGCACAGCCTCACCTCCGTGATCTGTCCCCAAAACCAGCGTCACCTCCTCCTGGTTCAGCTTCCCAAGGCTCCTGCCGGCCCCGCAACATAAATCCATCCTTGTAGGAAATATCACTTGCCACCCTCAGCTCTGCCAGGGCAAGGCACGTCCCAAAACCCACCTGCCTGCCATTCCCAGGTAGGAGATGACCTCCTCATGAGCATGGTCCAGTCGAAGCACCGGGCCTGGGGAACACTACGAGGGGCAGAGTGGCTCGGCCACGCGAGGAGGGCTGTGGCGGGCGGCATTCTTTGGGAGCAGCCCCTGCTGAGGAGCGGAGCGAGGGCTGAATTTCTATTCTGGGGCTGTTTGTGTTTCCTGTTTGGTGCGACAGCCTCAAAGGGGAATTAGTATTTACAGGGCTCCGGTCACGTCATCCCATTGTTCCCATACAGTCAGGAGGCTGCCAGGAGAGAGGAAGAAAGAGCAAAGCATCCCAGCAGGCTGCCCGAGCTGCAGCTCCCTGCCAGTGGTGGCACTTTGCAGGGAGGCAAAGCAAAAGGCATGGTGAAGTGGGTGATTTCCCACCTCCTGCCAGGGGAGCAGCACAAAGAGGGGCAGTCAGATGGCTGGGAGCACAGCTTCTCTCTCCCCAGGCATCTTCTGACAGTGGAAAGGGCAAAAAGGACAGGGGAAGGTTTTTTTCTCTGGCAATCTAGAAGATGCAGATGCACTCTGGAGTCCTTGTAGACCCAATGACAGGAGCTTTAAAGCCTTTTGAGGGATGTCAGCTTCTCAGCTGGTCCAAAGCAATCCCTTCTCCAGAGCTATTATGTTTTCTGAAGCACACAGCTCCATGTCATGCCACAAAGAGGCCCGGTGCCTTCTGCATGGGCAAGAAGAGGAGCCTCCTGCAAAGGGAGGGCATGCCAGCAGGACCCCCCGAGGTGCCCCGGGAGGAGAGAGCGGACCCCTTCAGCCTACCCTACCCAGGTCATGCACATCAGTGGGGATGCACAGCAAAGCAGAGGTCAGGAGAGAGAAGAAAACAGGAGTCTCACAGAGGGAATTTGTGGAGGAGAGGGGAATACGGGGCAGGAGGGTAAAGCAGACATGGCAATGGGAACCTAGGAGCAACTCCTGCGTGCACAGGACCCCTCAGCAAGAAGCAGCACAGCGTGAATAAAAGCCATTTGGGGGGTTACCTCAGGATATTGCTCTTCAGTGTTGCACAGCATCCCTACTAAATACAGCAGAAGCCATTTTGCTCTCGATGGGAGGAAGGGGCAGAGAGAGAAGAGAGGTGCACCAGAAAAAGGTCTTACATCAGTACTAAGCCACAGCTGAAGGCAAAGGCCTTTTATATGCATGAACAGCCAGGATAAGGCAGGATAAGTAAATCTCCCTGATTATATTCTTCGCCTGCGCCAGGAGAGACCTGCATCTCCTAGGGCTGCACAAGAATGAATGCAATAAAGATGATGAAGCACCAAGACGATAAAGTAATGGGGGTTGTGCAAGTTCGCATGTAAAACTCTCTGTTACAACTCAATCAGTAGCGGAAACTGTCTTGGTGACCACTTTTTCCTAGATTTTGAAGTCTCTCTGAATTTGTACTTGCCGGACCGCGTTGACTTAGAGCTGGTTACATCTTGGGCACTGGTTTTCCACGGATCAGGTCTCAATCTCTCCCACAAACAGCATGAAAGCAGACTAAGCATTTTAGGCAAAATAAGGTACACATGCACAGCTTGGTCTGTGAGAAAGACTCAGCCTCCAAATTTTGACGATCAGATTCAGAGGACCCAGAATTTCACCTGCACTGTTTACTGACCTATCGAGCAATCATGTAACGCTTCGTTGAATGAGAACTTCTGCTTCTCTATACCTTTGGCATGGTTTTATACGTGACGTTTTAATTTTTTGTTTGTTTCCTTTCCCCATTTCATTTCCTCTTTAAATTCCGAGACAACTGCCTGTGTGCAAGGATAGCAGCTGTTTTATTCCTGGAATTAGCACTCAGTTACCGGGCAGGCAAACACTGGACTTTCTGCAGGAAACTCGGCTTTCCTGATTTGTTGCTCTTTTCCTTAGGCTGAAGCTAATATCTACTTAGAGCCAGAACAGACATTTGGGGTTTTGTCTATGGAAAGAAAGAGTTCACTCCTTGTCAGCAGCAACGTGCGTCCTTTCAGAAACAGAAATATTTTCACTCTTTGATTTCAGCAAGACATTTTGGCAGCATTAGGAATCCAAACCTTTGGCAGAATTGTGCAGGCAGTGAGACAGAAAGAGAGACTTCACTGAAATATGAAGAGCAAAGGGGGATCACAGCTCAGCGCTGCATGAAGGGCACAGGAGTCCTTCCCGCACAGCGCTCGGTGTTCACAGAGCTGCTGGCACAAAGGTAGCGCAGAAAAGGGCTCAGACTCTAGTGCCTTGTTTTCACATTGAACAGTTCCTCACATCGCAACTGCTACAGCTCCCTAAGTGGCCTGCAGAACTGCGACACTTCAGACTTCCACGCACAAAAAGAGCAAAAGCCAGTCTGGAAGTTTGGGATTTGTATTTTGGACCAACAGCATAGCTATGGAGAGAGCATCATACAAGTACCTCCTCTGTGCCAGCCAACAGCTCACCAGGAAAAGATTAAAGTCACCGGCTTCCACGGATGGGGAGGCTCCTTGCTTAGCCAAAGGGCTATTTCAGAGGGCTGGAGGAAAGCGGCATTGTGCTTGCATTGCCACGAGCCTGTTGGAAGCAGAACAAATGCTGTGACAAAGCTTTTTTTTTTTTGCCTCCAGGAGGCCCCAGTTAAGTCCAAACATGCTCAAAATAAGTGCTGAAACCTTTGGGTCCTGATCCAGTACTGAGTGAAGAAGCCTCTAAAAATGTGAAGTTTTTCCATCCCTGGCTATACTTATCTCCAGCCTTGCTTGAGCGACCGCTCTGAGGAATGGGGGGATAAACTCACGGTACTACTGAAAGGTGCTGTAAAGACTCATGGCTTCTAACAAAAAAGCCCAGTGCCATTTTCTGAATGGAAAGGTGCCTTGCTTAAAAAAAAGATAGCCTCTTCACTTTCAGTTCAGGCATCCCACCTCAGGTCTTTAGAACAACCCTCCTAGGAAAGGCAGGTAATGTCCTCTGGCCAAGACAGATTCCTCTCCTCCCCTCGCCCAGCTGCTCACCTGCCTTTCTCCTTCCCTTGCCTTTCCTACAAGTCCACATGCAGGCTTTGGCCAGCCCTCCAGCCTACACTCCTCTTGCAAACACGACCTTGCAGCACTTACTCATCACTTGTATCTGCACCAGCCCGCTCAGGAAGATTACTCACATAATTAAGGGCCCAGTTACCCTGCAAGCATAACCATGCCTTTGCAGCTGGTTTTTAATCCCCTCGCCAGGCCTCGTTACCACAACACGGAGGAGCTACGATCCCTCCACCTTCCCCCACACTTATCATGGTTTTAACTTTGCAGCCATGACAGGAGGCAAAAAGCACAGCCAACTTTCCACATCACTACTTTAGCTCTCAAAAAACTGTCCATGCCAGCTCCTCCCCTACAAAAGCACTTTCAAGCCTCCCCATGAAGGTTAACTCTCCTCAGGTCTCACCAAATTCTCACTGGCTCTGGTGAAGCTAATGTCCTCCATTAGCCATCCCACACACCCTCGTCCGGGAGAGCAGATCCCAGTACCGCACGGGCCCTGGGGCTGGGATGATGTTCACGATGGGGAAAGCTGCATGGGCAGCCAGATGCCGGCTGTGGCCAGGGAACACGAGCAGAATGTGTGCCAAGACATCCCTGTAGACGTGAACTTGGATGGAAACGTGGAGGAGAGCGGTGCCTTCAGGGAGCAGAGCAACACCAGGTGGGCTAAGACACGGCACAGAGAGGTGGAAGTGATGCAGGACAGCGAGCCACGTTGGATGCCACCATCATCTACACTGTAAGAGCTTGCTGTGCCAGACAGCAGGGAATACCTATGCAGGTATTACCCAAAGGCGATATAAAAGTAGTTGATACATACAGTAGCAAAGCAACAAGCATTAGTGTCAGGGCACACACACTTTTAGGGCTGACAATGCCCCTGCGAGCTGGATAACTACAAGTCACGGATGAAAATGGGGAGAAGAGAAAGAAAAAGAGCAAAGGTGGACCCTCAGCATCTCCCTCCTGGCCCATCCTGGAGCCACCCGAGTCTTGCGAGGCAAGGGTACAAGGCTGGGACAGACAAGCACAAGTGTCTGCAAATCAGTTGTCCAGATGAAAATGGCAATAGATTTGGTTTTGGCATTGAGTTTTTCCAAAAAAACCACTGAGTGAGCGTGTTTTTGATCATGCATTTCTGTGTTGGTTTTCTGCTTATTTTTAATATGACCTGGGTTCTCTTTTCCTTCCATTTCTGAACCCTCAGTATACTTTACTTTCTCAAGGTTTTCTCTGGGAAAAAAAAAAAAAAAAAAGCTGGAAACGTTCCTTTTCATTTAAAAGGAAGCTGAGACTGCCTGACAATGGGATGACTCCAGCAGCTGGGCTTTTAAGGACACTCTGGAAATTACGAGACTCCCGATAAAATCATAGAAGTTGGCAAGGCTGTTATTTCCCCTGAACAATTACGACTTCTTTGCCTGTGGGTATCACTGTGTTGAAATGCCTCTGAAGTTCCTGCTATGTCATTGAATTTGCATGCATTTCTTTTCGGTTCCTTCCTTCTCCAGCCCCTGCCAGAGAGTAGACATTCCTGAAAATCAACTAACCACCCTCCCATAACTTTACAGCCTGAAGACCTTGAAGCAAATGAGCCTTGAAGAGTAATTGTAACATTACAGGCACCAAATGATGCTGAATTATGCAGTGCTTGAGGGACACTGCTTAGTGGATTGATTTGGGGAAAAACATTGGATAGCATGAGAAAAAATCACTTCTCCAAATGAAACAGTGATGCCAGCTAAAACTCTCACTGTTTTCAACTCTATAAGCAAAAAAAAATGGGCTGCGTGGTGGGGCTGGACCAGAGGAGTTCCACTTTAAACAGTTAAACCTATGCTGAGAAAGGACCTCTCCTTTTAGAGAACATTTCAACTCACCAAATTTATACATCCCCCTCTGGAGCATCTGCTTTGCTGTAAAAGGTGCTGAGAGTGACTACAGACCAAATCCAAGCACTTCAGGTAACAAGAATCAGCCAGGATGAACTAGGTCTTGGAAGAAGGTGTGAGCCAACATTTCCATTCTAGTGGCTTAGATGCTGTGGGATGCATGGACCTTAACGAAGATGCATCTTCCTAGCATGGTAAATTAACTACTATTGACTGCAAGAGATATTTTTGTTGTTGTTTAAAACTATTTAGAAAACATCTCAGTAGCATTATCACTAACCAAGCCAAAAGAAAAGCAGCAGCAATAGAAATAATGAAGCAAACACAATGGATACGTGTTCAGTGATGTCTGGTGACGTATGTTCATTGTGGGGGGGACACTAGATGACTTTTAAAGGTCCCTTCCAACCCAAACCATGCTATGATTCTATGTTCATATGATTCTATGTTCACTAATCCTTGACCATCTCTGTGTGCTCATGTGCAGGGTATTTCTGCACGCTCTACAAAGGGGCTTCAGTGTTGTTATTATTTGCATTCTTCACCTGTAGGAATCAAGCTGAAATTAAGCATTAATTAAGAAATTAATGTAGAAGATAAGCAGCTTGCTCAAGATCACACAGGAAATAGGTGAGGACTGAGGGATGGGCAGTAGGTGTTCCCCTGACCAGACTGTCACATGGTGGTGGCTTCCTACCAACACCTTAGCATTGCATAGGACTCGGAAAACACAAGGCTGCTGTAACGTTTGGAGATCCTCTTCCCCAAAATTTTGGTATTTTTCATGAACAAGAACTTGAGAGAAGGTAGGAAGGGAATGGGGGAAAGTCTGTTTAGGCCCTCTGCTTCATGGGTACTGGTTAGGAGTGAGAGTGATGGATGGGGCAGTTGGAAGAACAAAGGTTTGATGGGCTGACCAAAAAAATCCCCATGCAGCAAGTACGTGAAGTGCCTGGCATTCCCAGCAGATGAAGACGAGCAGCATGTGGCTCGGGTGTGCCAGCATGAGGGGCCATGCTGTGGCACCACGAGAGCAAATAACCCTGCTGCTCACAGAGCATCGCTTCACCCCAGAGCATACACTCCATGCATCCCCAGACCGGGGGAAGCGTACGCTAGGTTTCCCAGTGCTTACCCACCACATTGCACCACGTCCTTCATCCTCCTTCCTGAGCTTCCCACGCAGGCTGGCCGGCCAGGAAAATAGCGAACGCCACGGCTTACCCCTGCATGCGATGAAGCAAGAGTTTGCCAAGGACAGGAAGGAGGGAGGGATAAGTAGGTGACAGTCTAATTAAGGAACGCACGATAATGCCTCAGGCGGGCGGCCAGGCTGCAGGCATTTCCTGACCGCAGGATGCTGCCAGCTTTGCCACCTCTAAGCTCGCCTTCACACGGCTTTGAGATGCTGGCCCCAGCCCCGCCAGGCTGATGGAGAAGCATCCAAGTCCATTGTCCCGCTTGTGCGCGCAGGGAGGTGGAAGCAGAGGCTTTGGGTTACCTTTTGGCTTGCTGCTCGTCGTCGTTGGGTGTTTAAACACAGGTGTCTGCCGCTGTTGACACTGAGTGATAAGTGGAGACATTTTTTCCATTGGAAAGAATCTCAAGAATTTCCCTGTTCTCTTTTTATTCTTTTTTTTTTCCTTCTGCATCGTGGTAAGGAGACTGTTACGGGGGGTGCGGGGCAGCTGGCACAAGGCAGAGGTAGGACGGTGCTTATTTAAAAATTAGATCCCCCCCTCCATTCCCTCTCACAAGTGCAGCCGCTCCAGCCCTGAGCTTCAAATGCTCATTTAAATTGAAGCCCTCCTCCCTTTCTGCACCCCCAGCTGCCTCTAATAGCTGGTCCTTAATGCTCAGCTTGGGATAGCAGCTGGGAAAAAAGTGTTTGGATGTAAAATACAAAAGCAATGCCTTCCCAAAAGGGGAAAAGTAGGCAAGAGCTGGGAGAGGGGCCCCCTTCCCTCCCTCCTTGCCCGTCTCATGGCACTGACCTGCCACCATAAAACAACCCAGGCCCCAGGGTGCCATTACCAGGAAGCTCCTAATATTTTTTTTTATGCTTAACTGTGCCTCAGCCCTATGTTTCAGGTCATTTCTTATGTCATTCAAGCCGGGTAGATTTTTTTTCCCACAAGATAAACCAGGCCTGCCTTACTCTGGTACACCCTGGGGAGCAGGAGGAAGACCCGGTGACCCCCCACGCACGTGCTCACACACCCTCCCAGCACTGTGTACCGTGGGGAAAACCTTGTCTCACGACGAGCTAGCTGAACATCCGCATATACACGTGCGCGGACACATGCATGTGCAAACACAAGAGGCTGAGATGCCCCTACACGCATGGGCACGTCCCTGCACGTGCAATTGCCGCCAGGTGATGCTGCCCTCCCCCTGCCCATTGCTCTCCTAGGACTTTGTTGGAAAGCACGGGTGCAGCCAAAGCACCTCCAGCCCTCCTTCTGGTATCCATGCCTGAGCGTATCTCTTCTTCTTGGGGTGACGGTGACACTAATAAGCGGGCACCATCCCCACCATAGGATGGAAAATAAGAATGCTCTAAAAAAAACCCATGGTGCAGTGAAAAGCCAGGCCCAGGGGGACTAAACCAAGCACCCTAGGAGACCAGCTTACCTGATGCTTATGATGGGGCTTGGCCACCACACCACTGCCTAATTGCCTGTCACTTCAGCTCCCCGCAGCAATTAGCAGCTCCGGTCATCAGCCACCCTCTGCCTCAGGAGCTGGGGAGGCACGGGGTCCCCGCCACTGGGTTTCCTGGGAGCCTGGGCCAGCAGAAAGCCAGTCCACCCAACAGGCATGATTTTCATGGGAGGTTACACAATAAAAAACCCAAACCCTCATTGCAATGCAACGTTGGCCTCTCTTGACGCACCCACTTGTGGGCTGGGGAAATTTTGGTGGCAGTGAAGCAGGAGGGGTTGAGTTCCTTGCTGCAGACACTGCCGGCTCTGCTGGAAAGGATATAAACCTGGGGTCCAAAACTCATAAACTGCCTTTTTTCTTCCCAGATGGATACATCCCCTCGCTCCCAGCCCACCACATGAGGCTGCACATCCTTGCCCTGAGGGAGCCCGGGAGCTGCCCCGTGCATCCCTCCCATCTCGAGGGAGTGGGGCCATGGGGGATGAGAAGGAAAAGGCAAACAGGCATGTTTTGAACAAAAGGATAAAGAGGCCAAAATGCAGATGAAACATTACCACTTCAAGGGGGAAAAAATAGATAATGACATTAGTCACCACCCAGTGAACGACCTACAGCCTCCTCAGCCTGCGGAGGCTATGAGGAGCCTTCCATCCTCCTCCTCGTCCTCCTGCCCCCGCTCCTGCCTGTTTATGATATGGCTTATGACAAAACAGCTTATTAAGAGAATTATGCAACTGAGCTCCTAACCCTTTCCACACTGGATTTTTCCAAAGCCTTACGCTTATCGGGTAATTGTGCTAGAGACACCAGCTACCTGTCACAAGCCCTGTTGTGTGGTTGTTTTTTTTAATGAGGCCTCAGCTCCTTAATTGCTCGCATGCTTTGTTGGGAAAGCTCAGTCACATGGGTGCAAAGGTAATCCAGGAAAAGTACTATCAGCGTGCCCAATTACAGGGGCTGGCACTGCCTTTGGTATTGAACTCTGCCCGCAGCCTCGGGACCAGCATCCCACGAGGTTACTCGGCGAAAGGGCATCTTTACACCTCTCAGTGCAGACTGGCACTGGCTCTCCAGCTCCCAGTCCACGTGCCCTGTAGGAAACTTGGTTTATAGCAGAGCCCACATGCTTGTTGCCCTGGGATTGCCCAGGAAGCCCACATGAAGGCCGAGGGGGTATGCAGAAACCTGTACGTAGGTACCTACTGCCTTCTGAGATGCCTTTGGGTGCCTGAGGCACCTACCCAGGGCTGGCAGATACGGTCCAGGACCTACCAGAGCAGCACCCTCTTGCAGAGGCAGCCGTACGTCTAGCGTGCACCACCCAGATGCACCAGGACACGGGACAGACCTCCCCAGGTCCGCTGCCCCTTGATGAGGGCTCACCATCAGCAGAGACCAGCCATGCCCCGACTGGTGCAACCACCTCGATTTGGTCTGGAAGTTTGGACCAGCGGTTGGTTTCCACGCGCCACTTAGGCTGCCAGCAAGGGGCTGATACAGACACACAGAGCAAAATTGTTATCTGGGTTAGAGAAATTCCCAAGGGACCAAGCACCGTGACAGGTTTCAAGCCAGGCACCGTACAGACACAGGGTAAAAGGCACATCGCGTGTGAGTGTGTGCTTTACGCATGAAGCAGCTGGGTGGGTGAGCCACGCTCCCGCCTGTGCTGTACCACGCATCAGGGCTGGAAGAAAATCATTACCTACTATTTCAGTTTGCTTGTTTCAGGCTTTGCTCCAATTTCTGTAAAACAAATAAAATCATCTAAAAAAAAAAACCCCACAGTCAAAAACCAAACCAAAAACCAACCAAAAAAAACCCCCTCTAACTGGGGGTCATCTGACCCAGCCTCAAATCTTCTGGTAAACAACATACATAAAGACAGCCACCAGGCTTCTCCAAGCATCTCCGCACATTTGTAATATGTAACGCAGCATATGAAAGCTATATCTCTGTATAATTAGGAGTGCTCAAAGCGGTGACTCAGACATTCCAGCACGCTTTCTTCTTGTCGCTGGTGTGCAAAATGTAACTTTACTCATTTTTTCCAATGACTTTGGACTTTAAAAACAGTAATTAGCAAAGTCAGCTTGTTATCAGCGCCTGTCGGTAACCTGTCCTCCCGCCAGTCCTCCACTGCATTTTGGTCACGGGCAAAGCTTTGGCAGTCATTTCCCAAGACTTGCTTTTGTCTGGAGGAACAAGGCAGCCGAGTGAGGAAAATAGGTCCTAAACCTGCAAGACCTTTCACACACCTTCGTGTTAAGCACTTGAACATTGAAGTAGCTCTAGACTGGGTCTTTCTATAGCATGGTAAATAGCAGGCAAGCCATGAAATAAAACTTCAGAGGCATTATTTTCTCACATGTCTTTCTAGTTACGGCTAGGCTGGCATCAACAGACGCTAAGTAAAAATACTGTCCTCGCTAACGATGCTTCTCCTACCTTGCTTTTACGGAGGCTTTCATCTGCTCTGCTCACAGAGTGGTTTACTACCCATACATCGCCACATACCACTGCATCTGCAGCCAGAGGAAGGGCAAATGGCAAGCTGCTCCTTACCACCACTCATGGGCGTTCAGCCTGCGAAACGTTTCAAGGGGTGTTACGGAGCCTGCATTTCGTGAGGGGACGGGGGAAGCTGCTGTTTCCTCTAGCACGCTGGTGGTGCCCATATTTTCTTCCCTGGTAAGACAGACTGGTTGCAAGACCCCAGCAGAGGAGGTTGAAAGATCAGCATCCCCTTGAAATCTGTGGGAAGAGTCTAGTCCAGCCAACCTGCAGCCAGAGGTTTCTCTGGGAGGGAAACCACGCATGTGGGAGTGAGGGAGCAAACAGGATCAGGCCCTACAGCTGGGCTGGAGACAAAAGACGAGGAGTGTATTTAACCTTCTCGGTCTAACCGCCTTCCTCAGCTCAGGTGGGATGAGCCTCACGAAGTTGAAGGGTTTGTGAATCTCTCTAGCTAATTTTGGGTTCGGACACTTCAGAAAATGAGTTCATGAACCCTCTTTTCTTACACTTTAAACTAATTTCCCTCCCAAGGGAGACCGATGCTATTTAAACCACATGTTTTCCAAGCTAAAGGGAGCCCTGTACTATGTGGCCACACTTCTGGAAAGCTCTCGCCTACTTCGGGTAGCATCTCCAGAGCATGCCTGACTTTCAGCATGATTGAAGTTGATGGGATGTCCATGGGCTAGACAGTTGTGAGTGGGAATGAATGTGCCCCTGAACTGGACCTGGCTGGGAGGCAGAGGCCAGTTCTGCCTTCCTCCCTCCCCTCCTCCCTCAAGTTAAGCCAACACAAGCAGCACGCAGGTGGCACATGTGCTTTACCCCCGCAACCTCTCCTTCCATCTCCATCCATGGTCTTCATGGCACACTCTTGCTATGTTTTCCTCATTCTTCCCATTCCCTCTTGCGTTTTTTTTTCACCCTGTTGTGTCACTTTGCGTCACTGACACCCTGCTGGTTTGGGGTGGGGGGGAGCGGTTCTGGCAATTAAGGAATGTGAATTTTACAGCGAACTTGATCTACTGGCTGCATGCAGAATGGCTGGCCATGGATGTATAGACCTTTTTCTGCTATAGAAACGAAGGCATTGACATGTGAAGGGGCAAACTCAACAAGGTGAAAGCACAAAAGAAACTAGGGGTGAGGTTCAGCTCACCTAGCTTCAGCTACCTGAGAGTCGGGCACGCAAACTACATGGTTATCTACATCTTCTTGCTAGTGAGAGCCGGAGGACCTCCAAGAACTCATTCTTTCCAGATAGGCTGTTAAAATGAATCACCTTCTGGAGGTGTTTACCTCCTTCTGTGGAGTACAGGAGGAGACTAAATTATTTCAGGCTAGACACCCAAGTTTTAATTATGACAGAGGCAGTTCAGCATGACTAGCCCAGTGCCAGGATGGGAGGTGGCATCGCAGGGTCTGCAACTGGAAGCTTTTTGCTGGCTGCCTGAGTGAAACTCAGCCAAACAAACCATCTCTCCTGACAGCAGAGGCTCTGGAGATTCTTCTGATCAGGTTTCCTCAAAACTGACTGCAGTTTCATCACACCAGGAACCTCCCCTGTAAACAAATGTCTAAGGTTTGTTGGAAGAGAAAGGTATGGAAAGTGACTGATGGCAAGTCCCCTACAAAGCACCAAATACTCACTTAAGTTAAATATTATACTTCATGAAAACTAGGGCCAATCATGTTTTACAGAGGTCAGTAGTAGTTACAGAGGTTTAGCTGCTCAAATTAAGCAAGGCAGACATAGGAGGAGGCCCTAGAGAAATCTCTTTGGCTGCTACTGGGAAAAAACAGAACGGATGCTGTGTGGAGAAGAGCACACGGGCAGGATGCAGTCTGTGAAATGCAAGTATCTGCTGGGCAGCTCAGAAAGGCCCTGGAATGGGCCAGGACAGCCCAGGTGTCCATCTGGGAGCACCGGCAGGGTGTGCGGTGGCACGCAACGTGGCTTTCGCCTGCCCCATACAAACGCCAGCAGGCTCTCCCCTCTACCACAGCCAGGCACGCACAGCAGACCCAGCCACGAATCGGCATCCGAGCGCTGCGGATTTTGGCAAATCCCATTTCAGCTCAGCCAAGCGTCCCACGGATAGACAGGTCATGGGATTGAACACTGTGAAGTCCCTTTGTCCTCGGGTGCAGGGGATAATAACCCCAGCGTGGATCAGCTGAGCCTGGCGAGGACTGACAAGCCCCTGCAAAGCCTCCCCTCGGTCCCATCGTCAGAGGAGTTTTACGCACAAGACCCCGCTCTAAAGCCCCTCTGCCTTCCCCTCTTGTGAGGGTATCCCAAATCCCATCAGCTGGAGCATTACCGGATTAAACCCAACTCAATGTCAGAATGCGCCCATTACTTAAAAGGCTGTGCAGAGGGTAAAGCAAGCTGCGGGTGCCGGAGACAGGGGAGGGTAGGGGGTGCTGAGTGGCAAATCCCACACACGCACAGCCCTTTCAGCACACTGGAAAGGGTTTCCCCACCCGATGGCGAGCACCTCCACCTCTGCAGTTTGCCCGACCACCCAGCTTCAACCAGCTCGCCCCCAGCCCGCGGGACGCAGGGGTGTTGCCGCTCCGGTCACCAAACAGGCACAGGTTTATCTGGGGGAAATCCCGCTGCGGCTCTGGTTGAAGCAGGGGTTGGTCCTCACCCCCGCAGGCAGCATCCAAAGCAGACTCGACAGCCACAGCCCTGGCAACAACCGTAGTGGAAAAGAGTTGTCAAACCCCGCTCGGGGGTTTGCGCTTGACAAATAGTTGTTGAGCTGATTGTAACCCACCCGGCTCACGCTTCTGAACACAGACAACCTGTGGGGAAGAGTTTAAAACCCCTGTAATAAAGCCACCCTTTTTTCCTCCCCCAGCACAGTTGGAGAAAGCTGCAATCCTGGGCTGTCTCCTCGCCCCAGCCTGGAGCACAGCAGGAGCGGGCTGTTACGTAGCAGTGACCACTCTGGGATTTTATTCCCGTGTTTTCCCTTGTATCGATCCCCACCTTTGCAGGCCAGAGCCAAAGGCATCAGCCGACGTGACCCCAGAGATGCGGCGGAGCTGCCTCGCCGTAGCCGGCCGAGGTGCTGGCTGCCGCTCCACCTCTGCAGCTGTGTGCGTGTGGCTCCCAGCAGGTAGGGCAGGGTGTCGCGGACACCAGCGTGCAGCCACGAAGGCACCTGGGTCTGTTGGGATGTGTGGGAGAGAGGTACTTAGTGGCAGGACACACTCTGGGACTGATGGAGCAGGAAATACCTGGGGCACCTGAGCCGGCCGGGGGCAGAATAAAGAAGGAAGTATTGAAAATAAAAGCAAAGCTGCTGTGACATTTTCATGCTTGGCTTCTGACATCCTCTCCCTCTCATACACTTGACTTCCTTGCTTATTTTTATCAGATGAAGCTGATGGTCGCTGCTACGGTAACACTGTGTGGTTACAGCTCTGGCAGTGAACAAGTGCTCAATGCATGTTTCCTTTGCGGCTTCCCTCCCCGCTCCGTCTTCCCACCCCTCAGGGCTCTCAAGATAGCGCGTTTGACTTCTTTATGCCTTAGTTGTGAACGCTGCCTGTTGCAATGGGCAGTGGTTCACTCCTCTAGGCTCTGCTTGCTTGGCTCACCAGCCACTGCTATCTTCCCCCTCTTCTTGTCCTACCTTTGCTGTCTTCAGCAGGCAAAGTACAGGTCTCTGACCCCAAGTACAGGGCTGGGTTTTTTTGTTTCAACATGGAAAAAGCACAAAACAACTCTCCCGGGGCTGATAACGTGGGCTGGGGGGAAAAAGCTCTTCATTGACAGGATAAAGTCTGGTTTGAAACAACAACAACAAAAATACTTCTCTTGCCTTGAGCCCACTCCTCCTTTTAGAGTCATTATAGGAAAGGTGGGATCAGAGGATAACGGCTGGTGCTCTCTCCTACACTATGGAGACCAGTTAATCTCCCAGGGCTTCCCACCAGCCCCGGGTAGCTGTGACCCACATTTCCTAGAGTGGTACCAGAGCCTCATCAGTGGATTTTATTGTGCTCCAGGCCCACCAAAGTAATTTCTGTTGATGGCATTTCGCTAGCAAGGGTTATGGCTCATCGAACTTGAAGACGCTTTCAGGCTCTGAAGCTCTTCCCCAGCTGGTCTGTCTCCAGTTCTGGCACCCAAACCACACCAGGGTATTACAAGCAGCTACCCCACGCTTTGAGCTCGTGTCGTGGCCATCCATCGGTGCAGCACGACAAAGCTGAGCCCCACTCACCCCTTCCTCCAGGTGAAGTACGACCAAGCTAACATTAGGAGCTGCAGAGGGGCACAGGCACCCCAGGGTATGTCCTGGCTGCACATCCAGCCCTTCAGGCATGAAACCACAGACCCACAAAGGACCTTCGGCAGCGCAGCCCCCCGCTATTGCACCTTACAACCCTGTCCCCATCCTCCTCCTCTTTCTGCCCCCAGCTAGCAGCCATCCACGGTGCCCTTCCTCACTTCGCAACGGCTCTCGTTTTCTCCAGCTCTGCTCATCAACAGGTTCACACGCAGCGCTAACACCCATCCTAGGCATTTCCCGAGTGAAGCAGCTTTTTTCTGCTGAAGGTATTGGGCCTGAAACCTCTTCCCCCCGCCCCCCCAAAAACAATGCTCACAAGCTTTCATTTTTGTTATGACCAGTTTGAGCTTACTTCAGCAGAGCTGCTCTCCAGCCGGGCTCACACAGCCCTTTCTGAAGGTGGATGATAGCTGTAGCTGTAGAAAAGAGACACCTTTCTAACCAGAGCGGCTGAAAAGCCAATGCCGCTGTGCTATCAACCCTGCTGGCCTGCAGAAGAGCCCAGGCAGAGCTGCGGCTCAAGGGATGCTCCACACCTTCACACACAGCCCTTCTGCTGCAGGGACCCCCGGCACGCTTCACCCCTGCCCAAGCACACGTGGGCAAAAAAAACCCTAAATGGGTCACGACAGTGCTCATCCACCCCCAGCCTTTAATCCAGCTTTTCACCAGGAGACCCTGAAACACAGCAGCGACAACTTTGCAGCAGCAAGATATGTAGACACATACTCACAACATGCTCCTGGAAGCATAGATGCATTTACACAGATGCTGCCAACCATGGAGGCATCAGACAGGTGCATAATTAAACTCTGCAGTGCTTCTCTCAGGTCCAGACTTTTGCTTTCCTAAACTCATTCCTCTTCTGTCCAAACATAAGCAAAAAGGCATCATTTGAACCACGAAACGCCCAGAGCTTTTCTCCTCAAGAAAGGATTTAGGGACAGTAATTGCTCTTGTTCATACAGAGATGCTTCGTGCCCAGGATTGCTTTTTAAGAGCTCAGAGCACATGCGTTAAGAGGCCATTCATTGCTCCTTGCATCCCTGGGTTTGATCCAAGTGACTAGGCTAGCATTTGGGGGATTTTGTTCTAGTTTTGATTGTGCCTCAAGGCATCTCAAAGCAGATCAACATCACAGGGATGAAACTCCACGTCCTCAGCTGCTGGGAACTTCCTACAGGGACTAAAATGGGAAGGAGACAGCTCACCTGGCAGTTGGAAGACAATGCTGGTTCTCCTGTTGCTTGCAATGATAAGGAGGAGCATGGTTACACCAGAGCAAGACTTGGACCTGCACTAAGGGGACCTATATCCAGGGGGTGGCTGCTCCCCATGTGCAAAGCTGCTGATGAATTATCTTTGTACTCCTGCAGAGCAACAATTTTGCCTAGCTGCACCCAAATGTAGGCAAAGCCAGATGCCAAAGGTTCATCTGTGCAGTGCGTTTCAAGTGACTGTGTGCTTTGATGAAGCTGAACAGAAGTGGAAACACACCAAAAACAACAAATGAAGTATTTGGGAGAGCAAACACAGGCTGAACTAAGCAGGGCAGCAGTGCACAGCTTGCTGTGTCATCAGTTGCAACTACAGGGCAAAGCTTTGAGGAGGACAAATGCCTCCAATTTAAATAAGAGCCAGAAGAAACATTGCTCTATGTGCAAAGAAAGGTCCTTATGCTACCCACCACGTTCTTGGGATGACTCAGGGTCACCTATTCAGCAGCAAGCCCATTTTCATTTGGTGATGCAAGTTCCAGTTTGACCATAACAGCTGGAGCCAAGGACCAGGAAAGAACCTCCTTCTCCAGCCAGCACTGCTCCAGGCAGATACAAGGCAGACCCCCAGGCAGAGTGAGCCCCACTCAGAGGCCAGCCCTTCTGGTCTGGCCCAAAAATAGCACCATGCATCAGGAAACAAAGTGAGTGGCTTCATTCTGACATGAGCCTGAAAAACCTGTTCATGTGAGGCACATGAAAGTAGCAGACAAGTTCAATTCATTTGGAGTTTCCCTAACCAGTGCTGCATTTTAATCAGAAACATTCTGGGGCAGGACTGAACATCTTCACTGATTTCAGATCAGCACTTCATCTTGGAAATGCTGCAGCAGCTTCTACAAGGAATGTAATTCCATGCCTGAGGAGGGAACAAAATCAAGGCACCTTAGCTAGAGGTTAATTGAAGAAAAGGAGAGGCAAGCTTCAACATTGCATTTATGTTTCTATGGCATAAAACACGCACAAAGGTTGAGCACAATACAATTCATCTTTGAACCAGGGGGCTCATGTTGAGCACGCCCCCAGTTCAAGCATTAAATCTGAGGGTCATTAGTCAGTGTATTTAAACCAGTCTCATGTAAACCTAACACTGTAGCCTCAGCCCAGATTGTTTGCATAGGTAAGATTAGAGTCTGTTACTTGCCAAATCACAAGAACTTCTCTCCATGTATCAAAGATAGGGGTATTCCAGGGCATTTGCTTCTTACCACCTGGTTTTAGTGGAAGATTGAATCCCATTAAGTACACAGTTTGCATTACTGAATCCTGGCACAGCCAGATTTCTACACCCATGACACTGCCTTGGCACCAAGCAAGTACAGAATCGCACTCAGAAACACCATTTCCTCAAGGTCTTCCTCTGGCAGCACAGGGAGCTGCAGCACACAGCCACTGGTGTGTGGCAAGGTATGACCGACTACTCAAGAAAAGTCGACCTCTGGACCCAAAATGGCCAAAGCAGACAGGCAGCTCAGCTGAGACCCGAGCAGGACAAGCATGGCAAGGCATACCTTCATGCTTGTTGCTCAGCACAGGGTAAGAGCACACACAGGGAACATGCACAGGTACTGCATTAGTACTGACAGCAGCTATGAATAGCCTCCGCTCTCCATGACCTCATGCTCTGTAAGGTTAGGTAAGGGGTTAGACATAGTTTACAGATAATTATAGATATACAGATTTTTCAGGACCAAGTAAGCTGGAGCACCACTTTGCTGCAGCCTTTCACACAGCAGTAAGAAACTGTAGGAAGATGGAAGGCAAATAAGTTGATTTAGGCTTACAATCCCATAGGACATGCTCCATGGTCAGCCACATGCATGAACCAAGTGTCTACAGGTTCACAGAACAACCTCAACTGACAGACATGAGTCTCTTCAGATATTTGCACGAGTTTGCAAGTCAGCACACCTCAGAACTGAAACACAAGGACCAGTCACTATCCAGACCATCCCAACCCACTTGGGCAGTAAGAACAAAGCCGTTATGTTTGGAAAGCATTTTCAAACTTTATTTACAACTGTCACAGTGACAAAAATGTAGTTTGAAAAAAATGCTAGCTTCTCCCTGAGGCTCAAAAAAGAATTACAGAAATATAGAATGTATATCATACAACAGGAGGAGTTTTACTGGAGTGCTTTGTTCTTTAGATACGTTCAACAACAAATAGAAATATACACAATACTTCCAAAAAAAGGATGCAGACAGAAATATGCAAGTCTTTAGGGCAGACAGCAGGTCTGGAGTCCAAGGATCGCCATCTCATTGCTGCCCACATGGTAATATCTTTGATATACAGCTTTGACTTGGTGGTACAGACAGTAGAGACCAATAGAGAGTAACACTTAGAAGTAAGACAACTGGCTGGTATGCAGGTGTACAAGCTCATTCCAGTAAGACAGCAAGACTAGAACAAGCATTACAGATACAACAGCTGAATCCATCGCTAGAGAAAATGATATCACCACATCATGACCATTTGGTGATCAACCGTCTATCAAGATGGGCAGGGAGCATGTAAAACTGGGTCTGCATTGCTGGACCAGAGACCAGCTGCAGTGTAGGAACACTGAATTTCTCCTGCTTTGTGCTAACTCATCTCCAAACTCCTGTCTGTCTGAAACAGTTATGCAGAGCTGATAAATTATTGCCATTACGTTTAAACACAAGCAAGACAAGACTAAAACAATCCTGCCAATATGTTAAAAGCAGTTCCCAACCCCCACCAGCGTTTAACTACTCATGAGGTATTAAAAATACAAATACACACATGTCCAAATAGATTTTAAAAATGGAACCGGTTATAAGCAAAGGGGGGTGGCATTGGGATTATTATGAAAGTTTGGTTAAGGCCTTGACATTTCTTTTTCTCTTCCATGAACCCAGATTTGGTTTAGGTGGTAACTGTTCTCATGCTATCCCAAGACCGACTGGCTCCCGAGCTGGTTCCCAAAGCTGCGAGATCATCACTTTCCAGGAAAGCAGCAGGTTACCCTGTCTGGCAGCAGACTGGCCTCCTCCCCAAACAGAGACAGATGACTTCTCCTTAAAGCAGGAGATGGTGAAGAGGGGACAACCACAGACTTTGCAAGCCAGTCTGCACTTCATTAAACACCCATGAATGTTTTGCCCTCGCTATGAAGCAATAAAACCTCTTGTCTCAGGACATCCAGGCTAATCCTCTCCCAACAGACCCCTCCCGCAAACCCCCCTTTCCCACCAGTGATCCACACGAGATCTGGTGTTTCATCTTTGGATTACCTCCAGGTCTGGCAGCACTCCCCACCATGCACACCCCTACCAGCCTGTCCGTCCTGCACTGAGGAGGCCTTGCAGTGCAAAGCTGGAGGAGATGCCCCATCCCAGCCCTCTCAAGCCCGTTGACCAGCAAGTTGGAGACATGAAACCCTACAGCCTCAAGGACACCAAGGTAAGGAGGCGTAACCTCCACCCTCTGGCTTTGGGCGCTGTACGAGACGAGACTGACCACAACAGCCTCGGCAAATAGAAGAGAAAAATCCGAGGTGTTCAAACCTACATAAGCTCTTGCTGCAGACAGAAGCGTCTCTATATCTGATGCGCATTACCTCACGCTAACCACCTGCAAGATAAACTAGGGCCTCGCAGTAGAGATGACAAGCAGCAGCCTAACATTATCCTGCAAATACAGCTGTTCAGCATTGAAGAATCTAAAGGCAAACAGAGGGGGAGAAAACAGCTTTGGGAAAAGTGGCTGGAAAACAGGCTCAACAGTGAGAGCAAGAAACCCAACTACTCCTATGGACACTCACGTTACCCTAGGAGGTGCCGAACCGGGGAGAGCTACAGACCCCTCGTCAGTAGAGCATTTGCCATGCTTTGCTACGGACACCCTTCCACCCCCTGACACACAAAATACAAGCTGTAAGAAAGGCGAATCTGAGAGATTACAGCTCTGTTCTCACACTTTTAGCTGGAGGCAGCTCCTGGCCAAACGCTGCTGCCTCCGACTTTCCTCCCCCTCCCCGAGCTCCCCCCTCCAGCGGTCCTCGCGTGGTCACCCTCTGCCATGTGCTTGGAATTTCACTGCTGCCTCCGCCTCGGAAAAATACAGATAATGATCTCGAGAACAGCAAACATTTCTCTGCGTTACTTCCTTCCTCAGGAGGTCTGGTGACACCGAGGGCTTCAGTTCTCGATACAGAGAATACAAGAAAACTAAGATCTCGCAGGTGCAAAATTGAACTTGTCTTTTTTTTTAAAAAGACTTTCAAAAGAATTGTGGCTCTTCCTTCAGAAGGGTGCAGTCCCTTGCCTTTCCTCAGATGCCATTTATTGCTCCTTGTTGTCCTTCTTTACATCTTCACAGTTTTCTTCTTCCTCTTCCTCCTCTTCCTCCTCCTCCTCCTGCACGAGGAACTCTTCGGGTGGCCATCTCAGCTCACCACTCTCCACATCACCCTCCGTCGGCTCTACCACGATTGAGGGCAGGCGGTCCTTCAGCTTACAGTAACGGTCAAAGTCCGACGGATCAGGGAAGATCTGAAAGAGCCAAGAAACAAGCCTGTGAGAGGGGCTGCATTCACACAATCTTAGCCAAAACCCAACGCAAGACACTCCGGTCTTCAGGGCAGACTGGTCTGGACACAGAGTAAACCACTGAGTGATGGGAAGATTCTTGAACTTGTAAATAAGCTTCTCTAATCTCCGAGTATTGGAAATGAGCACTGCCCAAGAGGCTTCCAAAACCCACGCTTGCTTGGATAGCACTCAGCAAACAGGCACCTGCCCTTTTGGGTATTTATCCAAACGCCTCGCTCCCCACCCAGCACCGCTTTTGCATTGATGCTCCTGTGTTTGCACGCTGAGCTATCTCGATCAGAGGATCTGAGATCTCATTTCCTGCTGCTGGTCAAGCTGCGCACGAGAACAGGCTTGTGCTCCGGGCTGTGCTGCTAGAAGGGAGAGGAGGCACTGGGCAACCCAGCGCTACAGCACTCCAGACCCTCGCAGCAAGGGCTGGCATCTGGTAGCGCTCCAGGTCCACAGCACCAGACTGAAAGAGAAGGTCAGCTGCATTTTGAGAGAGAATTTTGGCAGCGTGCTGCATGCTACAGCTACCACACATCAGCAGTGAAACTCAGCAGGAAGACACTTGTTTTATGGAAGGGTTGGAGACTGGGCCGTACTTCTTAAGGCCAGAGGTACCTGTGGCACAGCCAGCAATTATGCACCACATTCCTCGTGCAAGGTATATGAGGACCCCCTTCTCTCCAGCCCCCCGAGGCACACAGAGCCGTACCTTACCCCTTCCCTCCCACCCATAGCTTGCCACGTGGATGCACAAGCTCATGCACTGCAGCAGCACCAGGGCCACTGGGATGCACGCTTTGATCCTACTAGGAACTGAGGCAAAGACACAGGTACAGGAAAAACCACCACTGAGCAGGAGCTTTGCTTGACTAAATTGCAATGCGAACAGAAAAGGTTGCTGTTACTTATAGGGGTGCCCTACTAGGGGACCAGCTTCAAACCCCAGCTCATCCAGAAAAAGAACTGCTGGGTGACAAGAATCAGTTGCCGTATCGGATTCCTGGTTCATAAGCAGAGGATTAAGCAATTACCACCTGTTTATTTCAAACAGTTTTATCAGAGTGCGCATTTCACCTTGCAATTGCATTTGAACACCCCAAAGAAGACAATGACAAAATGCATTTTCCCCTCAAGGTTGTAGGTGGGGTGAGGAGTCAGGCACTGTACTTTTCTTTGAACACCAGCTGCATTCAAGTGAGCTGTAAGAGCATCCTTGCAGGGAACTGCACTGCCAGCCGCAGACAGGCACGCTGCTCATGGGTGCCTCAGTTTGAGAGCAAGATCTGATCTGCTTCGTGGTTCCAGTTACGAAAGCAGGTTCCCCATCCAGGAGCCCCGAGCATTAACCACGAAGCATCACTCTTCTCGTGCCAATCATGCAGGTACCCACCACCTTGGGAAGCCCTGGCCCAAACCCCAAAGGGGAACAACACCCTATCGACTCATTCTTCAGCCTAGCGACTATTAACTACACCACTCCCTCCTTGTCAATATTTAGACTTCTACTGTTCAGCCACATTTCTCCCTCACATCCAAAGTTTTGTGGCAACCAGGTTACTAACCTGAGAAAACCATCAGGTTGCTACTTAACGCAAAGTCAGGCAAGGTAACTGAAGGTCACGCACATCACGGGGGCTGTTCGCACACATCCAGCTCGTCCTGGGGACAGTGGTGCAGGAGCCCAGCTCCCACTACAGCACCCACCATCCATATGCTTTTCAGGTGCACAAGAGTGAGCGAGGTCTTTGAACACGGCCACGTTAACATGGGCATTGCAGTATGAGCTACTTGCTATTAGTCAGGGCTGGTGCAAGCGAGACAGTAACTGTTTCTTGGAGCTTTGTGGCTTCTGCTCGGCCAAACAAAGGCCGTTTCAGACACGTGGTACATTACTGGAAGTACAGTCCATGGCTCTTAAGCATCAACTCGTTATCTAAACTCAGGATAGGAAAAAAATACCCTTGACACTACATGGTCTAGAAGGTTGCAATGGAAAAAAGAAGTGTAGTTCAGGAGGTTACATAAGCTGATAATGTCATGAAAATAGCCTCCTGTGCAAGAAAAATAGCAGTATAATAATTAAACTAACCTTTGGCTGCTATCATTTTAAGCACATTAGGTCAAATTGGAGCAATTTCTTTGAAAATAGCCTGCCAGATTTTTTTTCCAGAAACTAAGTAGTAGTCATTTCCTTACAAACAAATATCCCCAAAATGTGGTGTGCAGCTTTTTTAATAAAAAACCCCCGAGCACAATCTTATCTCAAACAGCTGCAGGACAGGCCGAACCCAAGAAGGTCAGGATTTTTTCCACTAAGTCATGCTTTTTAATCATCGAGGCAGCATGAAGTGAGATGTTGCAACTGCACTTTCAAGGGGTGTGGACAGTCAATGGAAAAAAGTATACAAAGGCAGATTTCCTCGCATGTGACAAGCAGGGCAACACAGCAGGCCAAGCACTGGGACCGAAGGAAAAAAGGTTTCAGATTAAGACTGTTTGCACATCTGGGGAAGCTGGGTGGAAAAGCTACCCCAACCAGCCTCCCTGCTTACTCCAAAATAAACTGCATTGCCAGACACTTTATAAAAAAGATAAGCAAGCACCAGCTTTCTGCTGTCCCACACCAGCAGTGACATGCTGCATTTTTTGGTCCCATATGCCTAATCTGGTCCCACTCCAGATTTAGACAATGGGAAGAAAAAAACCCACACTCTAAAACTTGCAGCAAGGTCCCCACTGGGAATGCAGCAGCTCAGCTCTGACCTGTGAGCTCTGCACCCTTTGGCACAGCAGCCAGGACAGCTTGCCCAGCAAAACCTGCCTACAAGCCTTTCTGCTCACATTACCCAGCTCAGGTATGTGGGAGGAAGACTTCACATCTCCCCACCACTCAAAGAGCACAGCAGCAACAGGTTAACTTCTCCCCCCCATTTATCAGAGGGAGCCACCCTGCACACAGCTGAAGCAGATGCCTACTTCTGCCTGATCTGGTCACTCAATGGGAGACAAGTGACAACCACCAACTGGTTGGGAAGGCTATCTAAAAGCAAATTTAGCAGCAATTCAGAGGTATCTTCCTCCCCCTCACTTGCACAATAGAGCACAAGGGGCCGTGACTGCTTCTGCAGAGCCCCCCCTTCTGTAGCTGAGCCCCAGCTCCTGGCCCATGGAGACACATCCAACACCTTTAGAGCCCACAGAGGACATGTACATTGCTTCTTATGCTACTCAACACAGCTTCTCACTCGCAGCAAGACTGGTTTTCACAGGCCTCTCCAGATTATGTCTTGGGAACTGCTCTCCTCATGGACTGATCCAGATCACATACAAATCAACCAAACTCTTGCCTTGCAGCTGGAAGGGGCAGTGAAAAGCAGAACTTGAAATGAAAGCTTGAAATAATTTTAGAAAGATCATGTTTGCCTCTTTTTCAGATGATCTAGCACTACTGTCCTTGAATGAAGACTTGGCAACAAAAATGGAAAGTTTTCATTGCCCTGGGGAGGCTAATACCCTCTCTCAGCATTCACAGGGATGGAGAAACACCAAAAGCAGGAGAGATGTCAGTCAATTAAGAGGATTAGCTCAGCACTACCATAATCCAAGTGACACTTGTAAATTCAAAACAACTTCCACATGTGTACTCCATACCAACACCCATGGTTAAAATGCTTGCCTCCCCTCTCATGAGGCTGAAAATTATATCAATTATATTCCAGGGAGAATAAGGCAGTAAGATCTTTCCCAATTAGGTTACTGTTTTGGGGGAAAGCTTTGCTTCACTGTGGTAATACTACACAAGACTGCAAAGTCTGTACTGAGAGGCATACCATTTCAGGTACAGGATCCACCCGAATGTATCCATATCACTCATCCTCCCAGTACTAGAGAGCTAAGCTTTGTGCCTCTTCAGCAGTATTCCAGCCAATATTCCAAATCCCAAATCAGCATTTAAGTTCTTAAAATAAAACTTTACTGCCATTGAGAAGCATGGCAAGCTCACTTCAGGAAATACTTAAATTATCTCAGTGTCCTCTTTGGAGGAATTTTCCAGCTGTAAGAAACAGTGCTAATACAGATGTTTACTTGCACAGTAGTCATGACTTGAAACTGAGCTCCATCTAGTATGCACACAGCAGCCTGTGACTCGGGTTTATGAACTATGACAACTCCTCAGTCACAGACAGATTGCCCTATCTTGGGGGACAGTGGCAGGGAAACTTCATACATCATAACAATTTTCTGTCAGAGTAACAAGGCATCAAGTAGGGAAGAAAAAAACATGCACTGAGATGTTCTGATTAGCTGCTGTCTCCAGTTTGCATTTCAGTGGAACACTTTTTTGCATAGCATAGCAGTGAACACGATTGGTTTTGGCTCCGCTTATCCCATATCCTACTTCTGCTTTCCTTTAAGGTCCCAGACTCTGGAATACACATTGACTCAGCCTACTAATCTTGTCTAGTAACTGTGCATCAGATGTGCTATATGAACAAGTTGCCCTAAACTCACTTGCTATCACCACCATTTATGCAGCCCAGTCTCAAGCCCTTGCGCAGCAGCAAGCGCCAGCTCTAATACAGAACTTCCCCTGCACAAATCAAGGCTGCACAGACACGAAGCACCCTACAAGCAAACAAGACAATTACAGAGGAAGCTCAATTTCCACCCTTTGCCACCAGGCCCTGGGTCAGTAACATGTTGGTCCCCCAGTTTCGTTGGGGGGATGCAGCCGACGCAGCTCAAACCCCTCAGCACCAAGCACCACAGCCCTGTGGGGAAATCAGTGCTTCACTGGTGCTGGTGAAGAGGCCTTCCATTCACCAAAAATGATTTCCCCAACAAGGCAGACGACCCAAGCTTTCGCCATAGACACTGGATGGAGCGTTAAGCCTATTTACCTAGATTCAGTCTGACATGATTCACAGCTAGCGGCGGCTGTGATTAACCGAGACAGATCCCAGCATGATGCGATCATGACTTAAAGAGCTCAAGCTCCCCATGACAACCAAACCCCAGCTGATGGCATGAGGCAAGCTCAGCCTCCACAGGCCAATCTCCTAAAAGGGAGCCTAAGGTCCCACAGGACCAGCGAGCCGGCCAGACAGCCGGTCTGCAGCAAAGTAGCACACTCAACTCAGGACACAGCATTTGCTCAAAATAAACACTTTTGGGCATCAAAGTGTCCTCAGTTGTGCTCAGACCCCGCTCCACTTCCAAGAAGCAAGGGAGGATTCAGGTCAAAGCACTGTTTTGACAACAGCTCCACAAAATGATTAATTCAGCCTCGGTGTCAGTGGCATCGTTTGTGCTGCTGCGAGATGGCATCAGAGGACAAGCTGGCAGAGGGCTGCTGAGGCTTTTCAGAGAACAGGTATATCTAGGGGCTGGAAAACAGCAAACAGTACATTAGCTCCAAGCGGCAGTGAAAAAGGCCCGGCTCACCGGAGATTGCCAGGCAGGAAGCACATGAAGCCCTCCATAGGCACATCTGTTTGTAGCAGGGGCATCTTGAGCCATCAGCTGCATTTCAACGAGTTTTTTGTTTAGTAAGTCCCATGGGAATTATGGGACATCTATTAAAGATCCAGAAATAGCTCTTCACTGCAGGCACAAGACCCAGCATGACATCATCTCTTCAGCTGCATCTTCTGTTTTGTCTATGCCACCCTGTTCTGAGACTCATGCCCCAATTTCACCATTCACTTCTGCTCAGGCCCTCTGAATCTGTTGGCTGAACCATCTTCAGGCAGCTCAGAGACCAGCTTTATGTTGCAAATACAGTAATAAAAGGTGTTTTACATAGAAAAGTTTTGAAATTAGCACATTAGCTTACAAGCATTTTGCATATTAACTGGAAAAAGGCATTTCTATGCTGAGAAAGCACATTTTGCAAGTGAAACTGTTGCTAAGCCTGCCCAGGCAACTCAGTTATCACCAACACAACTTCTGCAGTCCGAGTTTTCACATCGTTGCTTCAAGAGCAGCGATGGCCAGCCCACCAAAGGCCAGGAAGCTTCATCAGTGGGTGCACACCTTCAGCTGATGTCTAGACAGAGAGACACCGCAGAGCATGAGCGCTGGCAAGGCAGCAGAGGAGGCAGAAGGAAAAAGTCAAGAAGCAAAGTTCCCTCCTTAAACAACAAGACAGACAGGAGCCCTGAAGTTCGGTGAGCTCCACAGTACAGAGGAATCAGATCACTGAAGTCTATACTCAGAATATGAGTTTGTTTCCTCAGTTTAATTCCAAGTAAAGGCAAAAATACTTTGAAACAGTACTGTTGGTCAGACAAGACTGTCTGCAGCAGATACTGATGTGCTTTACAGTTCCAGCAAAGCTGCTGTACCATCTCCTTTGGTCCAGAGAGTTTCATGTCTCATATGGTGGCAGAAGCAGCCCCCAGGCTCACAGCTCACATCCTACGGACCAACTCCCCAGGCAGTCCCTGCTCTACACCATCTGAAGGGGGACATTTTGAATCTCAGTTTGAGGTCACCTCTGCAGTAAAATAAATCCAAGTTCTACTACTAGAATAAGAGAAAGTTTTGAAACTAGAAGCTTGCCTCTCCCAGTTCTGGCTCCACTTTTTTTTTTTGCCTCTCCTAGCCAGCCAAGGGCCGTTACACTCACATCGTGAGTGCCCAACTCTGCAGATGAGTGGAGGAAGATGTTGCAGCTTAGAACAAGTCTCAGTGTAGGAGCAGTCATGCTCCATTAGCCCTGTCTGGTTTTAAGTTATTGAACTCCAGCCCTCAGACTAGCATACAATTTTCCATGTACCAAACTCTCTCCATCAGCAAGATGAAGCACAAAGTGCCAAAGTCTGAGGCAGAACAGAGAGTTCAGGGTGCAATTTGCACCAGGTTTGTCCCTGCTATTCTAACTTGAGTTTTCAACCCTTTAAGGATGCTTTCAACTTACCTTGATTTTACACTGTGACACTCTCAGCCTAGCAGCCAGGGGAGGAAGGCTGAAGCCTGTTCCCCAATCCTCTTTACACTAACCTGATTTAGAGGCAGACCTCACATACAGCCCACACACTGCACGTGCCCCATCAGGATCTTCCACTTCAACACCTCAGCCCTTGCTGCCATCAGTTTGGCTTACATCAAGGTGAAGTACTGGCAGGCAGTTCCCAGCTCTTGCAGGCATTTGAAAAAAGTCTATGATGAGACCACTACAGAGAACAGATCCAGGATGCAAAAGCCCTGCATAGACATGAGTCGTCACCATTTATGACTCACACCTTCAGGTTCAGCTGCTCCACTCAAAACTGAACAGGCCTGTTCCCCAGCTGGCCCAAGCAGACTTATCAAGGTCATTAGCACTTGGGGAAAAACCTCACTGAAGCGATCGTTAGAACAAGCAGGGCACATAGGTTCTGCCTCTCACTGGAAAATTTAGATAGGTAAATAGAGGCTTTTGACCTGACTGGGTTAAGCCTCTTCATGTGGTGACCCATAAAGACAACTGAACATCCCATGCAGGCTCATTTGATTGCTTCAGGTTTAACCACCACTCTCATTGCTGTACACTCCCTCTATAGGAAAGAGAGGCCATATGCTTTCCACTAACTCAAGCACTGAAGCACAGCTATTTCCACACACAGGCAATAAACCAAACAACTTGCACTACCCAGATCCAGAATTCTGACCAAAAAAAGCAATGCATCCCCCTTCCCTCCCCGCAGCTTTGGCTTCTACTGGAGGCCTCAGCCATGGCCCAAAGTTCATTTCATGCTTCAGTGCACTGTTACTGCCTTGTAGCTC
Organism: Haliaeetus albicilla; assembly: GCF_947461875.1. NCBI lineage: Eukaryota > Metazoa > Chordata > Aves > Accipitriformes > Accipitridae > Haliaeetus > Haliaeetus albicilla. The sequence goes on along the minus strand of NC_091495.1, from coordinate 5,708,752 downwards.
ATTTTTCAGACGTAAATATGCTATCATACAACAGTACACCTCATTTGAATGCACACTTAGAGCAACTGCCTCTGTGCAGATTGTGTAACATCTGTGAAGGAAGAACCCTGCATCGGGATCTGCCGGTAAGGCCACCAGATGCCAAGTCATCTGCATGCACTCAGCACCTGTGTCAAATCTCATCAACAAGTCTCCTGGAAGAGTAGGAAAACAGGGATCTAGTAGGCTAAGATGCACAACCTACCCTTTGATTAAGTATAAGCTAGGAAATGAAAGGGATATTGAGACTAAAGGATTAAGGCTCAAGCTAGTTTCTAAGACCACCTCTTCACCCCAGTCGTTGATCTAGAGGTTAATAGCTAATTACTTTGTTCAGAACTTTCAGAAGGAATGCAGCTCACGCCTTCAGGTACTCGTATCTCCAGTGACATTTCAAGGCTTGTTTAGGCTGTCTCCAGCCTCACTGCATCTTATGGGAGACCGTTAACCCTCTCAAATGGGCCCATCAGTCAGGAAAACAAAGAAATACATCCAAAAAAATGTAAATGCCATACAACCAACTCCCTCCTCCTCTAGGCAGATCATTTGTATGTCGTGTTAGAGAGATCTCAAGAGCCCTCTCAGCCCATTGAGCGGTGCAAACCCTTCTTTCACCGATCTCCCCATCTCCCACCGAGCCCCCATGAACGCTGAACAAGTGGGGGCTCGATCACTTTGGCAACAGCCAAGTCCTTTGCCAATCCAGCCTGATACCGAGTGATATTTTAGACAACCAGCTCCTGCCAAGCAAGCATTCCAGTCTGTTGACTAGCTCTCACTACAGCAAGACCTGCTATTAGGTCAGGCTATGGAAAGGTACATTAGACCGAGTCTGCGGTCCAGCCCAGGCAATTCCATAGGGGATTACTGCCCAAGCAGCCAGCGAAGCACTTACCTGATACGACAGCCCATCCTTGCGGGGGCTTAGCCCAATCTCATCCATAGCTGGGGTGTTCATCATCACTTCAGTCATTTCAGCTGATCTCAGATAATCAGAGCTAGAAACAAAAGACAGCATTCAAACGGTCTGAGGGGCTCTGGGGGGGGGCTGAGCAAGATGTGAGTAGCATCGGGAAAGAAAAGCAAGCAGAAGAGGCTGCCGGCAGGCTATTTCTGGTCCCTTCCTTCCTGCCCCCCCTCGGAAGGGGGTGGAAAAAGCTCAGTACCTCGGAAACCGGCGCTACATCCCCTGCCCCTGGGAGCAACTCTCTGATTTTGCTCCCCAAGAGAACTGCTCAAAAACACCCCGGGAGGCTTTAACAGCAGCGGTTCCCTTCTCACTCCACTTCCTCCAGCTCTGCCCCCTAAGGGGGGAAAGTAAAAAAACAGAGTAAATAAGTGCAAGCGCTGGGGGTTTGGGGTTGCTTTTTTTGCTTTTCTTTTCAGCTGGTGTGCTTTAGCTCCTGCTGACTTATTTTACAACCTCAGGGACTTCCACACCAGCGGAGCGCACGGCGCCAATCCCAGCTCTGCTTTTACAGCCTTAATGGCATTTCCAGCTCGAGAAAGTGAATTCCCGCAGTTCGCAGCTCCTCTAGTGCGGCTCATCCCGCTACAGCTCGGCTCTCGCCCCCGCCGCCACCAGCCTCTTCTCCCCCCGCTGTCGGAAAAAAAATCACGTCCCGGGGCTTCACGCCGCCCCGCTCCATCGCCTCCTCCCGGGGCACACACCGCCGCCGCGGCGGGGACGGGGCGAGCTCCGCTTCAAGCCTCCCACGGCCACAGCAGGCAGCCTGCTGGCGTTAGAGCCTCCCCTCCCATCCCCGCCACGCGTGAAGCACCCACTCACCAGGGCAGGGGACACAGCACAGACATGAAGTCCCGGCGGAGGCTGCCCCGCGCCCTCGGGGGTAAGGGGGGGGGGGGGTGGCGGGACGGGCACCCAAGCGCACGGCGCTGCCGCACGAACAGAACGACCGAACGGCACCGGCGGAGGCTGCGGGAACTGCCCGACCCCGGCACTGCCCGACCCCGCCACCGCCGCCGCCTCCTCCGGTCTGAGCTCGGCGGGCGCCGCCGCGACGCCTTAAATGGCTCTGGGGGGCGGGGCCCGAGCCCGCGTCCCCGCCCCCCCTCGTTTGACGTACACGTTTTCATGAATGGCTTCGGCGCGCGCCGCCTTTGCGGTGGGGGCGGGGGGGGGCGGAGACGGGGCCGCGTGTCTCGCGAGCGGGAGGCGGTGGCGGGCCCGGCCCGGTTCGGTTCGGCCCGGCCCGGTTCGGTTCGGGTGCCCCCGGTGGGAAGAGGAAGGTTTATTGTTTGTTACTCTGGCCCCCCCAGCACACCCCCTCCGCCCCCCCAAGCCGTCTCTGGCTGCCGGCCGGCGCGGGGATCCACCGAGCATCACCATCACCCGGGCCGGGGCCGGATTTAACCTGCGGGAGGCGAAACCCCCTTCGTGGTGGTGATGGGGGGGGGCTAAGGCAGAGGGGGAGGGCTCCGGTACACGTTCGTGGCCCGGAGCGGTGGCAGTAGCCGCCCAGCGCTGCTCCTCGGAGCGCCTCCTGTGCCCAGCACCTCCAGCTGGAGTAAAAGCAGAGGGAGAAGCTTCAGGAGGCCGAGCTAGATTTAGCAAAACAACGTGAATCAATAACGGGAAGGCGCAGGAGGAGAAGGAGGCGAATCCGTTTGCTGCCCCGGGGCACAGTGGGCAGCTGTAGGTGAAGCAGGTTTCCTTCCTTCCCCTCCAGAAACTGCTGGAAGGCAAACCCCGTCTTTGGGCGAAAGGCCTGGGCACCCCCAAACCCAGCTGAAGTCCTGACTGTGTGCATCCATCGGCTGCTGGTGCTCATGCAGCCTCCTAAGGAACGTGTCCTAAGAACAGGTGCCCGCTGGGCACAGCTGTGGGGCACGGCGTGGGCCAGGCCCACCAAGGCTGCCGAGAGATGCTCAGTGGTTTTGGGGACTGCTCTCCCTTCTCTTTTCTCACCCAGTGAGCAGTATCTTGCTGTGTGCTGGCAGGTGAAGTTTCGTGCAGGGCCTGGGTTTGTTCCACCTGTTGCTCCACGCCGCTGCTCAGGTTTTGGCAGCAAAGCGGGTAAGCAAGCACACAACTCCAAACTTTTCTGGCAGTTACCGTGCTGCACCTCCAAACGCAGAGCATACAGCTGCTGCAGCACTTCATATACGTGTCTATGCACGGGCATATACATGTTATTTGCGTCAGCGTTTAAATGCTAACAAGTGCAAGTTCAGTGTTTCCGAAGGGAAGCATTGCCCTCAGCTCCACTCAGCCAACCCCCGGACTGTACATAAATGTGTACATACATACGTGCATGTGTTTCCTCAGACCGGATAATTTAATCTTCTTAGATTTGTATTATATAATAGGAGCGTATGTGGGTGTTTTACATCAGGCTTCAGCAAGCTGCTGCTTTATGCCAGATTAAAATGAATCACAAGGAACTGATCTAGCCCCTGCCGAAGCGTGGAAATTCGGGTGGGTGCGGGTGAGCTCGCTGCGAAGGGCTACCGGCAACCTTCTGCGGCCTTAACAGGAGGGCAGCCGTGGGGCAGAGTCGGTGCACACAAGCCCCCCATCCCTGCCAAGTCTCCTGACAACAAAGTTTGGAGCTGGGGAGAGGAGTAAGAAGACAACCAAGTCTCCAAAGCACTGGGGAAACGGCTCCCTGTGTTTCCCTGGCCTGGCCCCCTCTCCCTGCTGTGTACTGCAGGACACACATGCTTGTCCTTAGCGGCTTTGCTAATTTCTGCCCTAAAAGAAGACAAAGGCCTGACTTTTAAAAGACTTTTTTGAAGCTGAACCTGCTAAGTTGGTGCCTGATGGTACATGCAGGAGCTGAGAGACCGCTCTGGCAGAAGGAGAGAGGCAGGGAGCTGCTTCAGGCAGTGTCGATCCATATTATGAAGTCTCTTAAAATTAACTTTTACAGCCTGGCCCTCGTCTCCCAGTGCGTCCAGCTGAAACGTGGGCCGCGAGGTGGGGCCGTAGCTCAGTTCCCTGGGATGTTTCATCAGAAACAAGCCTGCCTGTCTCCCTCAGACATACACATACTTGCTATGGATTTCCTTGTCTTTTCCGTACAAAATAAAAGCCAATGAAAAACCCACATGCCCCCCTGAGTCCCTCCTGCACCAGGCACATCGAGTTGCCTCACTAAATGCCCTCCCACACTCGGCAGGGCTTGAGGTCCAAGGTTTTCCCCTCCTTGGAAAGCACGCTCCTTTAATTATCTAATTCTTGATAAACCCGAGCCCCTGAAGGAGACCTAGGGACAGGATGGGGGATCGCCCTCCCCTCCGTCCACCCTCCAGGGCTCCTGCAGCCACCCCTGAGAAAAAGCAGCTCGGATCACCCATGTCCTCTGGACACCTCCCTTGCCATCTCAGCTGGTATGGGCAGATAGTTTCGAGGTTCTAGCTAGATAACAGCCTTTTGGGCAGGCGGAAAAAAACCCCAAAACGAACAAAAAATCCCCAGGCGCATATGTGCTGAGGGCGCGGATTACTTCCCAGCGACTTGGTGAGAACATCAGCCCCAGTCCTGGCCAATTCCCATCGGGAGGCCTGGGGATCGGTGCTTTTATTGCTCGCTTTGGCTCTAAGCCACGGCGAGATTTATTCGTGTGATTAACCATAAGCGCGTTAATAGTCCTTTTGAAAGAAAAGGCACACCTCCCGTGATTTCCATCAACCGCGCTTGGGTGCTTTGCTGGATCAGGCGCAGCTTAAACCCCCCCGAAATGTAATGTTTCTTGGGTCAGGTGCATATGGGGAATGCTGTACCTTTGGCCCTTTCCTTTGGGGAAGTCTTTGTGAAGGTATTCAGGTATCCCAGGGACAGGGGATGTTTTATAAGCCTGGGGAGGTGTTATCCATGCAGGGGAGTTGTCCTATAATAGCTGTGCCTCCTTCTCCTTTGCTTGCCCCAACCAGGTATGAAAAGCTGGGCCTACAGAAGTGGAGCAGGAGGAGCTGTTGTACCCTCATCCGCAGCTCTTACCTTTAATGAGAATAAGCTTTCCCTTGTAGATAAGCCTTTATAGCAAAGTCTGGGCTGAAAGTGAGGGGGGGGCCATTAACCCCTGAGTTGCTGAGCCACCGCTTTAGAAACCCGCGTGTCCAAGCAATCAGTTTTCATTATGTCTCACATTCTAGAAGGCCAAATTCTCACTCTTCTCAGAGGGCAAAGCAAGAGGAGTTTCCTGCCATCTGTGGCTCCACAGCCATGAAGGAGTACACAGGAGGAGAGAATAAAATGGGATCAGACAAAGTATTAAATTGCAAATGGGAACGAAGCACTGTGTTCTTCCTCTCCTCCAGTGACAGGAGCAAGATGCAGGCACCTCAAAGTGCCATTTTTTTGCCTTTTTGTTTTCAGCCAGTTCTAGTAAATGGAGCCCAGCCTGCCCTGATTTCTACTTCTTTCCTCATCTCAAGCGCTCACCAGACCCCTGTTTCACTGCTGCATGTTTTTGCACTAAACACTTGGGACTACCTGGTCACCTGGGGGCAGAAGCAGCAGCACTTGGACTCTCAGCTGGGGTAAACTGATTTCCAGGACACTGAGCTGATTGAAACCAGATGTGCCCTCATGGCTTTTTTTTTTTTTTGATTCAGTTAATTTTATAAATCTCTGTAATATTTTGTCTTTCAGGACAGTATAAACCAACAGAAGACAAACAAGGGATAACAGCCGTTCACTCATACATTATGAATCGGCAGCAATTTAGCAGGAGCAGCACGCCGGTGAAGAACAGACCATCGCTACCCCCACAGAAGGCATTTGTTCATAACCAGACCCAAGGAGAAATAAAACTACTGGGGGGTCATTTCCCCAGGTTTTCCCCTAACCTGCGTGCCATGTAGGAGTTTTCATTGCATTTACCTTCAACCATGCACATATAACCATACTAATCATCCAGATTTAGATCCAAGAGCCACAGGGGCTAACCGCATGAGACCCATAGGGCTGAGCATCCCTGCAGCAGCGCTGGCATCCCAGACTCTCCAGAGCCCTTCACGCTGCCGCCTCGCTTTTGCCGAGGGGGTAAGTGAGGCTGTGCGAGGCGACGTGACCGGCACAGGGTCACCCCTGGGGTCACCTCCATTCGGGAGTGGAGCTCGCTGGCTCTTGTCTCCCAGCCAGCGTCACGAATCCTATGGGGAAAGTTTCCTAGTGAAAAAATAAACTCTTCCCACTTGGAATTTAAAAACAAAACCATGGAAACATTTCTCTCCATCTTAATGTTTTGCAAAAAGTTATTTTAACAAATTTAAATTTGGGGCTTGATTTGACCGGCCGGTGCCCTTAGAAATAGTTGAATCCAGGCCATTGCCGCAACCATGTCGGAGCCAACCCTCGAGCTCCAGCTCGCCTGACACCCCCGCCAGCACCTGGGACATTAAACCTCCCCTTCCTCGGCCAAGAGGGCAGTGGTGGTCAGCCTCTCCCCAATTCCTGGTCCCTGCACACATGGGAGCTGCCACGCAGAATGCAGTAGCTTGCTTTGCTCCCCCATGTTTCATTGCCCACTTATAAATAGTTTGTGTGCCCGGGGGTGCTACAGACAGGTTGAAACTGCTGCCACCCGCAGCCGGCCACCTTGCTAGCATCACCAGAGACTGTCCCATATGCCTCTGCCCAGCAAAAGCTTCCTAAGAGGCAGCGACTACCACTCAAACAAACTCCAGGCTGTCCCTGCGCAGCCCTACCTGCGCCTGACCTGGCACGAACCCTCTCGTCTCCTCTCCGTGCTTCTGGTGCACGGTCTATTTATTTCCTTGGAAAAAAAATAGGCTCTCACGGTGTCATTCTTTCCAGCCGCTTTCCACACAGCATCGCATTTCGCGGTGACTTCCAGATGGTGCTTGAGAAGAAAAAGCCACTCAGCACGCAACCGTCCTGCCCCATGCACCTGGTTGTGGGGGGGGTTGGGGACCAGAGAGGAAAAACGGGGTTTGTGCCCCATGTCAAGAAGCGAGAAGAATGAGAGACAGCTGGCAGAGCGGAGGGGTTTGATCTTACAGACCCGGATGGGCTGCTAAAGGGCCAGGAATTGAATCTGCTTTTGCACCATTGCCTCTGGTTTTATTTTTCACTGACCCCCAGGAAGGAAGGGGCTGGGGTGCAGCTGAGCCCGCAGCCCTCTGGTGAGGCTGGCCTGGGGTGGCTCAGCAGGTTTCCATCCAGCTCCGCAGGCCCAATTGAGCTAAGCCCTTAAGCTTGTCCTGATAATTAAGTTTGTGCTTAAGGGCTTTACTGAACTGGCGCCTTCGCTCGTGCGGTGACAGCTGCTGCAGATAACCAGGAGGAGAGGAAAGGACAGAGGAGGAGGGTGGTGATGGAGGGGAGGAAAGGACGGAGGACACAGTCGCATCTCTGGCTCGAGAAACCTAAAATACGACCACCCTGTTTTCTCCATGGTTTTCCCCTTTTTTCTTCTCTGTTGCTAAAGATAGCGCAGCTCATTAGCCCCATGTCCATCCTGGCCAGTGTTTCACCCAATGCCTGGTCCTGGACATGCCCCCACGTAGTCTACAGGGTGTCACTCAGGGCTGGTCTCCGTGATGGGGACAAGGGGAAGGCAATGGATGCAAAGTTCTTCCCTGACTTTCTGTGTGGACGCAGCATAAAAATCATGGAAGATGGCGAGAGGGGCAGAGGAAGGGGATATAAAAGCAGTCTGTGCCCTCGCTTTCTGTGCTTTTAAAAACTAGTAGTTGGTCAGGTTTGTTTTTTCTTGGAGCCAACAGCCAAGAGGCTGAAACAGCATCATCTTTACTCTTCCCTGGCCCTCTCCCTTGCCCACTGCTCCCAGCAGAAGGGCAGAGTTTCACAGCCATTTTGCAGTAAGGTAAAGTCCACTGAGCAGCAGAGAATCGGGCTCAAAATCCCGGGGGTTTGATGGGGACTTCACATGGCTTAGACGTCCCACTAGCACCTCCTTCAGGTTCCTGCAAAAGGAGGTGTCATCTCCATCCTTCTGCTGAACCCTGACATCACTCGCAGGAGATCTGCTCCGAAACAGCATGGATGAGCAGCGGAGCCCCACGTTCGGAGGAGGAGAAGGTGTCCTCGCTGGTCTGCTCTGGAGATGGACCGAGGACCCAGCGTCCGGAAGGAAGCCAGCAGGAGATGCGAGCTCTCAGCGCAGCTCCAGATCGTGCCAATGCATAAGGACACATTAAGAACAAAGAGTGTCTGGGTTAATATTTATATTCTATCAGGGGAAGTGAAATGCATTTTGGCTGGAATCGGCGTATGGAAGATATTTTCATTTAAAAAATTGAATCCGTTACAGAATCACTGCATTTCACCTTTTTATTACACTAGAGTTTTATTTATTAACGGGTTTATTTTTTTTAACAGGGTGACCTGCTGGTATTTATTTCCCTTTTTTAATCTGTTGGTCGGATGAGTAGTTCCCTGAGAAGAGTTGACCCTAGAGGCAACACGAGCCCTTCCCACTTTCTGGCAGGTCACTTGCTAACACCAGGGAGACAGTGGGGGCCTGAGAAGCACAGAGTCGAGTCCCCTGCCTAAGAGGGAGAGAGGCAACATGTAAATCTAAGCATCAGGAAGGCATCAAAACACAGGAGCTGACCAGGGGAATTTATAGTTTCTGTAGGATCTTGTCTCTGCTGTTGTACTTGTTTGGCTTTGCTGCCGTACTTAAAGCAATGCGGCTCTCCGCTGTGGCTGCTGCTATAATAGCACAAAGCAGCTTTTACACCAGTAATACTATTTTTGCACGGAAAGAGGACTAACGTTATCAATGTCAGGCACATCTGCCCCAATATAACAGAGCCAATGCTCTAGCTTTGGGTGCTGTAAGTGCAGGCAAACCATTGCGTCCCCACCACAAAGCGTGGCAGAGGCTGAACGGGTGGGTGCAAGGCAGCCCCCAGAAGTTTCCCCAACAGGCTTAGCTTCCTTAAGAAGAGTTGAAAGGACTGAGGAGAGAAAATCAGTACTGAAAGTTTAATGAAGTTAGGAGGATAGTTGCTCACCCAGCACTGAGCCCCAAGCTCCACTGGTTGTTGGATAAAAGCCTTTTAAAGGCAGACTAGGAAGAGCTACGGCCACAATGCAGGTGAGGGGCAGAGGACACCTGAACCAGGATGAGTCGGGAGGTCTGACTCTTCGCAGGCATCAGCTCCTCTGGGTTCGTGGTACGTCCGCGCTCGGGAGAGAGGGACTCTGACCGCAGGGGTCTTGGCAATGCTTGTCTCCCCGCTCTCTCCTGCACGTGCATGTGTGTACCAGAGCCAGCATGGTCTCGTATGGTCATGAGCCTGTCCCATACTGGTCTTGATGAAAGCTTCTTACTGGTGCCTATTAAATCAAACCATGATGCTCAGCACTGACCTTAACTCTGACCTAAAAAGACCTGCATCTGTCAAGGAGCAAGAAGTAATCCCATAAAATCCTCGGCTTCCTACTTAAGAGCAAAGGCTAGTTATCCTTTTGCCTTCTGCCCCGAGAGCTCGCTAAGACGGGGATCGATGCAGTAATTGCTTCTTTGGGGACTCGAGGAATGAATAGCTAAAGTAGCTCAGCTCTGCAATCCTGCACCTACTCAGCAGCAGCTCTTCCTTCCCTTTCCAAAGGCTGCAACCTGGCTGCAACCTGGCTGCAATGGGGACAAGGGTTCCTGCTCCCGGGGAGGCATCTTGCTCCCTGCTTCACGACCCACCACTCAGAATAATGATGCAGCAGGACAGTTCCTCCCTCCTCTCACCTGCTGCTACTCCTGCCATTCCCAAAGCAGCAGGGAAAGGACCCTGACTCCAGCTCCTCACATCCCATACGGTTACAGGCGTGGGGGTAGGACACAGTCTTCACCACGTAACCCCTTCTTCCAGCAAGGCCCCCAGCGAGGGTCACGGCGGTTAGTTTTACATGGCTCTGGGTACTTCCCATGGTAGGAAGCAGCCCAATGGCTGCTGTCCTCTGGCAGCTGCATCGTCTGGTCAGCCCGCAGTGGAAGGGACGGACTTTATCTTAAATCTCTCACTGCTGTTGAAAAATTGTAATCAGCCAGCTCAGTCATGCCACTAAAGAAGAGACAAATTCTCTCCTCACCTACCTCTAGCGACATCACTGCAATTGCACCAGGGGAAAACCCACCCCCTTTGCCCCGCTGCAGGTACCGCTCCCAGCTGCTGGGGGTACCCAGGACAGACAGTGGCCCCCATCCCACCCTGTGCCCATAGGTGGGGGCAGCCCCCCCTCCCTGCCACTGAAACCTGGGCACTGAAACTCCTGCAGAAAGCCTGTTAGGGGAAAATTGCCTCCAGAGCTGCACCAGCGGGACAAGCTGATGCTCGCCCGGGTCTTCAAGTCATTCCGGACGGGTGTCAGGCACAGTAAAGCTGCATCCACAGCCCTGGTAAGCAGGGAAAGCAGCTGGCTGCCGAGGTCTGGATCCACTGCTCTCTTCCTCCTCCTCCTCCTCCTCCTCGTGTGCGAGGCCATCTGTGCTCACCGGCGTGTGCGGGACACGCTCTCTGCCGGGAACGCGCGGCCCTGCAGCATCCCCGCACCATTGCCTCTGCGGGAAGCGGCCACAGCCTGGCCCCGCGTGGGTGTACGCAACTAATTTCTTTTCACGTACAGGACAGACGAGTCACACCATACGCAGAACTGCTCAGTGTTTCGCAGTCATGGAGAAAGCCTGCGCGCTGGTTTTGCGGAGGGAACTCCCGTTTCGTAGGCAGACGGCACCAGAGGGTTTGTGGGTGGGAAGGTGTCTTTCCAAACACAGCCTCAGCCACCACCAGCTTTGTCTTGCAGTCAGGGTGTTTCTGCAACACGGAAATCTATCACCATGCCTCCCTCCCCCCTCCCCAAAAAAGAGCACTCGACAGCTGAGGAAGCAGGTTGCGAGCACAGTCACAACTGATGCTACAAGAAGTGGCACTCGTCCCACAAGCAGCCTCTCAAAATGCTCTGTGAACCCCACGCATAAGCATCACCAACACCTCCGTGATGCACAGCCACCCCTACGGGAGGGTTTGCTGATCAGGCCATGCTAGCCAGGCTCTGTAGCAGTTTGGCAGGCATGGGGAAGGACAAGGATGGCCGCCTCCGCTTGAAATTAAAGGCTACGTAAGCAGGCAGGAGAACTAGCAGCCACCCCTGCTGGGGCTGAGCGAGGTGGCTGGAGCTGGCATCAGGTGGCAAATGTCCCTGGACCTTCAGAGCATCTTGGTTTGTATGCAGGAGGAATCATTCTATTTACCTGGCCGTGGACCACAGGGTCTCACCACTGTGGGACACATGAGGGTCAAGCCTGCTCACAGATGGAGCCAACAGGTTCACGGGTATGTTGGACACAGTCAAAACCTGTGGCTCAGCTGCAGTGCCTGGAAGCAAGGGATGGGTTAGGGCTACTGCATCCACACCTCACTTGAAATGTGGTGTTCCCTGACCTGGCCAAAATCACACTGGGCTTGCAAGGTGGGACTGGCTGGATGAACATGGAACTGCAGAGGCATCAGGTGCCCATGTCCACGTCTGCAAGGAAGCTCCTCTCCCTTATCGGTGCCTGTGTTGACCCAGCCTTGCTAGTGCCTGTGTCTTGAGAGCTATCAGCCTCACCATCCTGAGGGTGTGCCTGGTGCGGGTCCTTACGGAGATAACCCGGCTCTGCAGCAGCGAGCATTTCTGGAACCAATGCTCCTGGGTGCCGCGATACACCCCACTTCTTGTGGGGAGCCCCTGGACCAGCAAAGAGACCATCATTAGGGAGATGGGAAGGAGGACAGTACAGTGGTGGGGCTGGCCAAGGCTTGCTGTGGACTGCTTCAACAGAAAAGCAATCACTCATGCTCCACCTAAAGGCCTGTGATTTAATCCTGGGGGACCAACAAGGGGAGATCCAAGATAAACAACATCTGTGCATTCACAAATAGGAAATGGAGTTGCTTTCATGTCCTGAGCCTGTTGATTAACCAGGGTTGTTGTTTGGCTTGGCACTCGCTGCTGGGTGACTTGGAAAGAAGGTAACTAAAAGAGATCATTTGGATACACTCCCTAAATTCAAGTATCTTTAAATAGTGCGCAGGTTTGCGTTTTGCCTACAGAAGACTGATGGGAAAAGGTAGCAGAAGAGTGCAGATGGCTATCAGAAAGAAACCTGTGTTTAGTCTGCTTGTGCCAGATGGGAATGGAAAGTTCGCTCCCTTGCCAAGTGTTTAAAAGAGGAAATAGGATGTGATATTCTGCCTCCCACTCCTTTCTCTTCCCCTGAAACCAGCCCGCTGCTCTACTTCCATTTGTTGTAAAAAGGAAAAAAAAAAAAAAACACAGCTTGGCCCACGTAAAGCCTTGGAGACAGTTAGAGACACACCTAGTTCCTTTTTAATGTGTTTATTATGTGGAGATGGATGGAACAGTATATTTTTATACGCAGCTGGGTCCAGCACCTGTCTTTCAGTCTCTCATATTCATCTGTGTAACAGAAACAAAACTGCAAAGTCCCTGAACCACAGAGATTCTCTGCTGTCATCTCCCTATCTCTGGCAAGGAGGAGGTGAAGCCCTACCACAGCTCAAGGTTCATGATGTCAGACACCTTGACTGACAAACCTACCTGTGTGACAGACCAAACCTTCTCACCTGAAACTCCCTTGATTTCCCCTGGTTAATAAATCCAGGTCCGCCCTGAGGTGCGGCTGCTTGGGGGAGTTGTGGAGATGGTGGAGGCTGCGATCCTGTGGGGCTGAGGCCGGTTTAGGGCATTATTTTAGGGAGTCTCAGGGGTCAACCCCAACACTGCCCTGTTGACCTGAGCACTGTAGCAACCTCGGTGATGGGGTGCATTAGTAAACTCTCAGGCTAATCTCTGAAATCTCATGGACGTGGATGATGTGGATCACAGTATCACAAAGGAGCTTTGGGCAGAAGGGACCTGGCCCAGGGTCTCCTGTCCAGCCCCTGCTCGGCGCCAGGCTGGCCTGAAAAGCTGAAGCAGGCTGCTGAGGGCTGGTCCAGCTGAGCTATGAGCGCTCCCCAGAGCAGAGACCCCACCGTCTCCCCAGGCACCGGTTCCAAGGTCTCACGATCCCCATGGTGAGCATTTATTCTTTCTCTCTAACCAGAACTTCCCTCGCTGTGACTTGCACCTGTTGCCTCTTGCTCTGTACCTCCAAGAAGAGTCTGGCTCCACCTTCTCATCAACGCCCGGAGGTGGTGGATGACAGTGGTTAGATCCCCCCTTCGCTTCTTCCTCTCCGGATGGGACCAACCCACTGCAGGTAACTTAAAAAAATGTCCTAATCGCAGTAATATCCACCCAGCTAGTCTCAAGCATGGGCATTTCAGCAGTGTCCTACAGCTGTAACTTCTGTAGGCTGCCTTTAATCACTTATTGCCCCAGATAATTAAAGAACATTTGTATGAAACCTTTTCGTAGAATGGAAAGGCCTCTTCTGCTCCAGCCCCTCTCTGTGTGCACCCAGAAACAAAGCCGTGACCGAGCAGAGCAGCAGCGTGTGTTAACAGTGGAGCCATCAGGAGAAAAGCGAGCATGACTTCTATCACATCTTCCCATACAGTCTCCAGGCCACCCCGCAAACACACCGGCCTCCTTCGCAAAGCCACGGGGCGCCGGGTCTGGGCACGGTCCCCACCACCGCAAAGGTCCCTGACGGGAAGAAGAGCAAAGCCCAGCGCCCGCCCGGCTGAGGATGCTGCAGCCACCGGGCACTGACCACACAGATATCTTCAGCCCGAAAAGGACACAGCTCCTCGGAGGGGAGACGGGGCACCGCGCTGCAAGGCGGAGGGCTGAGCGTGGTGGCGGGGGTGTGGGCAGGAGGGTGGGCAGGGGGTTGGTGCAGCCCAGTCCCCTGCCTGCCCCTGCCCTGCGTGGGAAGCCGCCAGACAGTGGCTCGGCTCTGAGGAACTGGAGATTTAATGAGCAGTTTCGGGAACGCTCTCAGCTTTCCTACAAAGCTCTTTACTGTCTCCGGCACTAATTACTAAATGTTTCCGAAGCCGCTGTCTGGATGAAACGAGGCCCTTCGTTACAGCGACGTTGTTGTGGGTAGCAGGGCAATACTCGGCGGGTGTCTGCTCCAGCCCCGAGGGGGGAGTGTGGATGTTATTCCTATCTTTTTCTCACGGGGAAAGAAAGGATAAGGCCTCCCTCTCGCCCTGGAGAGAGGTGCTGTTGCTTGCCCTGCCAGGGGACAGGGTGCCCTGCCTCTGCTCTGGGAGGATGCAAGGCTCCCCGTGCGGGGTGCAAGGGCAGTGGGCAGATAGATGCCTGCCCAGGACATGTGTGACAACCTGCCTCAGACAGGCAGGAAATCCAGATGAAGACTGGTGAGACCAGTTTAGTAGAGACAGGATCCCAGGAGAGGAGGGGAGAAGGAAAGACAAGGAGCGGGAGAGATGAACGCAGGCTGGCTGGGTGGCTTGGACCTGACTGGCAAGAAATGAGAGCCCTGGAGTTAGGACAGGGCTGGGTTCACATGGGGACAGTTGTGGGAGAGGTACTTGGGTAGCGCTGGCCTTTTCTGCAAAAAGACGTGCCGTGAGGAATCACAGAATCATTTAGGTTGGAAAAGACCTTTAAGATCATCGATTCTAGCTGTCAACCATGCCCTCTAAACCATGTCCTGAAGTGCCTTGTCTAATCATCACCCAAAGGCCATCCTGACCCCTGCGAGTGCCTGCCTTCAGCAAAGGCAGGGCGCAGGCAGGCAGGCCGTACCCCCAGTCTGCCAAGGAGCCAACCACATTCCATCCCTTCTCCCTTTCCTTGCCTGTCAGAGGCAGGGAGCAGTGCTGAACTGCATCCTGAGCGGTGTCAAGCCCTGCTGCTGTGCAAGAGCCAGTTTTTCCAAGCAAGGCTCCCCAGACCTCGAAGCTGCTGGATGGTCGCATCCCCCCAACAGTGGGCAGCCCGGCAGGGTCTCACTCCCCAGCTGCACACCTTGCTCTCAGGTATGGAAAGGTAAAATCTTTCCAGTTGCTCCAGGCTCCTGAAAGATAAAGTTCTGGTTAAGGAGAGCTTGTGACAAGCAATTTGACAAGCTGAGTTAGAAGCGCAGAGAGCAGTGGCAGCCGAGCGGGGTGCATCTGGGCACGAGTCGGGGGGCCGAGCGCATCCCTGCTGCAGGCTGCACTTATGCAGGGAGGGATTTAGCCCTAAGAGTCTTAGTGACGCATCTTGGGAGACTTAGGTTGAGCCTGACTTGCAGAGACGTGACCCGTGCTGCATTTCCTGTGGTCACCTGCCAGTCAGCATTACGTGAGCTGTCACCCGCTCCCAGGCACAACACGTGAGCGTGGTGGCACGAGGACTTGGAAGACAAGGAGGGGGAGAACCAGCCCAACCCCTTACTGGGTCCAGCCTTGCACCTGCACCGAGGCTGTTGGGACATGGGACCGGTCCCAAAGGACAAAACCCACTGCTTACAGCTGGCAGGGAACCACAGCAGCCAGTT
The DNA here is from genome assembly GCF_947461875.1 of Haliaeetus albicilla. Classification (NCBI taxonomy): domain Eukaryota; kingdom Metazoa; phylum Chordata; class Aves; order Accipitriformes; family Accipitridae; genus Haliaeetus; species Haliaeetus albicilla. Next base: position 5,693,291 of record NC_091495.1, on the reverse strand, counting down.
TGCTGTTGCTTTGACTGGAAAGAGGATTTGGCTCAGGGACCCCACATCTCTCAGTCATCAACAGGAGAGTCCTTCCCACTGCCTTGGAGGGGTCAGTATTTAGGATGGGGGAGAGCCAGGACTGCGGTCGCTGAGCGCCGGTTCCTGTTTGACCCATACTTGCAAGAATTACAGTATGAGTCACTGCAAACAAAGCAGCAAAGACCAAAGCATGATTTAATGACGTTGTTAATGATAATCCCATCCATAGGTGTATTTTTATAGCTGGGGAAAATAAGGAAAGCAAATGTCTTTGACTTGCAGAACGGCAGCCCCAGGGCTGGCACCAGCAGTGGGAGGAAGGGGAACCTGCAGAGAGCACCCAGGTGGTTTTTGCTATGAGGGCTGGCATAGACAGAGTCTGTCCACCCTGAGAACTGACCTGACTTTGGTGACCACGTTTAGCTGAGATGAAAGTTGAAATAAGGCCGACTGTAATCCCCAAGAAACCAGGCCACTCTCAGGACTCAGGACAATCAGGTCCCATTAAAAAGCATCTGCCAGTCTGATATCCCGAGGGTTTCATTATCTTACTTAGCTAGAAGTCACCGGTGAGGACTGATCTCCTGCAGACTTTGGAAGGAGATCGAAAGCCGCTGCGTGACAGTGTTGGCACAGGGCAGTTTCAGGTGCAGCAATGTTCATTTTCCAAATTTCTCGGCTCCCAAAGGCAATGGGACAGTGCCTTTGGCAATTAGTGTGCTCAGCTTCCTCACTGAAAGACAGGGAAACTTAGGAAGAGAAATCTGACAGTCTTGGGAGTGAAAAGTGAAGTGCTTGAAGTGCTCAGTACAGGACAGGGCACAGCTAATGAGCAGCAAAGAGGACACCATGGAAATGCTCGCTGTTGTTTGCTTCTTTCTTCAGCATCCATTTGTCTTTTGACTACTGCAAAGTCTCCAAGCCATAATTAGGAACAAACTCGTTGCAAGAGTTCCCAGATCTAATTGAGCTCTCTTGAAACTAAACCATTTTTAACAACCTTTTGCAAGGACAAAACACTATGTACTCTCCTTTGGTACAGCTGAGAATATGCTGTCCTGGGGCCTGATGAGCTCTGCTGCAGCAGACAAGTGATAGGCAGCAACTCAGAGACCAGCTGCTTGCTCCAGCAGGCAAACGGTTAAGCAGCTTGAACCTGATCCCATTGAAATCAATAGGAATTTTAAGATGCCTTAAGCAGGAGTCCTGGGGTGCAGAGCTCAGGTCTGGCTGCAGGGGATATTGTTAGTGGAGGGGAACCAGAGGGGGCTGTTAGGAAGAAGATGTTTTCATTTCCAATGTATCTGACCTTCAAAAGGTAGTGAGATCCCTAGCCCAGTCCCTAACTGAAGTGCATCTAATGGGACCTTTATTTTCTTTTTTTAATTGACAAAGCATGCTAACTGCCCTGCCTCTTGGCAGGCTGGATGAAAAGGCTCACATTACAGTGGCAGAAGCATACAAGGCCAGATCCAGACCTCAGCTGATGTTCTGGACCCCTTGCTCCTCCTCTCTCGTGAACAGCTAGACCTGGGTGGCAGCTGAGGATTTCGTAGTGTATTTTTGGAAGAGAACTCTCCTAGCTGTCTAGAAATCATCCATTTGCCTTTCTGCCTGTCTGGGGCAAGAGCACATGATGCCAAAATCACAAGCTGGCCCTGGGTGACACTCAGGCATCCCTGGCTAGTATGGGAATAGAGCTCAGGGGCATGGTGGGATGAATCATTTAGCCACTAAAAAAAGGTAGGTTTGGGCTAAAAAATAATGTTTGCAAATGCCACCCTAAGTCAGCAGACAGATACAGCAGCGCTGCAGACAGCAGGATTAAACCCAAGTACAACGAAGCCCTCCTGGCTGGCTTCAGACAGCGTCTTTTGGGGAATATTTTTCATTTTGCTGAGAAAACCGAACCACCAGAAACATTCGCTTCAGATTGATCTAAAATGAACCCAGCTGACCTTCCTTCTGATGTGATTAACAGGAGGAAGAATTTATTATTTGTACAGTTTTAATAACAAGCCGTCAAGGAAAAGCCTTGGACTGTGGGTGAGCTGTGTCAGGAGCCTCTCGGAGAAGGGAAAGCTCATGCCGCAGCACCATGAGCTCAGTGGAGATCCCCAAGGCTCACCAAGGTGCTTGTTCATCCCGAATCCCAGGCCTTGCATGTTGCAGTTGGATGGCACCCCTCATGGCTTAGGGGTGCTGCCAAGAGCGTCTGCATTGTCAAAAAAGTCCTTGTTGCAGCAGGCTTTACAAGAAAGAGCAAAGCCAGCCTGGAGCATTTGGAGCGGGGCTGGAAAAAAGAAAGACTTGCAGCATTCTTTTACTATTAAAGTTATTTTAAAATGTCGAAATGTTTCTAAAATACAAAAGGCCACTATGCAGAACTAGCCAAAACCAACACGATAATATAACAGGAACTCATCTGCCCTTTTTTATGTCCTCCTGCCCTCCATCCTCAGCAGACAAAGCAGACAACGAGCCTTATGTCCAAAGAGGTCACGATTTGCAAGAGCAAAGGGACTTGGCAGAAGCTGCATTTGCAGAACAACATTGCACAGCAGCAGCAGCTTGTTTCTTTTGGGAATGCGAAAGAAGGGACGTTGTCAAGTGGTAACCTTTACGCCTTTAATCCTCATTTCACTCTTCTCACCCTCAACCCCTTCCCTACCAGCAGATTTACCTGCCATCATCCACCCGGGTGGCACGACAGCGATCAAGACACAAGAGCCCTCAAACGAAAAGAACAGCCTGAGCAGCAGCAGCGTGTGTCTAAACCTCAAACGGGGTTTTTACCCAAGGGCCAGAGACTTCAGGTGTTACTTGAAACGAGCCCACGTCGCTAAAGGTTGTTCCTCCTTCCCCTGCCGTAGTCTTTTTTTTTCTGCTTTAGCTGGAAAAATGAGTCCAGCGGGTTGCATTTTTGCAGGCAGGGTGAATGATGGCCCAGGGTTGGGGGTGGATTTCTTTTTTCTGGGGGGTGTTCCCCCCCCCACAGACCCCGAAGGAAGCGGAGCAGCCGCCGGCCGTGCGGCCAGCCCCTGCCATGGTGTTTCCTGACAGCAGAGGGGGTCATCGGGCCGCTTTTCCTCCGCCTGCCGTGCGGGGCGGCCCGCGGGGCTCAGCCCGTCCCCGGCCCGCAGCGCCTCCACGGGGCTCCCCGGCTTCCTGCGGCCTTCGCCGCCCTGCTGCTTTCCCCACCCGCGGGGGGGAGCGGAGCCGCCCCACGGAGCCCAGCGGCTGCGGGGGCACGGGTGGGCTTCGTTCGGCGTCAGTCTGGCCTCCTCCTCCCCCCCTCCTTGGCTGTCACTGGCCGGTTGGGTTCTTCATGGGGTCTGGGTGGGGAGGGACGCGGAGGTGTGGGGACGAGAAGGAGGAATGGGTGCAGCAGGTCTCTGCCTGGGAGGGGGGTCTCTGGGGGTTTTTTGCTCATCTCCACGGGACTTGGGTGGGAGAGGGAGGTCTCAGCCGTCGGGGAGATGCAGCTCCTGAGCTGCTGTCGCTCCATCTGGGAGCAAAACCGTGGGCAAAACTCGGGAGCACACCTCTTACCTGAGAGATGTCCCCCCATGGGGGTCTTGAGGCAGGGTGGAAGTTCATTCCCACCACGGAACTGGAAGGTCCTCGGCACTGTGGGACCTTGGGTTGCAACCAAAGCCGGGCTGGTCCGACACTGGCCAGAGGTAAATGCGGTAAATGGAATTCCCTCGGAGCAGGTACGACGGTGGGACACAGCCCCACCGAGCTGCTGTGCCGTACACCCTGCCCAGTGCCGGCCCGGTCGTGGAACTGGTCCCCATGAAACGGTGGATGTAATGGCGAAAGGAGACCGAGCCGGATAACAGTACACCTTTTACAAATTGCTTCAGCTCCTGGGGATGAAAGGTATTCTATGAAGCTAAAATATTAAAACTACCCTGGATTATTCATTAAGCATCAATTATCATCATCACATTTACTGTCAGATGTTTCAGCGTTGCTATTCTGCTCTAGGAGGGAACATATTTTTAGGCTGTTTTCTGAAGGAAGGAGGTTCTTGGGGTCAGTCATGCAGTCTGGTTGTCTCTCTGTCCTCACTGATTTGGGAACCTCCTGGTTCATTTCGGCTGAAGTTTACAGAAGGCTGAAAGTCTCCAGAACACTATGTACTGGAAGTCTCCAAAATACTATGTTCCTGCAAGTTAATTAGCAAAGGGGATGGTGGGGGAAGCCCCCAGACCCAGCTAGTGGTGTGGGTGCAGGAAGAGCAGGCACCTGGTGGGGTGGGCACGGATGCTCCCAGCTGTGGGAGAAGCTTCAAGCAGGGTGGCATCGCTGCCGGCACTGGAGAGCTCAGCCGTGGGATGCAAGGCCCCTGGAGACTGGGCTTCCCTAACTCTGTTCCCCGCTGAAATTGTTTACTTAAATGCCTGTCAGGTATGAATTAGCTGTTTATTATACATTCTTTTTACTACTTCTGCCTCCCCTTGTTTGTGCTTTTATAGCATTATAAAGTTGGAACAAGTTTTGGTTTAGGAATAAAGCCAGCCTCATCTGAAAAACAGGATGTTCCAAAATAAGATCTAATTTTCCTTTGCGAGAACCTAAGGTAAAGTAAATTGATATCTACTCTAAAGGCAAACACAAACAAGGACTTATTATTTATCATTAAAACATCTTAAAAAGGCTCTAGAGCCCTAAAAACAAAAGTTTGATGCTCTATAAAAGAATTATGTTTCTGAGATGTATCAGTTCAATAATTAAAACAGCATCTATGAAATATGAATGTAAGATATTAATAAATTAAATTAAATTAAAGCCACTGAAAGCCAATTATCTTGTAAAAGATCTCTGATAGCTAAACTAATGAGATGTAGAAAGATTAATTTAGATCCCCATTTTAGGAGGTGATTATAAATTGCTAAAATGCCACATCCAGTTACTAGGTTGTTATTGAAACTTGTGAAATACATTTGGAAGGGCTTTTAAATATTCAGAATGAAGTAGAAATTAGAAAGGAGTTAGAAATAATTAAAAATTAGCTGTCTTGTCACATTGCAGCTTTAATCCTATTACATCTTCTAGTTTACAAAACTTCAGATGTCTCTCAAAGTATTGATCTGCAGGGACGGTGGGATATACAAGTAGGGATTTATGTGTTTTAATAATTACAGAACTTCAAATGTTTCTTCCTGCTTCACTTATTTGGGAAATTGTGTCTCTGTAGGATTATCGTGCTTGCTGCTGGCGCTGCCTGATGGATTTCTTTGGCTGTAGGGCAGGTTGGGCCATCACCCGCAGTCCCGTCGAATCCCCAGAGACTCACCGCTCTCCTTGCAGTGCCTGGTGGAAATGCTGAGGAGCATCAGTCATGGTCTTTTAGTCAGGGCAAAGCACAAGGCCTTCGCTCCTTTGTCCCTACAGCTGTTGTAGCTCTAAGCAAAGCACAAGGCTCTTGGGGACAACAGAAGGATGATGGTGACGCAATGCATGCCTATAGCTCACGAAATACAGTCTTGCCACTGCCAGAGGTTGGCCATGGAGGTTCACCAACCTTGCTTTGGTTGGGACTTGCCACGCGGGGAGCTTCACGTGAGCTCTGTAGCTGTAACAGCAACTGTCTAACAACCCGGGACCCTCACCCATCTGCCCTCAGGTTTTGCTTCGCCTGGTCCAAGAGGTGCCGAAAGCCCTCCAGCAGCACGGCTTGGCTGTATTTCTGCAGGGCAGCGAGAGCAGCCGCGGGCCCAGCAATCACTCCCCGAGCCGGGAGGAAAAACGCAGCCTGGGGTGCAGGCAGGGGAGGGCAGTGGGGCTGTGAAACCTCCCTGAAACCTCTGGCATGGGTGATACTGGCAGCCCCGGAGCTATGAAGCACTCCCCCGTGGGCAGCCGCTGCATCGGTGGAGGAACGTGACCTTGGGGCTGGGAAACACCGCTTGTGGGCAGCAGGGAGGGCGAGGAGCAGGTCTGCAAGGTGTGCCCAGCTCTGCCTGGAGGGTCAGTGCGGACGTACCCAGCTCTGGGCACCGAGGAGCACGGCGGGAGAGCCTTGGACGCAGGGTGGACACAGCCCCAGGTGGACTCTAGCAGAGGAGGAGGAGGAGGCAGAAGCCCCACTACCACCACCACCACCCTGGAGAGGCAGATGGAGATGCCCCACCATCAGCATCGTGCTGCTTGGAGGTGAAGGACGCGGGGCTGCGACACCCGCAGCCCTCCCCGGGCAGCAGAGGGGTGAGCATAACCCAGGGAAAGCTGCAGCGGCTGAGGGAGGGAGTGGGTTGGATACTGGTAAGGGATTTTTTTTCCTTTTATCCCCTTTCTCTCTAATATTCTAGATAATACTGTCTAGCATTGTAAGTAGATTGATAAGCACTCTCCGATCAGACTGTTAAAACTTTTAAACAAACAGCAGATTCTCCCATGTAAGGCATGTTTCTCTAGCCCACATAAAGGCATGAGCTATGGTGCATTGAACTAGTGGAGAAGGCAGCAGCCCTCCTGGGAGCCCTTATGGCATTTTTGTGAGCAGCCCTTCTGGGAGAGCCTTTTTTGGGTGTTGTCCTGGCGCAGTCGGGGACAACCAGCCACAAGGCTACCCTGTGTTCCCATAACCCCAGCAAGTGTCTTGCTTAAAGCATAGCACCCAGTTTTAGGGGCAACACAGGCACCCCTTTAAAGACTTGTTGAAATTCTTGAACTGGGAAATCCAGCAGGAGGGAAAGCCCTCTGCCTTCTGCCTGGGAGCCTCTAAGCATCCCTGGACAGGGGAACGAAAGCCCTCTGCCTTGTTTGTGGGAAGAGTTAAGTTAGAAATCCCTGCTTAGGGGATTTCTTGGTTGAGAAAACCTTCTGGAGGGAAGAAGTACACTAGAAAAACAACAAAGGAGCCGCCCAAATTTGGGTGAGCCTCTGCTATCTTCTCTCAGCCTGCTTGAGTTGTAATTTGGAAGCAGCCCTTTCTGTAGAGTCTGAAATACCTTTAGGGGAGCCAAAAAGATGTCAGAGCTGGCGAACTGGGTTATTCAGTGGGGACCAAACCCCTGGGGTCCGAACTCTTGCAGAAGTATCCAGCAGGCAGACCTAGAGTTTGCCAAATTAAAAGAGACAGCCAAGTCTAAACTCTTCTCCCGAAAATCCTTAAAATGTGCAGGAGTGTGGGCTCTGTGGATAGTGGCCAAAAATTTAGCTGAAGAAAAACAGGCAGCCCAGGTAGAGATTCAGAACCTAAGGGAAGAAAACAACAAACTGAGAGCAGAAATAAAGGCTCAGCAACTTAAACTAGAGGAGGGTAAAATTCGAGAAGGAGTTGCAGCTGTAGAGCAAGTGCAAAGTGTTCTCCAGTATCAAGAGGTGTGTGAACAAAAAAAGGCCATTTTGAATGAAGATCAGGCACTGAAAGAAAAACTAGCTGTCAGTAGGAAAGCTGTCGAGGAGGTGCAAGGAGCAATCCGAGCATTAGTGCAAAAAATACAGATCCTGAAAGAGAAGGGCGCAGACCACGGAGCCTGCAAGGCTGAGATGGAAAAGCTAAAAGCAGCATTAGAGGTGAAGCACAGCACGGTCATGGCCCTTATGAAAACACCCTACCAAGGAGACGATGAGCACTGGGACACAAAAAGATGGTTTAATCCAGATGGCAGCCCCTCCGAAGAGGACTGTAAGCCTGCGAGCCCGCATTCGCTAGTTTTTGAGATGCCGGAAAGGTTTAAAGCAAACCCCGTTTCACTTACCGGTGCTCAGGTGGCTGTGAAAAAGGAAGGCGGAGGAGCAGAGGAGAAAAGCAGGGGAAACCTGCAGCCCCAGGCAGATGGAGTTATCGGGGGAGAAACAACCACTGTTGACCCAGCTCCACAGCACTCCAAACCAGGGAGCGCCCAGGGAAGGAGCAAGCAGTTGGCAGGGAGTGCCTGGGCAAGGGAGGATGGAGTGGGCTCCGGGAGAGGAAAGGGCAGCAGAGGAAGGGAAAACCCCAAGGAGAAGAGGGACTCGGAGGGGCTGCAGACCTCTGCCGGTGCGACCCCCCAGATCCCCTCCTTGGGGAAAGGGAGGAAAGGAAGGTGGCAGGGCAAGAGGCAGTGGCAGCAGAGCACAGCTCCCCGAGGCATGGTACAAAATACCGTGGCCAGGAGAGAGTTAAGTATCATGCGAGTGGACATATGGAGGCAGCTTCGGAAGCAGGGGGAGGATATGGCCCGCTGGGATAACGCTCCCATCAGGGTTTTGCTGGATCGCCTCCTGGAGATCAGTGGGAAAAGAGAGGGAGGTGGGCCCGAGGCCCCTGCCCTCCCTGTCACAGCCTAGGACAGACGGTCCCCCCCTTCCCTGGGCTCGTGGTCAGACCAGAACAGGACCACCGGGGAAGGCTCCCACGCTGGGAGCACTGGGGGATCGGGAGCAGAGCCCACGAGGCATCACCTGTGTCACATGAAAAGCCAGGGCACTGGGTGCAGGCTGTGGCTGATGCAGGTTAAGAAGTCTCCTCTGATGGAGAAAATGCAGGAGGAGTGAAGTGTTAAGGGATTTTTTTTGTTTGCTTATTTTTACAAGAGAAACAAAGAGGGAGAAGTTGACTTTTCCAGCAAGAGCAGCCAGGGCTGTGATGAGCAGAGGCTGCTTTAGCTCTGCCACAGCCACCCTGGTGCCTATTTCGCTGCAAGGAGTCCAGGCAGGGATACCCAGCATGGCTCTGGCCAAGTGAGCAGAGGCTGTTTTGAGAAAAAAGCAGAAGAATTTAAGGAGTGATAATACACTGGAGCGAGTCCAGGCTGTGATACCAACTGGGCTGCAGTGTGTGCGAGCAATGATGTGCAGCAGCGGGACGGAGAGTGAGCTATACGTATGAAGGACTGTGCAAGGAAGGTTATAGGAGTCCCAAGCACGGTATAAACCCTGAGGGTGAAGCAAGGAGGAGAAAACAGCGTCTTCTTTCTGGGTCTTCTATTGGCTAGCCAGAAGGGTTTGGACTTCAAAAAAAGAAAGAAAAACACTATTTTCAAAAGTAATACCTGCCTGTTATCAGAGGTAAAGTGACAAAATCAAGAGTTACAAGTAGGGCAAATTCAAAAGATAACAATGCAAATGAAGCAGTTCACACTTAGCATTAGTATTGTTAAATTCAGGAGTGTGGTTTCACACAAGCATGTGGAAGTATGTGCAGGAAAGACATTTAGTAGCAGTATCAAATAAATGGAAAAAAGGATTGCAACAGAGGAATGCTAAGTGGTACCAATACATAAAAAGTTAGAAGCTGGAAAAATGGCAGATTAAGCATGTATATATAAAGGTTTGAGGGGAGGGTAATTAACGATAAAATATTCTAATTGACTTGGGACAAAGTTCACTTTGAAAGCAAAAAGTTAAGCCTGTGATACATGATTCTAGCTGATGTGTTAACACCAGCATTTTTTCTTAGAGTGAAGAAAAGGTAAAATAAATAAAAAAATTTAGAAGACTGATCACGGTAAAGAGTATGCATTAATGTGATAGATTTTTAATTAAAATATAAAGTTCTTCTGTTACAGAGAAGAGACAGAACTGACGGAAATCAAATACGATGGAGGATCGGTGAGCAGTAGTTTAAGAATATAAGCTAATAAATTGTATAAAAAATACACAAAGATGTAGTTTATTAGATCCTTAATATCATCAAAAAGTCCTATGGGTGTAAATGATCTACCTTGGTTAACTAAGATAACTGTTAATAACAATCTTTGCTATTTTTGTCTTCCATAGGCAGTACAGAAGAATAACTAGCAATTCCAAATTATGGATATTATTAATTGTATGTTGCTTAGTGTTTTCTTTCCTGCTTTTATTTTGCTTTATTATCATATATGCATAGATGAAGGGAAAAATATAACCTTTTTTTTTTTTAAGATAAGTTCCTGTTGCTGAAGTTCAAACAAGAGAAAAGTATAAACAAACTGTGGCGACAAGGAAAAAATGGATCCAGTTTAAAGGGGTCACCATCTCCAAACAAGAGAAACCCTGTTTCCCTTGATGAGGATGGGCATACCTCCTATTATCAATAGTGATCAAGATTAATGGATCACCAGCAAACCATGCAATGCCTGTACATGTAACAGAGAAAACACGTAGCTGTGACTTTGTGTATCTGCAAAACATGGTATTTTGAGTACTATGAGAAGCAAAGATAAGCAAATTAAGTGTAGAAATTTCTAGTCGGGTTAAGTTATATTTTAAAAATATATACTGTTAATTGTAGCTTTGCAATGCTAGGACAAGTGCATAGTGCAGTTCCAAGTATAATTTAGAGCACCTATGTATAAATTGATGGTGGTGGGATGGGTAGAAAACTAAAGGTCCCCAGTGATGGGGATTTCAAAACACTACATACATGTATGATACGTAATCATGTATTGGTCTGATGAAAAATTTTATTTTGTTATGGTGGAGATGATGAGGTGATTTTAGAAACTTACAGCAGGAGGGTTTCTGAGATGAGAGCTGTACGCCAGCAATGACGGGCAGCCCAGCAAGGTGGAGTGTTCCCAGCCACCTCTCTGGAAGGACACCAGCAAGCGGGAAGCATTTACATGTGCAAACTGCATACAAAAAGATACCAGTTTTCAATTGGTTTAGAACAGAGTTTAGCCAGATGTGAATATGAAAAGTACCCTTTGGTTTCTAGTGGGTCTGTAATCACTTTTGTGGGATCCAGCTGTGTTTGTGTGTACCCAGGATCCAGAAATCACCTCTGCGTGTCTAAGTTGTCTGATAATACATCTGCATGTAATGTAACTTTACTTTAAAGGTATGATTTTAATTACACAATGCTTTTAGAAGTGACACTAAAATTACTAGAAGGTTTTTAACGGTGTACTAAATGAAGCCTAGTAACATTTGGTTTAGGTTTTGAGCAGTTGTTGCAGATAACAGAGCATCCACTGGTAACATTTGCAGTCCCACAGGCGGTAAAACAAACCACCAAAGCAAGGTTTACAGTACGTGACAAGAGTGAGCAAGTTGCTCTTACTACAACTGCAATAAAAGATGCCGACCATCATTCTTGGTGTAAATCCCGCTTCAGCGGGACTCCCATCAGCTACTGAAATTTTTAACTAGGCTGTACAGTCTGGAGCTGTAATCCTGGGTATTGTAAGAGTTTGGTTAATTGTGCAAATTATCTTGCCTATAAAATCAAATATTAAGTAAACCGAGTAGCAGCTATGCACCAAAACCAAGAACTACAGGCCACCCTCAGACCCACACGAGGCAAGACCAGATAGGAAAGAGCAAATGCCTCCAAGAAGATCATTTGCTCGGTCCTGGTGAGGAGCCTTGAGCCACAGGAGGGTTTGCAACATCCTTGCTGGACTCGTGCATGACACCTCATGCCCATGGACTGTCAGAAGGGGGTCTGTATGCCTATTGTCCCACAAAATACGGTCTGGCCACTGCCAGAAACAGGCCACAGGCTGCATACTAATACTGCAAAACCTAACACAGAGGTTCACCAACCTTGCTTTGGTTGGGACTTGCCACGCGGGGAGCTTCACGTGAGCTCTGTAGCTGTAACAGCAACCGTCTAACAACCCGGGACCCTCACCCATCTGCCCTCAGGTTTTGCTTCGCCTGGTCCAAGAGGTGCCGAAAGCCCTCCAGCAGCACGGCTTGGCTGTATTTCTGCAGGGCAGCGAGAGCAGCCGCGGGCCCAGCAATCACTCCCCGAGCCGGGAGGAAAAACGCAGCCTGGGGTGCAGGCAGGGGAGGGCAGTGGGGCCGTGAAACCTCCCTGAAACCTCTGGCATGGGTGATACTGGCAGCCCCGGAGCTATGAAGCACTCCCCCGTGGGCAGCCGCTGCATCGGTGGAGGAACGTGACCTTGGGGCTGGGAAACACCGCTTGTGGGCAGCAGGGAGGGCGAGGAGCAGGTCTGCAAGGTGTGCCCAGCTCTGCCTGGAGGGTCAGTGCGGACGTACCCAGCTCTGGGCACCGAGGAGCACGGCGGGAGAGCCTTGGACACAGGGTGGACACAGCCCCAGGTGGACTCTAGCAGAGGAGGAGGAGGAGGAGGCAGAAGCCCCACTACCACCACCACCACCCTGGAGAGGCAGACGGAGGGTCCCCACCATCAGCATCGTGCTGCTGGGGGCAAAGGACTTGGTGGGTCTGTGATACCTGCAGCCCTCTCACCTTCTCCTGGGGGACAGCCGGCACCTCTGAATCCAGTGCCTGGGCGGTGGAGGGGTGAGCATAACCTGGGGAAATCTGCAGTGGCTAAAGTGCTGGGTGTATATTAGTTTTGACACTGGTATGTTAAGGGTTTTTTTCTTTTATCCCCTTTCACTCTAATATTCTAGATAATGGCATTTATCATTGTTAGCATCGTTGTAAGTGGATTGATGAGGACTCTTTGAGCAGACTGTTAAAGCTTTTAAGTACACTAACAATAAATTGTACGTCTTCTCATACAAGTCGTGTTTCTCTAGCCAACATAAATTGCACAAGCTGTGGGAAAGAAACCCTGACTTCTGTGAGGGCAATACTTGCTAAGCTGGAATAATGACAAAGACGAGCATCCAACAGTAACCTCAGAAAACCGCGTCTGGTCGACTGCCACCCTTTGTTGTGCTCAGAAGACTGAGCAGCAGAGAAACAGGCTCTGCTGAGGTGAACGCTGTGCTTGCAGAGCGGATAGAGGGTATATATTCTCTCAGAGATGCTATGCAAAAGACAGATAACGGGGTGCGAGCTGTACACATCTGTTACGTACACAAGGCTACAGGAGCACTCACGGCCAGTCTGGATTCTGCTTTCTTCAGCGCAGGAGCTAGTTTATCACAAAGGTTACATAGTGATAACTGTTTGAGGAGACAAGGTGAAGGTTCAGTCAAGAGGCCTACGTAACACCCTAGCATTTCTACTGCCACAGTCCTCCAGAGGTTGTTCATTATGTGCAGGGAGACTGCCCATCACACGGGAACAGAGAGCTGCTATCAGCTACGATGGTGAGGGGAGCGGTCCTTCCACCCGGGGCTTGTTTCATCGAGACCACGGGTGATGCAGGCTTCACACCATAAGACTCAGCCACTGCATTACATATCCAATACTCACATGCGTAAGTACCTTTTAATAACACACCTGTGAGCAAACTCCGTCCCTGCTGCTGGTGCCACCAGGCGTCAGGAGAGTCACCCCGGGGGCCGGAGCATTGCGTGGTGCAGCCAGCACAGCACCGTGAACCACCCCCTACCAGCCACGCTCAGACTGTTCCTATTTTGCCTGCCAAGAAAGGGATTTGAAAAGACTTGCTTTACCTTGGCGAGTGACTTTTACACACCTTCTCATTCAGGGTCCCACACGCAGTTTTCATCAGCTCCACATCAGTGGAGTTTCATCACAGGTTAATGTCCTGGGGGGGGGATGGAGAGGTGACCTACCAGCCAAGGCCAGGTACACTCCTTATGGAGACAGGAGACTACAGTTTGGGGGAAGGGGAGGACTTGGGGGATGGAGGAGATTTTAATAGAAAACATTACAAAAACAAGAAGTAGTTACCCTTTTCACAGGAACAACTCCAAACACCGCTGTACCAGGACAAGGCACCAAAACCAGCAAGGTCAGTATTTACAAAAACGGCTAGTTTGCGAACAGCAAAACCTGATTTTCAGAGCACGCGGGTACCCATACTCGCTGCAGCCCTGCAGACCCGACCCTCGATTCCCCCCGTTGAGCACTGAAACAGCAGCACTTACTGCGCGCGGCTGCGTGGGTGCCAGCGGGGATGAGCCCAGCGATCCTGGCACAGCCACAGCGCTGGCGCGTGTGTACAGGACCCACAATGATTCCCCATCCTCCTTCAAGGCTGCACATAAACCATCCCTCAGACAATGATCTCCTGACAACACTGCACAGTCTTTATTTCTCTTTAAGGGGGTGTTAAACTCCCCTTAATGCGCACCCTAACTACAGCAGTCATCAATTTGTGTTGATACTTTCTTTTATCATCCAAATTCCTCTGCTTGCTGGGTTGCCTTCCTGGCCTTGGGATTAGACTTTCTGGCATATTTTAAAAGCACCAAGTATATCACACCCCTGCACACCTGACCCATAAAACATTAACACTCTTCCTTTCTTCTTGCTCATTATCTCAGATGGCCTTTGACTAAAAAATCTGGAGCCGTGTTTTTCAAAACTTTCAAATCCTGGCTTTAGCTCAACCTAATATCAGGTACAAACCATGAAACTGGCAATTACTTCTGAAATTTGCTGAAGTATGCGTGCATTTGAAAGGTTTTGAGTCAAAGCTTTCAGAAGTTGAAGTATCTATTAAAAGAATGGTACAATTACAATATTGTCTGTTAGGTCTGACATATAAACCATTTCAGTACTTTCTGCCTAATTACAGTGAACCAATGAAAGCGTGTCTAAAAGCAGGCAAGGAAAAGAAAAAAGATTATTTACATGCAATGGTGTTTGTTTCTTTTCTTCTTTTCTTTGGCAAAAATGATAGAGAAAAACATTGGGCGTGGGCCTCAGCCTTTGCCTTCATCTTGTTGTTTTTTTCCTTTTGATGTCCGAATAAAAAGGGAGTAAGAAAAGATGACTTCAACAGAAATAAACGCTGCAAGATTTACAGCGCAGCTTCTGTGTCGATTGTTCCCCAGCATCTTCTGAGCCTACTAAAGCACTCTGAGATAATCAAGTGAAAAGCATTGTAGAAATGTGTTCCTTTAATAAAAATCCTTTGTGCAGTTTACAGATCCAAGCAAATGTGATGTGTCCAAGGGCATGCTGCCTTCATACAGGCAGGCCCCAGACTGGCATATTTTGCTAGTCACATCACAAAGTCATGTCTGAAATGTTCCCCACTACATCTCAGCTATTTCAGATGTTTCAAATCTCTCTCATAGGAAGCAACTTTTTCCCCCTCTAGGACATATATTTGCATTTTTCGAGGTAAAATGTCATCTTGTGATCTTATTCCCACGTTTCCAATCTGTAAATAGATGCATTCCTAGAACAGGGAGGAATGCAGGGAGGATAGATGTTAGCATAACGTAGGATAAAGGCAAAATAGGAACTGGTACACATCTGGATAAAGCCCTCAGGTAAGACTCCTACAACGTTCCGCTCCCTACAGAAGCAAGCAGTGGTATAAACCCCCAAGTGCAGGTAATTCCTTGCAGGAATGCTGTTAGTATTAAGAATCTTAACGACGAGAGTCTCAACAGTGGTTCTGTTCACTATATCACAATTCAATTAATCCAGTAAAAACATCAGTCTGGCTGGAAGAAGGATGACAACAACAAAAGCAGGGAAACTGTTGAGGCATTTCATAACTGTTGTTGCACTCTTTTGTTCCCTCTCCAATCTGATATTCCCTCTTTCCTCCCCCTATTTTGGGATATTTTTTGTGACTCCCTCAATGTACTTCAATTCTGGTAGAAAAGTCTACTTTTAGCCCACACCACAGATGTTTCAAAGGCAGTAAGTGACTCAAATTAGTCTTGTGATGGAAACTGTTGTAGCTTTATGTTGCCATGGCTTCTTTAGTTGACAAAATAATGCTTTTGACAGACAACTTCTAGGTCTTTCATAGTCCTCTTATTTTACACAGGATGGAGGTAACTTGAAGGACAAAAAGTGAAACAACCTTGTAGGAAAGGGGTTGTAGGAGAAGGCTGGTGGCAGAACTGGGCACGGACCCGAGGCATCTTCATTTCCAGGGCTGTACCAGCTGTCCCCCTTCTGACTACACTTGATGCAAGTAGGACTTCAACAAAATTTAGCCTGATGCTGGTAAACGCTGATTCATTCAAACAGTCTGTGAGGATGTGCTGGGTTCAATGAAGCTTGACTCAGATGTGTTGCTGTGGTCCTAAGCAGAATTTCTGGTTGGGGTGATGCTTATAGCAGCTCCCCCTCCCCACAGTGCAATGCTTATGGTCTGCAAAGGGGACCTCGTTTTATATCAGAACCGACCCACACACTTTGGGGCAAGGACTTCAATTCAGTGCTTATAAAGCTACAGTGAATGCACTGGCCACCAGCTATTAACTTCTGTTTGTTCCTCCTCTCCTCCTTTGAGAAAGGGGGAGGGGGGAACTAATCAGGCACCGATATTTAATACTGCAGTGCAGCCTTCTGCAGAGATAGAGAAACTGTCTAAATCAGTTCCTGTCAGATGTAGGCATTAAGTCACGTTCACCCTCTGTGCAGGCTGTACATCCCAACTTCACCAGTCAGAAGCTGGCCACTGATCTTCCTCTATTCTCCCCAATAAAACATATTATTTAAAAAAAAAAAAGAAAGAAAGAAAAATAAGAAAAAAGGTGTCAGGAAAAAAAGGAATCAGTCAAAACATACCAGCTACTGCTTCCCTCTGCATTTGCATCTCAGCCTCATTATGTCACCTGAACAATAGGAATTCTCTTGGCGTATTTTAAGGCAGCAGCTTCCTTAGAAAGCTCCGAATCTGACATCCTCAGTGTGGAACCCTGGGGAAATAAAGTTGCTTTAGATTTCCTGTAAATACCTCTTCAACCAACATGAGACTAACAACGTCTGTCTGAAAGCTTGATGTTGCAATAAACCATGGTGAAGCATAGCTTTGGGAAGAACCTGACCCGAGGTTTATTTTGGAAGGAAACAAATACAAACTTGGGATCAGGCCTGAGAACTTGAAGTGACACAGATGTATTTTACTCCAAAGATTATAGTCAGATATTATATATCCTTCAAGTCAGTCACAAACTCTTATCCCCCTGCAATCCCATGGACCTCTGGTTCTGCCAGGAACACTGCAATACCTTAATCACAAATTACAACTGCAGCCTCCTTGGGAAGGAGGTCTGAAGTTATTCTGCAAGGACAAATCAAATCATCTTCATTAGCAGCTTTGACCAACCAGGGAAATAAAACCACAATTTTCAGGGGAAAAGCTTTTAAGGACATATGTTTGTCTCGAGGCCCTGGTACACTTATCAGAGAAAGGTTCTTCCCAGTAAGGGCAGGGTGCCCACCGCTCTCAGCTAACAGTTAGGCAAGGAGACCTGGCAAAGGCTAAGAAAGCAGGCAGGACCACATTTCTAGGCTGCAGTGATTCAGTGAAAGTCCGCTCTTCTTTGGCTCCCACGTAATAAATAATTTGCAGGCTGCCAAATTTTGCTTCATATTTTACTCCCCAACATTTCTGGATCTTGAACCTTCCACAGAGTCCCTTGTGCTGTCAGAAAAGAGCTCTTCATTAAAAAACAGCCTTGATAACGTATGGCATGTGGTATATATCCAGCCATTAACATTTTTCAGACACAAACCTTGATTATTACAATGGGCACATCTCACTGTAAAGCTAATGAAGGGGGGGTGGGATGCAGATGCCCCCAGGAGGCGAGCTGGCACTGAGCTGGATTTAGACCACCCCATAAGGGTCAGCTCACAGATGATGTGGGAAGGGATTGCAACAGCATTTTCTTAACAACTGAAACCTGTAAAATAGAGCTGATGTGTGGAACACTGGTGCTTTGCAGAGAGGCTGGATTTATCCCACAAGGACGTGCAAATGAAGCAACAGATGTAGTAGACGTGTGACAGTGGCTGGCATTCCTCTCTGGGATCTGGCCACATCAAATATCAGAGGAGCACAAAATGCCCCTTTATAAAAAAAAAATGTATCGAAGGGAGTATGCAAGGCAATCCACCATCTACGGATACATACTGCAGTGCCCAGCTGCAGCATTCTCTTTTTCTATTGTTTCTTAGGCTGAGGGAGGAAAAGAATGGTATCTCTATGCAAGGGTCCCTGCCACTGCTTGCTTCCCCTCCTGTAAATTAATTTTGTCACCTCTATCACACCCCACCAGCTGCAACCAGGGCAGCTTGGGATTTTATTAAGGGTAAGCTGGGGATGGTAATCAGATACACTCAAAGCATAGAGGCAGCAGGCTAGTCAGAAGTACTGCATCTGTTAAGGGAGCGATGGAAATGATCCTACATTAATCTTAAAGACTTCCAGGATCAGTTTCAAAACAGAGAGGTGGAACGTCTGTTGAGGACCCTTGTTCAAGTCTCTGGCACATTTCACACCAATCCTACCTGCAACCTAGAAAAAAAAAAAAGAGTCAGTAAGAGCTCTGAACACCACTTGATCTAGTAAGAAACAACATGGATTTGGTGAAGTAGAAAGAGGATGCAGAGAGCAGCCGATGCCAAGAAAAGAACGCATATGGTGGGATTGGAGAAGGGTGGAGCCTGATGAAGGTCAGGGTAGGTGGGAAGACCAGCGAGCAAAAGGTCTTCAAGAAAGAGGATGGTGGTTTGGCAAGATGTCACGATGAGAAGCGCCCAGCTTGTGATGAACAGATGGAGACAAAAGACAGGAGTGAAGGCAGGGAAGAAATGAAGATGGCAGATTACCAAACTGTTTATCTAAGAGGACTTAAAAGGAATCATTCTGAAAGGCGACGGAAAAAATGACACCGTTTCATTGCTTACTGTCATTTTAATTCAGCACCAGTCTAAGCCTTGCCATAAGGTACAGCTGAGTTAATATTTGGGATAATATAACCTTACTAACCTCAGGTTACACCTCCTTAATGTGCCTTCACCAAGCAGCATTTCCCTGCCACCAAAGGCCAGCAATCCAACGTCAATGGGTAAAGATTTTTACTCAGGGTCAATTCACTCTCAGAGTCACAAGCTGTAAGACCTCAGAACTACAGCGTGGACTCCAGGTGAATCATCTGAAGTCTCTGACCATCCATATGCAAAAGTGTGTAGTCATTCTCAGCTTTTTTTGTAAAAGGCCTTGAAGTCTTTGGGTTAAAACCTTAAATAAAAATGCTAGGTGGTGTCATTCTCACCTGTCAAATATAAGCACGCGCAGCACGTGGCATAGAGTGTGGAAAACTGCGATGATTTGCTACAGTCATTCCAAAACTGATCACATCTGTTACTAAGCTTAATAGTAGGAAAGGACACTGCTTTGACTTAATGCTACAGTGTCAAGCTGAAGCTGTGAGTGATTAGAGCATGTGTTTCACCTGAGCTGCCAGTTCTCGGACCTCAAACCAGGATCATATTTTGTACTGCCTACAAAAAGAAAAGGTTTAGTGTTCTTACAACAAAGATTTTGGTCTGGTCCTCTAGCTGGTGCAGATGGGAAAATTTACAGCTAACAGCAAGTCACACAAAACTCTAAAGAACACCTGCAGAGGTATTCTTTAGGGAAAAGGTGCTTACCAGTACGCTTCAGGAGACTAGCAATCTCAGCACGTGTGCACAATGTCAAGTAAAACCGAAACCCACCAGTTACTATGATTTTATTTCTATTCTATATAATTTCTCTCTATATATGTATACATATTCTGTATATATACAGAGATACGTATATATTTCTTCTGTTTAGACCAAGCCTATAGGGAATGAGTAGCTCCAATGAAGTCAGCTGATGACAAGATAAAAACAAAACAAAACAAAACAAAAACAAACAACAAAAACCCAACAGTGTAAAGGAGAGAAGAATCAGGTTCAGAGTCTTTCAAGCACTGATTATTTGGCAGCTAGTCAGTGCTGGAAAAGGTCACTGAACTAAGCAATTTCTAAGACAATACTGTAAACAATTTTACTGTGTTAAAAGAGGGACAAAAACATGGGCCTCTGCTAGATTTTATACAACTACCCATTTAAGACAAGAAACACCAGATGTATGTATGCATCCTGAAGAGAGATATCAATGCACAATAAATGAAAAGCAAAAATGTAGTTTTCCATTCCTCTGTCCAAACTGATGCACTTGTTGGCAGCTGGGCTTTCCTTTCTTTTCTGGAAAACCGAAGTGTCTGTGCAAAAAGTGACTCGTAAATTAAGACTGCTTGGCACTTTCCAATACATAGCTGTTTTTCAGCTGGTTATAATTTTACTTACCAAGCATTAAACACTTGGGTTGACGTTTTCCATGCTGGAGGTCTGCTTCAGGATAGGTTATTATGTTCTAAAATAGTACATCTAGAAATGGTTAGGCATTTCTGAAAACAAGGCTCAGGGGATGTATATAATTTGCCCATTTAAAACAAAGTGTCCAATTACTTTGTTTAAAAAATTTTGTGACACAATACTTTGGAGCAGGGCCTTGAAATTTGGAATTTGGTAGGGTTCTCACACCAGTGCATGCCTTTTGCCTGTGTGTCTGCAGAGCGATGTGTTAGTGTTCCAGCTCAGTTCCTCATCCACACTGGGCACCAGCCCCATGCAGAAGAGATGAGCAGAGCCTTCGCCATACCCGTCTCTCCTGAGCACCTGTGCCACCAAAGCAAGAACTGAGAACAGTCAGATCACTTCACTTGTGTCCGTGCTCTTCACGCCTCTCTGGCAGCACAGAAGGGGCAGGGATGAAAACCTGATTTCAGAGGTAGTGCCAGTGCAAGCAAGCCTTGGCTGCTCTTTGCATCACCTCCAGCAGTCTGCCCACATGGCTGCATGTGCTGTTTGCGTGACAGCCCAGTGAATCGGACCAGCAAATGCCTTTCTCTCTCCCTGCGCCAGTTCACCGCACGACCACGCCACCAGCACTGCTGTCACAGTGCAGGGGTGAGGAGGAGCCTGCAGCAAAGAGCTGAGCCCGGCACCAGAGAAGCGCAGCCTCTGATGCCATGCGGGGAGGAACGAGGTCACCTGCTGAAAACTCAGCGGGGATGCAAGGAGCAGGGCGGGAAGGAGACAGAGGAATGAATGGCAGTGTGGGGAGATGACAAGAGGCAAAAGCACAGACTGCAGGAGGAGGAACAAAGCACAACGGGGCTGCAGAGAACAGGGAGAGAAGGGGTAGAAAAGGAGGAGACAGGTAAAGGAGCCAGTGACGAGTACCACCTTCCCCAAGGCACCTGGACCCGATATCTAAGCATCAACACTGCCAGCAACTGCAAAACCTCTGGCAGAGCATCCTTCTTTGCCTTTGCCTTCCCCTCCCTCCCTGTGGCAGACTTTCACCAGCTGCTCCTTCAGCCTTTTGACATAAAAATACCAAAGCTGCTGGAGTGAGTTTTATGGGGGAAATAGCTTTCGTGTTTATTTTTGGTTTCATACAAACACTGGAATTTTTTGTCCTAAATCTGCACTGAACTGAGTGTTAAAAGCGGTTGTTTTTCTGTGCCTCAGGTTTGTTTTGACAGGTAGCCAAAGTTTCCAGAAGCCCTGAGCTTACCTGCAGCTTGATAGAGCAAATGAAGCGGGGTGAAAAAGACAGTAAGCTACCTCCAACTGCTCCTTCCTTTCCCAGAAATGTGGCGCTTGAATCATGGGGCATTTCTCTCCTTGACAGGGAACATGCATGGAGCAGGAATCTTCCCAACTCAGGAGGCTGGAAGCAACAGAGTCAGTTAAGCAGTCTGGGTAGGAAATACAGAATAATTTTCATCTTCCCATCTCTTCCTCCAAAGTCCTATATGGGCAGAAAATTCACCAACTCCAGGCATCAAGGGGGGGGACGACACACCAAATAAAACCAAAACAAAACCCCAGTGCCCCCCAACCTAACCTGAACCAGCATACAAACTGAAAAAAAGTTCCCTATCCCATGCTGAGACCTTACATCAAAAGAAAACCTCTAAAGCCTAGATCTGACATCTGCTCAGCCTTCTTTGATGAAAAGCTTCCTCCAGCTGCTGGTTAAGTAGCGGTCAGCCTTGGAGCTTAAGTAGTAATGGTTACTGCACCATAATGGGGTTCCCAGTTCAAATCCCAGTCATGAAGAATCCAGCAATTACAAATGTTTAATCTGAGTTTCTTTTACTTTTGCCACTTAAATGCACATTAGAAAGTTCATATCCAAATCACCTTTAGAAACAAAATTATTAAAAAGTAAAACAGTCCAGGGTTAGGAATGGTGGAACGGAGGTTTTAAGTACAAGTTCAATGCATATCTACAAAAGGGTGATGATGCATCACCCTTACTCTTATCCCATCCTTACTCTTGTGATCACATACCACTTTCAGCCCCAGGCCACACGTATGCAGGGACAGGATAACCATGTGCTACCCAATCCATCAGAAATCTGGCATTTTTTAAGTGTTCTATTTCTGTGACCTAAATCGTATCTTTCTAATGTACTTTCAGCTACAATAAGAAATCACGCTGAGAAACTTCATCCCAAGAATGGAGGCTTATTGAGTACATCACTAAGCTAATCCCTCCTCAGCAGGGAGACATGGAATAGACAGTCCATCGATCCCTTCTGAGCTTCAATGACTAATCCATCGTGCTGGTACAGTGATACTAGAAGTGACCCTCTAATATTGCCAAAAGCAGGCATTTCCCCAAATCCTTAAACTGTGCTAATTCTGTAGAGAAGGTGCAGCAATCACTACAGATTCATGCAGTTGTGGCTTTTTTTTTTTTTTTGCATACATTTCGCCACATACATCTGTGAGTGCTGACTGAGCTAAGGTAGGTTTTTCTTTCCCCCTAATCCCTAAAGCAGAAAGATTGCCTTAAGGAAGCCTAAGCAACTTGCTCTAGTTAAGGGAATGGGCAGCTGCACTGTGTGGACTAAAGCATACCTGCACATGGATTTCAAGACCAGACCAAACCTAATAAAAATGGGTAGGACGGGGAGAAAGATCTGCTGGCCAAATACCAGCAGCAACATAGCCACAGAGGCTGTTTCTGCACCCTGTCTGGGGGATGCACCTGAGCTGCCACCACCTCCCTCAGAGCATCCCACCTTCTTGACGGTGCGTGTGAGCAAAGATCTACCCCTGAAAAGTAACAAACGTCCTCTTCTTCCTTCTGTACTCACCACGTAGCTGTGCTCAGAATAATAGTCTTCAAACTCTTCCAAGGACAGGGGATTGTTTTACTCAGTCAGTCTGCAAGGACAGGTGAAAGTCACCAGGCAGTTTTTTGGCTAAGCACCCTTGTATGAGCCAGCCATTCTGCTTTGTGTTCCCCTAGTAGGAAAGCGGTCTCCCCATTTCACCAACTGCATCTATTGCAACATCTGCCATTAGTCTGCAAACAACTATGGCATGCAGTCTGTTGTAATTCAGTAAACTTACTGTTTCAAACACTCGTAAATGTTTACAACAGTCAAATCAAATGCTTCCAAAAGGACAAAGCAAAATTCCACATCCCTGAGTCCTAGAGAGAAACAGCACTGGATCCTGACGTCAGGTAAGCACACATCTCTCTCATGGGCAGAGTCAAAATGTAAGTTTCTGGACACCCTTCTCCCTCCTACCTGCCCCTGTCAGACAATTAGGAATTGTAAATTAATGCCATAGCTTTTTGTTCCTTCTCCTCTTTTTACTTCTATAAGAAATGCAAGTTTCTGATAGTGTTAAATGCTTCAGATAATGAGAACAAAAACAGAGCCTACTTTGAAGGACAAATACTTTCCAGCTGCCTTCACCCAAACACAAAGAGGCCAGAAACTTAGCTGTGGTTCTGTACTTCCCATTATCAGTGTCCTACAGTGAGGACATTCAATAAGGTTTCTCAAAAGAAACAGAAGCGCTCACATTCAGTCTCTTCCTCTGTTTATCAGGGGACCTTAGATCCTCCACAATGCCCAAGTGATTTCCACTTTCCCTGAACCCACACAAGTCATAAAGAAAAGGTGCAAGCTTACCTCTAGAATTTCTCCCACCCCTGCTGCTTCTGAATGAATTTGTCTGGTTTAGTCAAGACTTGAATCCCACCTCACACACAAATATTTTCCTTCCTCTTTTATCTGGGTTTCTCAAGTGCCAGGGTTTATTTTTGCAGTAACAAGTCAAACAGGAACACAGCCGCCCCTTCCAATTGAGCAGCAGAGCAGCCTGTACCAAACTAGGAATTTCAGGTCCTTGAGAGAGAAATGCCACATTTAAAAGGCACAGACTGCTGTTGCACAGTCACCTCCTTTTTAAAAGGAGGAGCTGCAATGCAAACTAAAGCAGATCACACATACAGTAACATCAGATGGAAAGAGACGTAGCATAGCAATGGAATGGAAGTGTCCTGTGAACAGGGTGAATGAGGTCTTCCTTCACAGCACCTCTACCCAGAGCAGGATGTTCAGTCAAGTATCATTCCCAAACAACCTCTGCCAAGCTTGAGGATGAGAGATGATAATGTCACTAATACCCTGCCAGAAGGGCCCTTGCCTAGCGACAGGCTGGCATTAGACTGCCAGCAGTTTTACTAGTGTCACAGAAATCCATTCAGGTAAGAACAACCCTATTAGTAAACAAACAAAAGGCTGGAAGGCAAATGTGAGATTTCTCCCTTTGCAATTTCCTACACGTACCAGAAAGCCTTACACCAGAGAAAGGTGGTGAAGGAAGTAACTATGAGACCAGGAACAGCTCCACGCTGCCAAAATTAGGCTCATCAGAAGCTGTTGAATGTCTTTGCCATGTAGTAGTTGATGAGACAGGCAGGAGCTCATTTTCTTTGGCCATATGTCAGATTTCCTGAAAGAAGAAAAAGGCTTACACAGTGACATCATCAATCAGGTCATACCCCTCCTCACCACTCAAAGTGATCTTTTGAAGTTATTGGGCAATTTTAACTCCAGCTTATGAAGAGAGGGGTCTCAAAATTGCTTAGGTCTTTCAAGTCCTGCAAAAACAACGCCCGGATTGGAGAGTGATCCTAATCAGTGCCCAAAGCAAACTACAAAGTCTGAAGCATTTTGTCCCTGTCAGGCATCAGGGAGTCTGCAAAGCCCTCAAGATTCACAGGAAACCAAGCTTCACTGGATTTTTTGTTTATTTATTATTTTTTGTTAAAGAAGTGAAGGCAGACCCAAGAAGGAAATACAACACACTATTTCTGGCTTTTGCAGAGTGGTACTGCAACATCACAGCTTAGGTTTCTCTTCTAAAATAGGGTTGATTAACCAACTAGCCTTTTCCCACGCCAATGCCATAACCTTCCCAGCCACCTCCTCCTTATACCTGGCAATTGTGTCCCGAACTGCAGCTTCACTGGTTTCTTACTTCTTAATCCATTGATGATCTGCGGACTTTATTTCATACGGCTCTGGCAGAAACCTGTAGAGACAAGCTTGCCCTGTAAGAATAAGCCTGTGTCATAGCCAGCCCCAGAGCCCACTGTAATGCTACCTTTTCTAACAGAGCCACAAGTTACATATGCCATTTCAAAAGTTCTTTTTAACATCCATAGAAAGCATAATTAAAATGCTTTTTCAATCCACAAACACACCATCCAATCTCTTCATCTTCCCAAAGCTGTGTTTTGCTGAAATGGTAGTCAACAGCCTTAATGAAGTACTTCCACTTTGGGTACACCTACACGGCAACTACAGAATGAGATCACAGCACACGTAATGTAAACCCTGTTATAGCTAACATTAGGCGAAAGTCATAGCACCGCTGCTAGCACAAGCTGCAGCCTCAGCTTCAGCCTAAGAGCACAAATTGTGAGGTCTCCATAAACACACAGTGGAGTCTGTTGTGCACTGCAATTTCCTTGCTACCTTCTTTGCCTAAGACCGCATAGGCACACAGTCACATGGCAGGCACAAATTCACTGTAGTGGCACATTTTGCTGTGCCAGCCATGCCTTGTTCGGGAATCCAAGGCTACTGCACTACTACAAAATAACATTTAATGCCAAACAGCAATGTCTTCTTTGTTGCTAGCTGTACTGTAACCAACCGGCTTGTTCCCTACAGATAAAGTTATCTGTATTCACACACAAAGCGTCTCAAAGAGGAGCAGTCAAAATTTATGAGGCTAAACTCTCCCACAGAGCCACCAAGGTGATATGGAAGGGAACAGCATGTAGGCTAAAAGAGCAATCCAAAGTCTACTGTTTTAAAGCTGCAGTGGACTTGCTTAAGTCTCATAGGCTTTTAATGAATTTACCTCAACAGTGTTTTTCAAATCATAGACTTTGGGGAAAGTAATCTTTAATATCTCACAGTCTAATATTTACCAAAATGAAGAGGTCTTAATCTAAGTTAGAATAAGCCCCTCAGGTTCCATTACACCAATATAATGATCCTCTCACCTCAGTTCCTCAGCTACAGCTTATGAAGTTGACCAGCTGCTAGCAGGCAGCTTCTCCCTAACATTTGCACACAAAGAAAAAAGGTCACAGAATTCCAGATACACAAATTCCCAATTCCTAAGCCATTTCAGAAGCTAAAACTTCACGTTTCTTGCAGAAGCTGGAGTTTTGCTTAGCTTGCTGTCTTTTCAAAGATAGGGAAAGACGTTTGACACCCTGAATTCCATTAAGTGAGCAATTTCCTAGTTTTATTTTCTCTTTAACAGGAGTAAATTGAAGGCTTTCAAGTGTCCAAATGGTATGCATGAAGTTTTACTTAGCACCTTCCAAAATCAACAGTACACTCCTTTGTCACCTATTCAGAGTGAGATGCTCATCAACAGCTTGTCACTCTGCTGTAGAAACTCGATGATTTACTCAATGTAGGGAATGGAAGACAGGTTACGTCATTCAGTTGACAGACTCCATGAAAATGACTCAAAAAGAACGCCAAATATCAATTCAGGACAAAACATACTTTATTGTACTGTAATGTCAGAAGTACAAGAAAAGTACTGCAGAGAACCATGCTAATGGGGCTTTTAGGGTCTGTGAAGGACAGAAGTACAAGATAATGGGGTACTACTGTACTCAGTGCAAAAACCGATTCATTTGAGGCACAAGTACACTATTGTTTAAGCAGCTTGATTCAAGCACAGCTCTGGTATGTGATCTACTCTGTTTTCTTTCTATGTGACAATTCTATAATAAAGCTACTTTTACATGAAATAGGCAGTAGATTCAAGTCAGGGGTGTCCAAATTGCCACTTGGCAACTGAAAAAATTAAGAAAAATACTCTGCATAGTCACCCTCCACAATTTAGTTTCAGATATGGAGCTGTGGCTAATGAAGAAAACTTCTTCTGAAAGGTCAGAGCCCAAATCTGTTTGGTTGGGTGGGATTTTTTTCCGCTCTCGTACATCTATGGGTAATGTATTTCACATTGACAACAATTTATCCAATAAGAAAAAAACCCAAACTTGTATCTTTGATAAAGAACCATACATATCTAACATTCAAATAAATTTCAGCCCTTGAGATCTTAACTTATGGCTTAAGACACAATGAAAGTGTTTGGGCACCCTTGAGTTAAGTTAATGAAGAGCTAAAAAAGGCAAGCAAGATCACTGTTTTGAACAGAGCTGACCTCTACAAGAATAAAGCAGGAATCCAAGTCACTAGTTACTACTAGGCTGACATGTACTGCTGCCCAGAAAGATAAAAATGTAACATCACAATGAAAAGGTTCAACAAAGTTGAAAGAAAGGTTTCAACACCAGAAGCAGCATTTGAAAACAAGCTGTTTATCTTTTCAAGAGATGCAGATTGCATAACTCTAGGCATGAACAAATATCCTGGCAATCTTCTCCTTTTACACAGCAGCTGTGTTTAACATAGGAAGTTCTGGCTTTAAAGAAAGCTACTTGAAGAAGAATTAAGATTTGCATTTCCCTGTCTACTTAATGAGATTAGAGAAACGAAAAAAAATTACTACTGAAACAGTAGTT
The DNA here is from genome assembly GCF_947461875.1 of Haliaeetus albicilla. Taxonomy (NCBI): domain Eukaryota; kingdom Metazoa; phylum Chordata; class Aves; order Accipitriformes; family Accipitridae; genus Haliaeetus; species Haliaeetus albicilla. The sequence goes on along the minus strand of NC_091495.1, from coordinate 5,665,755 downwards.
TCTCAGTGGATCCCTATCATTACAAACACAGCTTGATTTGTAAGCAACGCAAGACTAAACAGACAACTATTATTTTATATTATTACTATGCTTATAAGTTACATCAGTTAAAGTTATAAAAAGCCAAGCAGTTTTGCCCTATTTCAAGAATAGTTTCCAATCAACACCAGTTTACATGGTGAATGGGACTTCACAAATAAACAAGGAATGGTGACATCTTTGGGTCAAGAATGACAAGAAATAATGGGCTCTGTGCTACCAATCAACCTCAACAAGAATATGGCACAAGGGCCAGCCCAAGCTGTACCAACACTGAACCTTTAGCACTCGGCACAAATTCGGATCTCTTTACTTTAGCTAGCAAATCAGGTGAAAAGACTGGGTAAAAAAAAAAAACTAACTAAAAACTTAAGCCAAAAATTGGAATATGCTTTTTAAAAAACATCTGTAGTTTTAAAATAACTTTATGCTGACATCAGTTTGTGCAAACTAAAAAAACTCATTGAATTTCTCTCTAACAAAAGACAAATCCCCCAAATATTTTCCTTTTAGCCCATTGTATCTGTAGATACAAACTCAAATCTAACAGATGTAAATGCAAGAGAGAAAAAGTTACAGCATCTGCACAACATTCTTTCTACAAACAGCTGCTGGAGGGAAAGTCAAATATAAAAGGAATAAAGAAAGGAAGGTTCCATCTGAAATACTCTCACAATCTTTCCCAGTCTGTAGTCCATGAATCCGACTCTGATGCTAAGGTGACAGTGTATGTAAGCAGATTTTTTTGTTGATTTTATTATTTTTGAGTTTCAATTGAAGAGAACCTGAGAAGAGACCCAAGCCTCTTCAGGAATTGTCGGATGGAACATGCTCCTCAAATCCTTCGCTCTCTCGGACCAATGCTCTTTCCAGGATAACACGACCTTCCTTGTAGCGCTGGCTGTCTTCAGTGGCAAATTCATAGATCCAACCCAGTTTGCTGTTGCAGTTCTTGCAGCTCACATCTCGAACCATGTGGCGGCCAGTGAGCATGACCCGATCCTGAACTTCACTGTATTGCAGATTTACCACCTGAGACAAATATACAGAGGATAAGGAATAGAAAGGATTAGTCCACCTAGAGCAAAGCTTGGTAATAAGGTGCATGACTATCAACATTTTAAAAGAGCCTGTGGCACTGCATGTGAACTGAAAACTGCAGTGTAGTAAGTCAACAGCTATTGAAAATCTCCTGCTTGAGAAGGTTACACTTCAAAGATGTGCTTCACGGGGATGTACATTCCTCACTGTTTAACTGAGAGACATGAAATACTATCACAAGATCTATGAGAGTGCAGAGTACTGTGTTCAACTTTGGGTGAGAAATTCCTGGTGAATAGCTTGTAAACTAATTGATATTAATACCCTTGTAATGTATGTAACCTACTTCTAGCAACTGATGTGCTCACTTAGTCCCAGAAATCAGAACCAAAATATTAAAAGAGGTACTTCTTTAAAAATCTTGGGGTGCTTTTGAAACAATCATCTAAGAAAAAGAAAGACTTAGTGGCTGACAATGCAGGCATTAAACATTCGCCTTTTTTTTTTATGTGCTATCTTGGCAGTTTAAAATATACTTTTAACTTGTTTAGGCAGCAACACCATAGAACCAGGTATAATTCATTGAAAAGTTGATGTCAGAACTATATCCAAACTGCCAATATGTGGTGGGGTTCTAAAAGATGGTGCTGCACTGCTTTCTCAACTTTCCACCTGACTGTGCTTGCTCTCTCTCCTTCAGCTGTAAGGCTTCTGACTGCAGAAATGTAAAAATCAAACTTCTGTGAATAAATCTCACTATGTAACACAAGAAAAATTTGAACCCCAGGATCCACTGCTTATTGGGCGAGAAAGAAATCAGATGCACAGCTCTTTTGTAGCTATGCAGCCTAACACTTACGTATAAATATTACTGACAGGATTCAGCACATCAGAAATCTCAAGGCCAAGCATAGTTAAGCGAAGACATCACTGATGCCTCTACCAACTCTGACAACGGCCAAATGGCTTTCAAGAAAAAAACCAAACCAAAATACACCAATGATTACATGACTAGGAACACTGTGAGAAAGCAAAGCATGATCACTATTTTTTCAATGAGTCTAATGGACAAGTCTATATGGAAGGGTTAATAAATAATGCTACAATTCACTCAGAGTTTACTTTCATACTTCAATTTGTTGAATTAAATCAAATTTGATAAATTAAAAAAATATTGAACTAAACTAGATTATTGCCTGTAAAAGATTAAAGTCACCTAAAGTTGCCAAACTACTCTTAGCTTAGATGTGTTTTAGAAATTAAACAGAATACTGTCTAGACTTTTTTTTTAAACTGAGTAGAAGTGCAAATGCCTTTGAAACTCTTTGATAGACAAAAGATACTCTCACAGTGAATTTGAGGTTCATATTACAGAAGTCCCCAAAGTTAAAAGTCCACGCATTTTGGCATGATGTCTCTACAGACACAATCCTCTTTATAGTCTTTTAGAATTGCACATAAACTAATTTAGATAGCTTGCTATCAATAGTAAATGCCTAATTTGACTTCAAAAACCGCCGAATAGAAAAAAATAAGAATTAAAAAATTAAAATAGTAATCACACAACACTTTAGCCAAGAAGTTTTTTAGTTTTGATGATAGATTCATATCCCACAAACTCATTTTTCAAAAGCAAATAGTAGCTCCCCCTCAGCTTCTTACTAACCTTGTTAAAAAGAAAGGCTCTTCCCGTGGCCCCTGTAAAACGAGTGGAGATGAGCTCAGAACGATTGGTCAGAATCGTGTCGCAGTTTGCACAGGAGAACAGGCGAGTGCCACCAATATGATCCAGAAAAATTCTTCCCATTTTTAGAACTTATGTAAGTTTATACTCAAGGCCTGAAAGCAAAAGGAAAGATCACGTAAAAAAAAAAAGCATTACAGCAAAAAAAACCCCAAAACCTCAAACCACCCCATATATATGGCAGAATATTCTGCAAAAAAGTTCAGCTAATGATTACAGAGGTTCTTTCTTTCATAGATGAATTACTGAACTTATAGACTGTGTTCATCCTTTTTCAAGACAAGTTCTTTCCAAAAGTGACCATCTTACCAATAAGATAACACACCTAGATACGAACTAATTACAGTAAATGAGCAAAACATGATCTGAAACCTTCAGAATATAGTTCAGACATTTGCAGACCACTACTGGACCCTATAGTTCTTAAACTCAAAAGCTTCCATTTCTTCCCTATTTTCTTTTCGTCTTTAATACAATACTGAAATTCCATTCCCGACGACTTGCTCATCTTAGTCAGCATTGGGAAATGAAGCACTGAGAAGTACACTGAGTCACCAAGACAATTATAGTTTAATTTTCCCAAGTCACCCCCCCTTTTTTAAAATATATATGTATTTTGTCACTTCCCCTCAGCTTTGCACAATTGATGACATGCACACAACACAACACCACCATCCAGGATGCTTTAGTCTTCCAGTATAGCAGACTGGGCTACTGTATTTGACTTGACACTTACTTATTGGTTTCATATACATATGTATACAATAAACAATCCACCCAGTCTTTACACCAGACAGTTTTATATACAAACATTTAAAGCTGTCTAATCTAAATACAAAATACTGTCTCATTTACCCAAGCTATTTCCAAAGCATCATCACTAAAACACCTGAGCAACTCCAATGAGCAGAAAAAGAGAGCTTAGAAAGTTTATAGCAGCAGATCTGTAGTACCTGATAAATAAACCTCTTCACTGCTTGGGAAAATTAAAGTATCTCACCAACTTTATACCAACTAACATAAAAAGTTAACTAGCAGGTAGGCACAGAACATACCAGACAGCTGAAAACTTAAATCACGAAGGATGAGATAACATGACAAAGGAACTAAATTATGTTATTTCCATTCCAACTGCAGAAGTTTTATGACTAAACATCTATAGTTAAACAAGTTAAATATACCTCCATTTATGCTTCATATGTGGAATCAGAAAAAGAGCGTTGTCTCTGCTTTTGTCATGCACAGCAATGCAAAGTAAAACTGACACACACAGTAATATTAAAGTTGTGTGGGTTTTACTTCTCAGAACAGGAGACAGTGTGCCGTTCATAGAGAAATTAATCAAATTTTGTGCTCATCAAGCTGAATATTCTATGTCAAATGGCTTTAAGAAGCGCAAATACCTAAATTAAACCCATTTCCAGTTTTAGGGAATCAGTTTCTTAAAGGTTACTCTGACATGCACAAAGCAAATGGACTAAAACATGCACCTGCACACACAAAATTTAAAATATCATTTTTACATGTAAAAATCATAAGTCACTGACATCCTGATTTTTTTTCCAATTGCTTTATTTCACCATATTGTCTTCTTACAATGTGTGGCAATAAAAAGGGTTCCTAGTATTGAACAGAGTGATTTTAACACAAGTTCCTTACATTCAGATTTTTCACATCACTATTAGTCTTCTGTATCCCATCTGAAGGATACATAAAAATTCAAAGCAATGGAATGACTCTTTTCCTTTAAAGGTGATATAATACCCATTTCTCTTCTTGGAAGGATAAATAAAACAGGTCTTGATTTTGATAAAAATATTTCAGAGACTTAGCTGAATGTCGGGGTATGACTCCTTGTGACTCCAGTCAAAATACAGTAAGCGTTTTCCTTCAGTTTCTCTAAGCATTATACCTTTCTAATATGCCTTTATCTTTCCTAGCAAGCGAGGGCAAAAGAAAAATTAAAATGTGAATAGTGACAGCATGAAGGAAAATCAACAGACAATAAGCATGAATAAACAACTATCAGTCAAAGTCTCCAACCAGAAGAAACCACAAATACAAGCAATAAAGGCAATTGTGACAGATATGCCCATAAGGCACTTGGCCTATCTCCATGTGCCATCCTTACTAATTTTGGATAATGTTATTTTTGTGTTGATTGTATTGTGGATTAAAAACAATTAACCCATCATAAGTTATTGTAAATGTAAATGTAAATATTGGATGGAATCAACATCCAAAGGGGTATTTCTTTCAGGGTAAACACAATGCTCACCCTGTCAGTATTTTTAGAAGCTAACATGAAACAAATCCAAAAACATCCCTCTCTTCTACCAAGAGCAACATGAACACTAAGATTAGTAAGTGACAAGAACAGATCCATTTAACAGACTAACCTTACAAAGGATGTCATTTTGAAAATACGCATCTGAACACTTAAAATGCAAATACATCACCTATCTAGAAACATAATTCATGTTACTGCACCCAGAAAAGCGGTAACCTAGAGTCACTGAAACCAAAATTTAAATACTTCAGAAGAGAGCGCAAGTGTAATTCTTACAAGCAAGTTTGAAGTCAAAGCAACATACAAATGTATTACTTCTGGATATGGCATTATGCATGGACTGAAGTTGTGAGTCCTGAAAATATTAAACATTAAAATAAATACATAAATAAATATGTTCAAAGACATAAGGCTGAAAAACCTGCCTAGTAATATAAGGCCTAAAATCTTCAATTCTTCATATCACCCAAAAAAGCTGAAAGTAACCTCATCAAGTATCTAAATGAGAAAGAAACTTCCAATAAGACTTGGGTCCCAAGAGAAAGACAAAGCAAGATTCATTTGATGGTAGCACAAGGCTGTGAGAATTCAGACTAAAGTTACAGCAGAATCTAATAAACCAACTGGTACCAGAATAATTTTCTTCAGAATACAGTGCGTAAGAAAACATGTATTCTTGAAATAAATAAATACACATTTAAAAGCTTAGAAAATTAAATTCTACAATCTGCATTGTAAAAGTCAAAACAGTCTAGATTTCGAGTATGTTTTTTTAAGAAGCTGCTAAAATAATGTAATCCTACTAGAATGTCCAATGTTTAAAATAATCTCTACACTTAACTGCCCCCTGGCAGATTTCAGGCAAAAGAGATAGCAGCCTACAACTATCATTAGCTCTCAGTTTTGATTCCTACAGGATTTCAATGAATTTGTAAGGGTCCAGCTGAAGTGTTATAAAACTAGTCACCTTACATTAGTCTTTGTATTACTGCTCACAGTAGTAAAAAGTAGGAAAAAAGTTACAAAATGACTGCTAGGAAGGCAGCCTTTAAATGCTGCATTTGACCATGAATTTTCTAAATAAGCTAACAAGGAACTTTCGCTTTTTCCTCTCATATAAGGTAGAGAAGTTAATTTCAACTTGAAATCATTTCACACTCTCCCCTCTCTGTTCTTTTTCCCCAAGCTAAAAACAGAGTATTCACTTCTAAGACCAATTCAGAAGGTACTTGCTGTGGATAAAGACTGTTCTCTCCTTATGTAAGGATCCTGAATCCTGTAGGGTATACTTATTGTACACTGGAAAAAACAGAAGCACAACAGAATATGGAAAAGCAATTTTCCTTTGCTCTCAGGCTCATAACCCTCACATACAGAAGTGGTGTGTACAAAGTCACCCAAAATAACTGCGTAATTTTTTTCCTATAGTTTTCACTTTCCATGTAAAAGGTGTGGGCGTCTATTTATGTTCACACATACATAAATGATCTGAAAAAAGCCACTTATAGGCAGCTTTTATAGGCAGTGGGAGGGCTCTCTGAAATGAAGAGAAGCCAAAGAATTGTGAAGCATAAAAGCATTTCTAAAGCATAAGATCCTCCAATTAGGGGGAGGAAAATGCTAGAAGTGCACTTACCCATTCATCCACTCTCTACACTTAAAAACAGTGAAAATAACTTCCATTGGTTCAGAGAGCCAGTCAGGTTCCCTATTCCTATTCACAACCCCAGAAAGTGACACTACCACATCACACCAATTCCATCATGCTACTAGCAGAATTTTCAGAAGCGGTGGACAGGAATCTTGGTTATTCACAGACCAAATGCTGAGGAAAGAACAGAGATTTTTTTGGCCCATGATTTAATCTTTAAAGTCAGCTACGCATTCTTTGTTGGGTATGTGTCAGTGATGAAGTCCTAGTGACCCTGTCCTCATGCAAATTACCAAACACAAGTTGTAATATTAAATTAATGGCTCCAGTGTAAAAAAGGCAGGCATATTTACTTTCACTAAAGGGATATAAAGTATCTACCACTGGTCAAATCTACACAGTTCAGAGAGACAGGTACTTCTACAAACTGAGATGATGCCACTGTGTCATTAACTGGCACCCTGACCAGCACTATCAACCTGAATTCTTGAGGACCTTTAGCAGAACAATCAGTGATATCTCGTATTACCTAGCTAGTAAGGCTTGCTGTGACAGTCCGTTATTTTGACAGTTCAAACCTTGATACAACTTCTGAGTTGTACTGTGAAAAATTTCCTGCCTGCATGCTTCTCCCAGTGAGTGCATGGACAGACAGGAAACACAAGCACTGTGGCTGTGTGCTATAATATGTATTTCTAGAGCAGTATCCTCCCAAACATCCACCTGTCTTTCAGTGTTGATTTTGGCAACACCAAGCAACAGCTGTCAAAGAGCTGACATTCAACAGCTTAAATGTGACCACTATCTGCACACAGAGCTGAAACCACCCGAAGCACTACTTGGTTGGTATTTGCACTACCTCATCTGCCTACATTCACAAGCAATAAAGAACAAAAAAGTAACACAAAGAATTATTTATTAACATTTTTAAAACTAACAGTCAGTGTTCTCTTGTCCCAGAGTGCATCTCTTGAAGACACAGCACCGTCAACATTTGGAAGAGCCAGCAGGCACTTTCTATATACGCACTGGACTGTGGATATTTCAGGAGCCTCAGTGTTGCTTCAGCACCATCTACTGCATCTCAGATCTACAACAGAAAACAGCTGCTAGTTAAAGGATAAAAAAAGCCCTATGACAGCCTCTCTTTCACCATTTCATTGACTGAAAACACCTTCCTTTGTATGGTGAGCCAAACAAACACCCTCTCCCCCTTGAAAAAGGACTGTACATTCCCCTAAGCACAGTAAAACATTCTCAAGATGTACTTACTCTAGAACCAGACTTAAACTTCATCTTCACATCTCAGGAACCGGGCTTAAGCTTCCTTTTCTCATCTCAGAGATGGACAAAAGAGGAAAAAGAATACTTAGCACAGCTACACAAGACCACACATTAAAGAATCACTGGGTAAGCAAAATAAAAAAAACCCAAAACCAAAAAACTTGCTCCTTACCTTCCCAGGTTTCTGCTGTTCACAAGTAGGCGTGCATCTGAAAATACACATGCGGTCAGTCTCTTAGGAGGTCTGAGATTCACCTGTCTGCCACTGACTTCGGTGACTGTTGAAGTAAGCAGGGCCCAGCCTCTGGCCTCTGCCTACATGCAGAATTCGTTACCAGAAAGCACCACACATAGCCAAATGTGAGGTAAGAAAGTGAACTGCAACAGTATGCTATGCTCATTAGAACCATCCAGCTACTGTAGCAAACTGTACAAGGAAGTTAATACAGTCAAACGACTGAAGAGGCTTTGGCAAAGTAATGAAAGCTGTGCCCAGATGCAGTGCACAGCACCCGCCTAGAACAGGCTGCCGTGCAGGATGAAACTGCATTTGTGCAAGTTACAGTAGTATAATTTTCTATTGCAAACTGGCTTTTTTTCTAGGTAAGGCAAAAGTTTCGCATTGTAATACTGGCATTTAAATATGTCAACATAACGTTATATTGGTGCATGCAAACACTAATACAGCATAGTTTGTTTCAAGTTTACAGAGAGCAGAGCCATACAGTTGGGTGCTTGTTTCTAATACAGCCCCCATATCTCAGCATCCCACATACAGTAACTTACACCCTCACAATACTCTTGCTAGATAACATATAAAAGTCTTAGTTTACAAATGGTATCAGACTCAGATTAATTTTCTTTGCCACTACAAGAGTTCAAAAGCAGCAACTATTCCTGTCTCGTTTCTTTTCCCCTTTCTTTTTCCCCTTTCCCTTCCCTAAGAGAGGAAAAGGATCACCTTTTCCTCTCATAATTCCCCAACTGTTTTTAAGAAAGCTGTATTTCCTGCTTTTGTAATACCTTTATTCTTATACTAATTAAGCAGATAAGACAACTTTTGCCTATTAATCCATTCTGCAGCATTCAGAAGGCTAAATTTAGATTTTGTTTTCATTCATTTTAGTGCTGAAGTGATACAAATCTTCACCCGTAGACACGTTTCACGAGTCATAAAAAAAATCAAATAAACAAGCTTTAAAGAAATGGTGAAAAGACAATGATCACCTAAACTTCCATACAAACTACATCCAACTGGCAGAAAGGGTGCGAATATGCTTAGTGCATCTCACCAAGAAAATTTTATATTAACTAGGAAACTCCTAAACATAGGTAAAGGCTCCAAAATTAAAGAGAGAGCCTTGCTACCAAACATTAACAGTGTTTAGGCATTTCCTCTACACATTTAACAAGATATTTTTAAGTTAAAACTTGCTTAAGCAAATTACGTATTTCAGCAAGAGCTGAGCAACTCAAGATTTCAACATAGGTCAAATGATAGTAAACAAACATGAACCAGTGACCTAACTTGGACAACAAGACTTCAAGCTTGTGATGACTACCAGCAGAGGGAATGCTAAATATATATACATATATATATTTGTGTGCATGTGTACAACTCTCAGTCTGTCACATGATAAGTAACAAATCTCATCTGTTCTTGTCTTCTCTACAGGGCTCTGAGGTGCAATTTCTTTTGTCCTCACGCACTTAGCAGCTACAGCTGAAACTCACTCATTATTATTAAAAGCTATATATAAACAATTAGATCTGCATTCTGTAAGTTAAGTACTTCCACAACTACGGAAGTGAAAGTAACAGATGACAGAAGCCTCCAAATAATATTTCTAAAGACTAACATTAGAAAAAGAAAGTAACACTTAAAAATGGACATTTCGTTTGTCACAAACATTACCTGAATTCAGCTATCCAGAATGAGTCTATACATAAAAGGATTATATATAACTGTTATATAGTTATATATATGGCTATATAGCTGAACCAGCTGGGAATCTTTACGACAGAGCAAGTTCTCTCACCTTCTGCCATCAGTCACAAACATTAGTTAGGCTAATGGTTAATCTACTGCCATTAGTTGTTGACATCAAGAGCCACTCTGCGACACCTACCACTCTGAGCCATGCCCTGTTTCTCTCTCACGAGACTGGTGTACTTGCTTTGTTACTCCTTCAATCTAACCCTAACACCGTGTTTACTGTTTAAAGAAAATAAAGAACAATAATTTATTAAATTCTATCACTGTATTAGTCCAAAACACAGCCTTTATTCGTAAATAAGCACGCTGGATTAATCTAATCTGTATCTGTTTGCACAGTACAGCTGAGGTCTGTACACAGAGTAACAAACGAACAGACAGATGACAGTCTTTGCATTCCTTTTTGCTTTGACTAGAGCCTTTTCCAGCGCAAAAAAAAAAAAAAAAAAAAAAAAAAAGCGCTTGCCAAATATTTCAGTTCCCTGAGAATCCATACTTTCACAGGCAAAATCCAACCTAAGAGCTGACAGGCGTAGCTGGCTCATTGCTGGAACAGCAAGTAACAACTACCACTCCATTTCTGACAACCGGCCTCCCCTGAGAGTCACCTGTGGGGCAGGGACACGGGCTCTACTCAGGGCTGCTTCGGCGATGAGTAAGTCTCCAAGGCGCGGTGAACAAGCAGCACCTTCTAACCGGGAAGGGAGAGGAGAGATGCGTCAAGCGGCACCGCTACTGCCCTAACCGGGCACAGCGCGAACGACAGGGCGGGCGGCCAGAAGCGGCGGCGTGGGGGGGGGCGGGGAGACTGACCCACGCTCTGCGAGCGGCGGGACCGGCGCCGGCCTTTGCCGCAGGGCGGTTAACCCCCGCGTAACCCTTGACGGTAAGGCCGGCCTGCGTCGCGCCCCGAGCCGCCCCCGGCGGAGGCGACGCCAACCCCGGAGCGGCTCCCCGCTGCCACCGGCTGGGGCCCAGCGTCACGGTGAAGTGTGTGGGGAGCGGGGGTGGGGGGGGGGGGTGGGGGGGGCGATCCCCAGCCCACGCGTGCGCGGTGGGGCCGCGCGCGCCCGCCCGCGCCGCGGCCGTTGCCCCCCGCTCCACACAAAGCCCCGCGCGGGGGCGGGCCCCAGCTGAGCGCCGTCACGGGGGCGCGCGCAGCCAACCGCCGCCGGCTCGGCCCCCGGCGGCGGCGCCGCCGCCGGGCGCTGCCGGCAGCGCAGGCAACTTGACAACAAACAGGAGGAAACAGCTGACGGGAGGCCCCGGGGCCGCAGCCGTGAGGGGCCGACCGGACCCAACACCGCCGCCGCCGCCGCCCCCACCACCACCTCCCCGGGCGGCTCCCGCCGCCCACCACTCCCGCTCCCCCGCCTCAGCCGTGCGGTGGGGTATGTGGGGGGGGGGGGGGGGGGGAAGCGACGCGGCCCCGGCACGGCTCCTCGCTCCCACCCAGCCCGCCCCCCCCAGGAACCGGCCCGAAAAGTTGCCACCGCCCCGCCGGGGAGGGGAGCCGGCGGCGGCGGTGCGGGGCCGGGGAAGGAAGTTGCGGCCGCGGCGGGGAGGGGGGTGCTCGGTGCCGGCCCTAGGCGGAGGGCCGGGCAGGAAGGCTGGGCGGCGCTGGGAGACGCTGACGGAGGAGAGGACGGGGTGGGGGAAGGCCGGTGCTTTGTCGCGGCGCCGGGCCGCAGCGGGGCAAGCGGGGCCGGCGCTGCCCCTGTCCGCGCCGCCGGGCCGGAGCGGCTCGCCCGGGGCCCCGCCGCGGCCCGAGAGACACGGTGCCACGGACCCGGAGCGGCGGCCGCCACCTCCCTCCCCAACCGCCGGCAGCCCGCACCGGCCTACCCCGGGCAGTGCGGGGCGCGGCGCGGCCCCCCCGCCCGGTTACCTGGCGCAGGGGAGCGGCGGCGGCGGCTCCGTGCCCGGTGTCTTCCCCCCGCCCCTCCACAGCCCCGACGCTCCGGCTCGGCGGCGTGGCTCCGCCCCTTCGCGGCTCCGCCCCCGCCCGCGTCAATCAGCGCTGCCGAAGCTCCGCCCCGACCCCGGTCGCCTCACAGCCGCGCCCGCCGCGACGGCGGGGGGTCGGGGAAAGCCGGGCTCGCAGCGTCGCGGCGCCGGTCGGCGGGGAGCGGGGTCGGGCGGCACCGCTCAGCCCTTCCCCGCCCGTCAAGGCCCCTCTCCCAGGTGCCTGTCGGCCGCCGCCCCGAGGCCGGTGCCCTCCGTCGCCCCCATCTGCCTTCGCAGGCCGCCTTCCCTCAGCAGCCCTGTCAGGAGGTCCTGTCAGAGGCGCCCACCTCTTGCTGAGGGAGCCGAAAGCCGGAGCCAGGGGCCGTAGGCCTGCCTGGGAGGAAGGGGATTCCCATCTCCAGGGCTGCTCTCTTCCCCAAGGCCTTCCATGCCCGGGGACTTGGCCTGCCCTGGCAGGGAGCTTCACCGCGCCACAGGCCCTGTGAGGGTTTGAGGTGGGGAAAGGCGCTGAGGTGACGGTCGGCCGCACCCTCACCTCAGTGAAGCTGTGACTGATAACTGCTCGCAGTGTTTCAGGCCACTCTGGTTGAAATCTTTGCGTGACACCTCAAATATCGCCCATGATGGAGTTGAAAGCTCAGGGAAGAAAAAGGCGAAGTGTTTGTGGCCCTTCTTGGCCACTGGTTGCAAGCGCTGTCTATCCCCTGCTAGTTTTAATGGCTCGGTGTTCACACACAGATTGCATCCTTGGCAAATAAACCGGTCTTGGCCAAAATACTGTGGAAAAAAAAATCCTTTTGAGTTGTTGGTTATGAAAAAGACATGAAAAGGGATGTTTTTTTCCTTCCCCTATAGGGCAAGCCATGCCATTTTAAGGATTTCTGTTTTAATAATATCACATCCATGTTAGGGAAAGTGTGTTTTTCATGTACGGTGATTCCTGGGTCTATCCATGTGGTATCACCAGAGAAGCTGCAGTAATTGCAGGAAGGAATGACTCGGCAGGACTCTTCTGTCATTTCACACCAAAGACAAAAGGACATCTCTGTGAACGTACAACAGGCAGCACGTATTTATATGCCCAGCTTTCCCTCAGGTTGTGTCTTCTTGCATGGGTTCCTTCTTTTACTGTTAGAAACAGCTAGGTAGAGGGGTACACAACCGCCTGCATGAGGATAGACAGTCAGTGATGGATCCACATCGATACGTTAAGAACTGCTGTTTGCTTTGAGGCAGACCTCCAAAAAATCAGATCTCTTCAGTATGGTCAGGTCTGACCTGATCATGAACAGAGCTGAGCATTGACATTTCTGATTGACCTGTCATCAACTTCTCTTTAGATCATGCAAAGGAAGTGAAAAGTGTCAGAGCAATCTGTCAGATAGCAATCACCTGTTAGTTAATGGCATGGGAACAACAGAAGTACTAAGAATATTAGAAGGAAGCCATAAAGACTGGGCCTGGGGTCCCACTTACCTCTAGCAAATGGAGGAGATAACTGGTCTAAGGCGCCCTGTTTGCTAACAGATTGACCTGATGTGCTGTTGTGCCTCATAGAGCACAACTGTGAGCTTTGTCCCAGGTGGATCTGCTCGGTCTCATCACAGGAGCTATACAAATGTCCACATCTTAATCATCTTTGCAAATCTCCCATAGAGATCACTGTAAACAAAGCCAAAACAGGAGGAAAAAAGAGAGGCAAAGCAATGGTGCTTTAGTCGGTGTCAGTCACCAGGTCTCATCCAGGGACCTGTGAGCTCTCTGCTTAGCTCTCCTGACTGAGGCATCCATACATCCTTGGGCTAGTCAGTTCTCTTTTTGCCTCTGTAAAATGGGGAGAGCAATACTATCTGCCTTACTGGGTGGTTGCGTGTTTGCTTAAATACTGTTGTCCCATCTGTGCATGTGGAGGGGATGGATGTATGAACATTGCAATCATCATAATGATATTACCATGAAAATAAAGCAAAGCCCAAACCTGTGAATAGTATTAAATTCTCAGCAAGGGAAGGGTAGCTGTACCAATCAGAAAGAAACCAAATTGACCATGAGACAAGCAGAGAATGGATTAGCCTGTTCTTGACAGATGGTGCCAGGGACTGATGTTTTTATTTGCCTTGCAGAGGAGCTTAGAAGAAGGGGGACAGGGGAGGGTGAGGTAGGGCACATTTATTAGAACAAAGCAGCAGGCTGTAGCAGCTCAGCTGAAAAACACCAAAAATACCAAAAGCAATTTCCAATTAGTTTGTAAGGGACATGCTACATATCAGCTACAGGGTGAAAAACAGGAACAGCAATATTGTATCACATGGCACTTTTAATTTTCAAAGCAGCCTGAAAACATTAATTAATCCTCCTCTGACATAGGGAAATGCAGTGCAGTCAGCAGTTTGTTCCTTTACTTCTTATGCCAGGATTTGGGAAGACCCTGGGCCTTTTCCACAGCTGATTCCTATCACAATAGCTCAGATGACTCTGGAGGAGCCAGTCCTCAGTGCAGCACTACTGAGCAGAAAAGGCTGTGTTAGATCTGGAACTTAATGAACCAGAGAGAGGGGAGATGCCTGTGCCCAACAGCCTTAGTAAGGCCCACCTTTAATATTTGTCCCATCTAAATCCATTTTCCAGTGCTGTGAGCAAAACTACAGGAAGCATTTCAGAGAAAATTGTGCGACTGAGGAATTAATCACAATCTCGGAAAGAATTGTGCCGTGAAACTCAGACAGCAACACATTGATCTAATTAAAACCTCTGACAAAACTTCAGTGGAATTCAGCGGGACCTGGGTACGTCACATGGAATCAGTGTCAGGGCTTGGGGGCTGCTTGTGCAGATCTTCTCTGTTTAAAGAGAAGATGTTACAGCTTAGTGGGTTTTGTTCCTACTTAGCCTCCAGAACCACTGTTAATTTTCCAGTACGCTTGTGGATTCCTGTGTGGCAAAGCTGAGCCTACCAAACCAGGTGTGTCTGAGGTGGCACAGTGATCTAGCAGGATTTTCCATTGCTGTTTCTCCCATGCCCAGGATTTCTGGCGGCAGAGTGGAGGAAGCTGAAATACAGAGATAGACATAGAGGCTGTGATCTCTCTGAGAGGCAGCTTGACTTGTAGATACCCCCTCTGTGCCTTCTCAGCTTTGCCTCGCATCAAAGGCTGGGTTCATCCCGCTAGCTGCTCTTGTTATTTGACAGTGGCTACTGATAGCCTGTGTTTTTCAGCGGAGATGGTACAGCCTGCAGCTCCATTCTCATAAAGTAAGCCTACTGACACACACAAAAAATGTAGTTACCTTTCATTTTCCCTCACAAGCTGACACCTATTGCTTTTGGCTTACCTGAAAGCTGATGTGGGCACAAGTGCCATTTACAGATACTTTTTCAGATAGCTGTGTTTTGCCAGGGGAAATTATTTATACAGTTAATCTGATGAAGATCAGTGATGAGGAGGTCCCTTCATGCCCTCTCCATAATGGCAGAGCTGGTCTCGTTACCCTGTCACCATACCTAGCATCTGTTAGCCAGATTTTAAAAGGTGTTTAAGTGTAAAACCCCAAAGCACTCAGGAGCCGTGTCAAAGAAAGAACTTAATGTCCAAAGAGGGACTCGGAATTTACATGCCTTTATTAAGATGTTGGGAACGGAGACAGCAAGCAGGCCTGATGCCAGGGAATGTATAATGCTCTCCTGCAGAAACAAAGAGTCATCGTTGTGAACACCACAGTTCAGGGAGGGCGGCAGAGGGACACAAATCACCCTGAAGCCAGTCACTATTGCAGTGAGCAGGACTCACTGCCATTCACTAGCAAAGCAAGCAAGGTTGCTAAGTAGGGTGGGCGGTGATACAAACATATCACGGATGGGACAGGGATCTTGCAGGTTTTTTTGCATTGCTAGGCCTTCTTATTTTGGTCTTCCACAGTGGAGGATGATTACTGAAACAAGGAGAGCTTTCAGGTTGTGGTGTCCTGCAAAGGGTCAGGCTGATTATTATTCGTTCTGTGTACAGGCTTCCATAACCACCTTATCTTGCCAAGGGACAGGGTCACTCCATCCCTCCTTCCTGGAAAACATTTAGAAACCTGACACTGCTCAGAAGATCACGAGAGGCTTGGAGGACAGGCTACCTGTATGACAGCTGCATGCTGGTGCTTTCCTTTGCTTCTGTCTCACAAATCGCTGTACAGCGGCAACGCTCTGCAAGATCATCTGAGTTATCAATCTTTTATTTGGGGGAGATTTTATCAGGTGTGCAACACATGGATTATAGTCATCTGATTATGCCACTTCCTCCGCACAAAGCATTGGTCTGATGTACACGTGAGTGCAGAGAAGATGCAATGGGGCAGTGCTCCATTGGCCCAGCTGAACAGGGCAGGCAGTGATCCAGCTGCCAATCCCCTGTATTTTACAGCAGGTGATTTCAAGTGAGCTTTCATCCTCAGCAGAGGAGGGAAAGCTGGAACCATTCCTCTGGCACAAAAAAAACCATCACAACAGCTGTCTACCAGGAGAAGAGATAAACATTTTGGGGAGAGCAGCTACTCCAATGCACGTGGACTTCATCAAACAGTCTGGGCTGTCCCTATTGTTTGTGAGCACTGGATGAGAACAAAGACAGATTGGGCTAGAAAGGGCCCCACACAGAGACATTCAGAGCACACACAGAATAGGACACTTTAATGGCTACACTGGATCACCATTTTTTGATATAATGGTAGGAGTCTGCTAGCTTAGGAATATATATACACAGTCACCCCTGAGGCCCAGATGAATTCCCATAACTGTTTCTTTTTGGTTGCACTTAAAGAGATGGAACTAGTCCATTACAATTGCCACTTCACAGACAAGAGAGTGAGGAAAAATCATTGTAGCATTGTCAGTCTTTTTCATTCGCTGTTCGTAGAGGTCTGGGTGGGGTTTCCCAGCTGCAGCCAACACAGCATTTCCTTGAAGGTCTTGGAGCTGATTCAATATTGCTATCAGTCTTTTAACAGTACCACCCCCTGCTCAGGAGGCACACTTTTGGGTGACAAAGGTGAGCCTATTTAAAGGAACACAGCAGCCCCACTCCAGACTTACTACTCGTTTTTGTTCATAGATATCTACCCAAAGACACTTATCAAAGATGCTAAATTCAGAGGGAGCAGAGAGCAAAAGGCAAGCAAAGCCTGGGGGAAGAAACAAGTGGCCTGCAAAATAAAGGGGAGACAGGGCATGCAAGGGAAGGGAGCAGGACATGGAAGCCTACCCAATAAGTAGCTTCATCCATACCACTGAAATGGTGGGGGAGAGGCTTGTTTTGTGATCTTCTTGACAACCTAAAATACTTGGTTGCAGTCAGACACTCCTGTGAAGGCAGAGTACACGTAAGACTGGGAGGAGAGCTCAGCAGATGTGTGTCGTGTTTAAAACCAGTCTCCAGGATGGAGAAACCTTGAGAAGGCAGACTTCAAATCTGGTTTCTGTCCAGCAGCCGTGACATGTGGGTGGCACCACCTCCCTTAAGGCACAGTGTGTTTCAACGAGTGAAGCTTGAGAGAAGCCTGCACCTGATGAAACAGAAGATGCCTAGCTCCCCTTCTGCAAATGCTTTAGAGGTCTGTGAGGGGGGTGTCAACTCTGAGACCAGCTGTACAGCTGAGTAAACAATAACATATTTGCCTCTGGGACAAACTAGGAGAGCTGATACACGGTTTATTCCAGGGCATTACTGGGACCACCACAGAAGGGAGAAAGGATTTCTTTCCTTTCCAGGTACAATAGTAACAGAAAGCTGGAAGCTATCTGCAGATCTTATATCGGAACATATAGTGATGAGACTTTGTACTTACACAGTATCATGCACACAAAGATTTTAAAGTACTTTGCTAAGCTGAATAAGCAGTGCCATTCTTGCTGCAGAGGTAAAAATTAGGAGTAGAAGAGAGGCAAAGCAAATGATCCGGAGCCCCTTGTCCTTCCAGAGGGGGAATGGCAGGGTTAGGCCAGGAGCACAAGGCAAAGAGTATTCCATTTGTTGTGCTCTCCAGACTCCAGTTTGGCTGAGAGCCCAAGGGAAGGGTGCTTGGGGGCTTTCATGTCATCAGTTGCTTATATGGCAAATAATATAATTATTCAGCACATGTGATTGACCTTACACAGGACAGGCTCCAAGTTAGACTAGCAAGGGACTTGCTAGTAAAGGTAGCCTGAGTCACTCATAAGCCAGTGAAATAGGTGAAAACAGGAAGAGTAAGGAGTACTACAGGTTTAAACTCAGATGGGCTTACAAAACTGTACAACAGCATGCATACAAGCAACCCACAACATGCCTGATTCAGTTTTCTTATTTCACTGGGACTACACATACAGATTGCTCACATTTGGCAGAGGTGAGGGAGCTTTCTTCCTAGATTCGCAGGACATGACGCAAAGGGGATATTGGCCTTCACAGATGACTATGCCTCAACAACTATATCACAGGCGGGCAACAGGGCATCAACGGTACCTTGGCAGGGAGCTGAGCTACAGCAATGACAACTTTATATGGGACCTGTACACCCAACAGAGCACAGGGTGGAGGACACGGCAGGATAGGTCCTGGAAGAGGAAGGCTTTAAGGGAAGAGTTGGACACTCCGTGCATTTTGAGGGGGCACAAAGCAGGAACGAAGCAAACAAAAACAGTAATTTGCCAATAAAGCATGGAAGAGTATTCCATCGTTATTGTTGCATCATTATTAGTCAAGCTTCTAGGCATCTGCTAATGTGACAGCTAATTATTATTATTACAGTGTTTAGACAGATTTTTAAAAGGCATCACGTAGGTGCCTCACTCCCATTCATTTCATAGAGACTTAGGCAACAGGGACTTAGCTCATAGTCCGGCCTCGGTCTGGAATGTGGGAGGCTAGATGAAGCGATCATCCCCTTGCAAATCTCTAACCAGCAAAAAGCAAATGTACTTTCACAGGTGGCCCTAGACTGGTTTGAAAAGACTCGTTACGCTGAACTAACCAACCAGTCTAATGCTACACCTTAGCCCTTGAAAACCACATTGTGGAAAAACAGTCTCCACCTCATGCTAAATTCTGAACAGGAAAGACCGTAGTATATCTGCAAAGGTGTGTTGTGCCTTCTCCCATTGCGCTCAGATACATTAATCATATAGCAATGAAGAGAAGATAATAGCAATGAGACAATACCAGCATGGAAAGACAGGATTTCATTTAATGAAAAAATACTGCTGTAAGGACTCAACCTGGGAAACAATCTGTTACCATCAGCAGAAGAGCTGGGTGTGGGGCTCCCTCAGGTGTCATCTTCACAGGCACAATCCCATTGAAAAGCTGCTCTCTCATGGGTTATGCTAGTACAGTCTCTAGTGAGCTATCAAGATAACTTCTTTAAGACCAGTTAGTAAGGCTAATGCTGCAGTTCTGGAAGGAGCCCTGAGAACACACAGTCATCTGCATGTCCAACCATACCCTGTGGTTTAGCAGAGCTTAGGACACCATCAGGCTCATCATTTGCACCAAGCAGAGAGATGACAGGAATGCCTAGTCCATGCTTACTTACACCACTAGCCACCCCCCACCTCCACGGACTAACTCAGCAACATTCAAAACACAAGATCCAGAGGGCTGAGTAGATAAATACAAAGAAACCTGTAGCCGACAACAGAGGGGACCCATATAAAGAAATTCTTAAGATAAAATGGAAGAGCTGCAAACTCTAAGTACGTATATTCCTCATGGGACTAATTTTTGCAAGTATGCATGCACAGCTCTGCATGAGTGAGGATGAAGTGCTACAAGTAGCTGGACCTCCTTGCAAAGGGGGCTAGACTGAACTGGTTTCTTCCAGTAACTTAGATGAGGGCAGACTTAACTCCAGAATATTTACTGGGGAACAGCAATGACTTGCTGTTCCCAAAGGGCAGGCAAGCCAGCAGCCAAAGGCAATCCCAGCACTAACAGTGCCCTCAGTGATGGAGCACAGTCCCACAAGACCTAAACACAGCAAGCAGGAACAGATGCTGGTAGCAGGGTCCATCAACAGCCCCAGACATAGCAAGCAATGAACCAGGTTCAGACCCCAAGCAAGAACAAAAGGAAACAGAACCAGGACTGGAGACAAGATGTAGCATATATCTGAGGGACCCATCCAGGAGAAAAACTACCTATAATGGAGGTCTGCAGTCTCTCCCAGAGGCAGGGCTGCAGACAGGCACACCTGCAACACAGGTCAGGCAGGAATTAAACAAAGGCTTGGTCCAGAGCTTAAATGGAGCCCTGGAGCCTGTGGGCAGGGGGTGTGGGCGGAGGCCCCAGGTGGGGCTGGTCAGTGCAATTAGGGCCTTTTAGTACCCTCAGGGCCATGACTGTATTTTAGAGTTAAAATGGCACCACTAATTGAGGAACTGGATGATAGGAACAGGTTAATTTGAACTTCTCACAGTACAGCACTTATGCTGGCATTTTCTAATTCTTGTTTTTTAAAAATTCAGCTATTATAATTTAGCACGACCTTCCTCTGTGGAAATGTACTGACCTCAGTCTGGTGGAATCTTGGGTTCAAATCTGATCAGTTAGCAAGAGAAACATGTCTGATTTCCTTCCAATTCCTTGCAGATTTTTGCCCAAAAAATCATGCACATGCTTGGCAGTTTCTAATTCACTTTGGGGAGATCCAATTTTAGATAGTTGAGAATAAACGAAGTCAAGAAGCAGCACATCACAAGGACTGGGATGCTTTTAAACTTGATACTCGATTGACCCGTGTTTTCTTCTTTTCCTGTTTCCCCAGTACCAATTCAGTGGTAATCTCACAGACCCCTTCTGTACTTTTTGTCCTCTGCCAGATAAAATCTGGTAGTCAAACCTACTGGGGTCTGGGGTTTGTCTGTTTTGGGTTTTTTTCTTGCTACCTTAAACTGAGAATCAAACTCAGAACCTCACAGCATGCAGACAGTGTAATCCCTTGTGAGCAAAGGGAGCTTGGCTTCTCCCAGGTCGTGTAAGTCCTGAGCAGATGTGTTTCTGTTTGGAAGACTTCTTGTGGGTAGTTCCGAAAGGAACAGAACAATGCAGTACTCTTTCCCCCAAAATAGCAAGTAAACAAGATAAATCCAGTGACGCTTACACACACAAAAAAAATGGAAGCTGATGATACAAACGGAACAGCTCAGGACTAGGGGGCAGAAAAGCAAAATGACAGAGCCAAGAGATGGATTAAAAATAAATAGGTCAAAATCTGTGTGAAACACCAGGAAAAGCTTTCCGTGGCAAATTCACTTCAGCACCTGATAAGTAACTGAAAGCAGAGTTGGACGATGTGTCAGGCAGGTGAATTTTCTGTGGCTGTTAATTACCCCCTGGTTTCTGAAGGTACCATTAATGGCTATCGATAGCACATGAAGCATCACGCTCCTGCCTACATGCCTAACTTCTAGGACAATGATGCATACATAAGCCACATTAAGCTGCCATACAGGCATCCACGGGCAGCCCACATACTTGCATCTGTGCTAGCTCACGGTTACTAATAGTTGTCATTAGCTGCTGAAAAATGAACACGGAGGATCTCGGTTGAGAGGGGGGCTGGGAGGGTGTTAGCATGCAGTGACTCACTGCATACACCCGTGAGCAAAACATCAGCAAACACAATTGGGACCGAACAAGAGATGGGTGCTAAATGATCAATTTAAGTTAATCAAGACTTCATTATTCGGGGAGTTTTATTCTCGGTAACCTGGGAGGTTTTCTTTTGTGTGACATAGCTCTGTCTACCTAGACTCATCACACTTGAGGGCAAATGATCCTCAGCCCTCCTTTTTAGCTATTAAATTACTGCTATGCAGCTTGTTTGTTTTACCTGTTCCTCAGTTCTTTGGCCCACACCCACAATCTGATCTTTCATTTGCATGTAGGCAGTGGCAAGCTCCAGCTCTGAGTTATCTCTTGAACACAGAAGTCGAGGTAGTGCTGGGACAAAGTTGAGAAACAGAAATTAAATTGAAACCTGGAGAAATTTGTCTTGACACCGCTGCTTAAAGTAAGCAAACTGAGCAAACAGCTGAAATAACCGTGTATATGAACCATTTGAAATAGCCTGAGGTGCTATGTTTAAGCAGGAGACCACCTTATAAAAGAGGCCTTTTATGCATATCTCACTGTAATATCATAACCCAATGATTTTCTTGCCTCAGGCAAACGAGCATTTGGGAGTTTCTTGCAGATTGTTCCTCCTTGCTGTGCATGGTGTGCTTGATTCTCCACTGCTTTTCTTTTTGTGGAGGCATTTGAGCCTGGGCTAAGCTATGCGATCTCTCCTCTCTAGGAGAGCATTGTAGAATTATAAACACTCAACATGAGACAGAGCTGTTTAGAAATCAATTTTTGCCTCATGACAGCAGCTCTCAAACGGAGACCCACAGCATTGAGGAATTCTTTTCTACCAGCTGAGCAGAGCTCAGCTTTCCAACTAACACTGGTCTTTTTCCTAATTTCTAGAAATCAGCATATGTCAAGTGGAAAGGCAAATATAGGAAATAATTTCCTGATGTTACTCTCCTGTTAGTTTTACATATAACTGTTGGATCCATAGTCAGGTGGAGCTGTGGCTGGGGAGGGAAGAAGAGTCCATCTGTGCTATGATGACCAGGAGAGGAGATCTCCACAAGGAACTCAAATGAGGCTACACCAAGAAAAAGGCTGGCAGAATGCAAGGGCTTTGCTGTTGGTCCTATAAGCAAATCACCCTTAGTGTTCTGCATGATGGCAGAAACCCATCTCTCCTTTTTTTTTTTTTTTTTGGTATACAAACTCATATATTAAAGCAGAAGGGAGGTAGAGGAATGGGTTACATCCAGGCAAAGAAGTCAGGAATAAACATCCCTTCAAAGTACAGAAGAAGCATACACAGAGATGTGATGAGTAGGTGTAGTTTATTTCTCCTGTCTCCTGTGCTTGCTGTGACTGTAGGCTCTCGGGACCTGCACTGCACGCCGCCTTGCACTTTGGCAGGCATCAAGGAAATAAATTCCAAGCTTCATTCACAGACATTTTCCACGTCTTTCCTATTTTCAGCCTTGACCTTGCCCCCTGAGGCCCTCACTAGGACCTGGGAGCTGAAGGCCAAACATTTCAGGTTGCAGTTGTGAATATACTTGAATATAGCCTTTAGACCAGTTCAGATACTAGTGAGAAAGGGGTTAATCTATTCTCAGGCGGGAGTAGTCTGCAGGCAGGGATTTGCAAGGCAGTAGGGGCCTTACCAGATGTTAGGGAACTGATTAACTCACCACATGCCCCCGTACCACAGAGGAGCTGTGCATAATTGGTACCTTGTTTTAGCAGGGAGCAGTTTTTAGAATGGGGTCTATAATTAAGAGCTTAGATTAAATCCACCCTGATTTGGAAGAGAGAAGCAGAGAAAACAGCTGGGACTGTCTGGTACCACCATAATGGTCTGGGCTTTATCTTTTCTTGAAGCAGAGGGAAGAAAACCTTAAGGAAACCAGATATTTCTGTCACAGAGTTAGCCTGATTTTGTTAGAGGCAAACAGAAGCTTTTCCTACCCCAAAACAATGTGAATTCTGATAAGTGCTTATTTTTAAAAGGAGTGATTCATAGATACTTATTTTTATTTAAAGATGAATTGTTTTCTGGGGGATTTAAATTTTCCTTGACAGTGTTTATAACTTGAAATGTCACAAAGTAGGGCTGTCACGTAGCAATTGGAGGATAATACTGACGAGAAGAGAAAGAGAAACTGGCTATTCTCTGTCTGGATGGGAAGGAGCCCCAGACAGCGAGCAAACAGAGCCACGTGAAATGCTGCTAGAAGCAACCTCGAGAGGTCACCTCTGTTGCTAGGCAGGATCCGCTAACACAAGCAAGGAAAGGAAAATTAGCCTTGGAAAATAATTTCAGCTTTAATAATTCAGCCTGGTGCTGACACTGAGGCACGGATTTGATCTTTAGATGCTGATTTTTCTTGTGGATGTAACCTTCCCCCTTTCTTTTTCTCGCCTACCTTGATTCACTTTGAGTAGGGAATGATTCTCAGCCCAGGCTCACGATTGATGTTGTCTGGAGTCAGCATCCATGCCGGTGGCCCCAGTCGTGATCCCACTAGTGGAACTAAACCACCTGGAAAATATGGGCCAAAAGGCCTTGTGTGGACAGCCCTCCAGGGAGACAGCACTTTTTAATTAATTGGCAGAAAATGTCGGTGGGGAATGATTGCCAGTTCCATCTGAGGGGAACAATCCCAGCTGCACACTGTAATTTGTTACCTGTACAGTAGAAAAATCTCGCAGTATTAGCCCTTTTTTCCCTCTCAGAGGAGCTAAAAATATGCTCTTTGAAAAACACAGAGAGATACTGGTTTGGAATGGGAAAGGGAAGAAGCAAAGAAATCTGGGACCTACATGGAGGGCAATTTGCAAAGTGTTTTCAGTGACAGTGGTTTGCAGGGAATACTGGGTTCTGAAAATCATCGTCATCTGTCCCATAAGTAATTATTTGAGTGGATTAGTCACTACTGGCTTTGGCAGGGCTTTTCATTTGATTTCCAATAAGAGGCTGCAGTCTCCAGTCCCGTCAAACCTGCTTGTGGCACACTGGCCAAAAAAAAGGTCTGTGAGGATAACATGGCACTTGTTTTCTAGGCAAGGGGGCAGAAGAATATTGAGTGACATTTTGAGGGGGACAAAAGGAGATCTGTCTGTTCACATTAGCCTTGCACTGTTTGTTTCAGTTTGGTTTGGGTTGTTTTTCTGTACAGTGAGAAGCTCCTGGAATCAAGTTAAAATGCAAAAATCTGAGCTTTCTTGGAAGAAAACCCAAAACATTTCCGGCTTCTTGTGTTATGGCGTCCTGATGTCAAAGAAGTGTGGTTTGTGTTCAGGTAGTGAGGTGGATCCTACATTGCCGGCTCAAATCTTGCTGCTGTAGAGCAGGACTGGTGCCTGCCCACCACGAAAATGTGAGGCTGCCAACTTGAGTCAGCTCAAGAGCTGCACCAAGGCCTGCCAAGCCATCTCATCAGCTGGGTGGCCTGGGGAGCAGGGCTTGGTAACCTCGTCAGTTGTACCACTGAAAACATGCCAGCTCAAGACTCACTGTCCAGAGAGAAAATAAACATTGGCTTGAAGAAACACCAGCAGCAGCAATGTCTGAGGGAGAGGGCTTGGAGTCTGAGAGAGTTTGGTCATAAATCTTGGGAAACCCTGAAGAAGTCTTGCATTCAGATATGAATTTGGTGGCTCTCATTCACACTTCCAGCAGATGTTTATCCAAATGCCATCAACTGCTGTTTGCAAAGGGATTAAGGGGTACAGGAGTCACTGAGGTATCTCTTACCTAGCACTAGGTTTTAACCATTTCTGAGTGTAATTGCAGTTTGCACCATACAGTTAACTGCTCTTGGTTACTCAGTTACTTTTTCATGCTTCCACTTTTCTGAACGATGATCTGCAGATCCTCCAAATGCAATGAAATATACTGGCACATTTAATCCGTGTTGATTCCCTGAAGAAGCGCTGGGAAACAGGATTTAGAGACAAGAGCTGAACATGCTTCATTTGCCAACCATATGCTGGGATATTTTCTTTTAGACTGGGCTCCAACAGTAGCTTGTATTTGCAGGCATAGAAATGGAAACAACACAGATTGGGAGTAAACAGCATTCAAGAATCATGTTGAGATCTAGCATCCTTTATTTCAGAGAGGGAAGCAAAAGGAAGAAAAAAAGAGAGAACGAGATGAGGGCAGATTACATCAGAGGCTTTGGGGTGAGCCACAGTTCTCGTTGGCATCCCAGCAAAGAGGAGTTTAAATGTGGGATTTGAAGGAGGATAATTTGCAGATGTTTATAGGGAAGATGAAATGATGGTGGCTGTAAGAAAGAAACACTCCATGGAACTGGCTGGGTGCCAAATCCTACATCAAGTGACTTCTGATGAATAACATAGTCCAAGGTTATGCCAGAGTTTGCATTGCTTCCACATGCATGCAGAAGAGAAACAATGAACCAAGTTGCCTTATCTCTTCAGCTGGTGACAGGACTGCTCCTGTCTGTCCTGGTGAGGATGAGCCACTCACTGCCGCGCACTGGTTCCTCACCTCCACTCAGACCATTGAAACTCTCTCTGCCCAAGACTGGAAGGCATCTGTGCTGGGGACAGGGAGAACTATGGAGACTCCAGGCCAAGTACGTGGAAACCAGTAGGCATCCAGGGACCAGGCTGCAAGGATAGTGCTTACAGGGAGCTGGGAAAGCACCTGTTTTGAAGGACCCTCTTAAAACCTGGACTCCTTGGTGTAACACAAGCTGTGCAGAAATTCATAACTCTTAAGCCTGGGCCTAGCTTTTTGGAAGGGAAGCCCATCAACTTGCTCCAAAATGTACTCCCTGCCTACCTTGACTGCTTTTCTCTTCCGGCATGTACCACTCACAGATAGACCCCTCTCCCTTTTCTTCTCCCACGGAGTCCACTTCACCTTACAAGCTGCTGTGAACCTGGGAACTTTACCTGCAGCCCTTGTCTGACTGACCAACCTGCTCTGCTCCGAAGGCCAGACGCTGTAGGTGAATCTGCATGATTTAGGGACTGGTAGGAGCTAACGTGCAGAGGGAAGCCCAAGCCGCTTTGGGTCAATGAGATACTCATTTGGATTCCTCTCTTTATGACATTTTGTAGGGATATTGTGATGAATGTTTATTGCATAATTAATTATCATATTACATATATTATCAATATTTATTATTGAGAAAAACCTATGGTGCTTGTTACACATGTGCAGTGCTTGGCTACAACATAATCCAGTTGTATTCCAGCTACAACTGAGTTACCATCTCTCAGAGCTGATCCCTCTGTGTGATGGAGAAGCAGAGCGGCTGCAATCTTCAGGGCTGGAGTCAGACCTAGTGAGGATGGTGGGGAAGGAGGAGAGGAGGACAAGACATACCCTGCAGCAGAGTTCTGGACAATGTAACCAGAATTCATGGAGAGCAGTTCAGTTGCCATAGCTAGGAGTGGCGGGTATGGCAATATTTCATAGGGCTTTCATGGCTTTGAAGCCAAAAGATACCTGAGGCTCTAGCAAGCAGTTGCTGTGCACATGCAAGTCCTTATTTGCTATTCTAAACCAAGGAGAGTTTAGCTGGGTTTTCTAAGGAAACAAAGCTTATACTCTCATGCTGTTTGTCCATTTGTTTCCCCTTCGGTTGTTCCCCAGCAAATCTGGAACCCATTGGCCAAGGTCAGCCAAATTTGACAATGGGAGAGTGGGCACTTCCCTCTGTGGAGAGCCAGGTGGCCTGATGCAGGGGAAGGCGGGGATAACCCGGCTCTTTAATTGAGAAAGGCAGCAGCCAACTGGACATAAGCGCCGGCCAGCCTGCCAGCCCACACTTGGCTCTGGGTCCACCACAGCTTGTGTCCAGCCACGGAGGCTAGGTAAGACCTCAGCTATCAGTGGGTACTAACCAATGTGTTACTACCACTGAGTGCCTGGTGGGGAGAGTTTTTCTTCCTAACCATTGCACTAATCAGCTTAACCCTACAAGATGACATCCGATAAGCTTGAGCTCTCTCAGAAAATATCTCACAACTATTTTCTCTTTGGGTGATTAAATATCCTGATAGGAGATGATACATTAGTAAAACTCTAATTTTCTCAAGAATCTGTATTTTGACCTGACAGTATTTTGAAGAAACCCTTTGAGGGATGTCTTTTTGCAGAGCAATCCCAATTGTTATTATAAACACATACCCCATCAATCCCTCTGTCTGACTTCACACCATCCGATAAGCAGGCTTAGCCTTCAGATGTCTGTAGGGAATACTTTATATCTGTCCAAGCAATGACTGGGATAAAGTGATCTTTTCTGCAAATACAGTTTAGCCTTTAGGAAGTTACTGCTTACTCGTGTGTTAACCTCAGATATGAGCAGGTGACCACAGACAGCAAGACTGCAGCTTGCCCACGCTAGTGAGCCATAAATAAAGAGGAGCCTGCAGCTACAGTTGCCTGTCCTCTGCTTACCTCTGCTGCAGGTAAATATTTGTCCATGTAAGTTTAGTGAGAGCAGCTTGCATTCAAATGGCTGACCACAAATCCCCATAGAAGACTGCAATAAAAATGCTTTGGTGGCATCATCTGCCACAGGGTATTAAGACACCCAGGAAAAAAAAAGAAAGTGCAGTTCATTTTGTCAATGACATGTTGTTGACACAGAAAGTTAGTATTTGATACCAGAGACTCAGATAATGAAGGGTCAGAAGCCAGCTCAGGACACCACCAACCTCCACCTCCTAGGCTGAGGCAGGAGCAAGTACTTCTAGATCGCCCTAAGCATATTTTCAATATGTCAAATGGCAAAGATTCCACAGTCTTCCTAGGCAAACCTAATATTTGTGATACATTTTCTTTCTAATGGGTATTCCGTTCTGCTTCTCTGATCTGCATCTTCCCTGAAGTGCATCCAGCCTCTCACTTTGATTACATCTGGCTAAGTTCTCAGGACCTGCTGTCCTATGTCCCAGTGACTTTCCTAGGTTGCAAATCTGACAGCCTCAATGGTTTTGAATATCCTGCTTCCCTAATACATTCAGGATGGTCATCATTCCTGATTCCAGCTTTTTACAGATTTCTGAAATCCTAATGAAAAGCTAAGGAGCAGAGAGGCCACAGTGCAGGACAGTTGGAAAGAACTCCACTTCCAGATTCCTTGCAACACCCCTGGGTTTTTGCATAGCCACAGCAGGTTGACTGATGTACCCTCTTCATGCCTGCATATCTCTGCTCCTTTCTGTTCCTATCAGTAGTAATCAAAACAAGTGCAGAGAGGGTGTGCATATAATAGCAGTTGGATGTCCAATATCAGCTTATTCTCTTAAACCTTCCCCAGGCATCGGGGGGGGGGGGGGTTGCCACTGTTTGGGATGGGATAGTAGGCTGTATGGTTTGCTACAGCACAGCAATTCTGATGTCTGGTGAGTTTGTTGGTTTGACTTGGAATAAGGCAAAACCTTCATAGTTTGGGTAGGAACATCAGAGCCCATCTAAGAGGCTACTGAAAGGAACAGTCTGTTAAGGCATATTCAACAGAGAGAGTGTGGGTCACTTGGGCAGGATGCTGTGCAAAGGCAGAGAGGGCAGAGACCAAAGCACTGAGGAGGACAAAAGGGGTGACCACATTACTCCTGCACCATCACCAGCCCCTGCCACTGCTTTGCAAACTCCTCTCTGAGCAGCACCAAAACTAAATTTCTTCTCTTTTCCTCTAAGGCCTTTTGTACCTCTTTTGACACCATCCAGATGTCTCCATTTAGCAAAGGACAACAGTCTTGTTGACTAGATGTTCTTTCCACTCTGCACCATGCAGCAAAGGCGCTCTTCCATTTAAACACCATGACATCACCTTCAAGGACATCCTGTAAATTAATTCCTAAAATTCTTCTTTCATAAGCTCTGTGGAAAACTCAGTGAGAATTAGACTGATGGCACACGCTAAACATGCTGCCAAGCATGTAACTCAGCTTCGACCCACTACTTCGAGCATGGCTGACCTGTGAGATAGCACCTCTGTTGTCTTGTATCTCACATGGGGCTGGGTTGCTGGCACGTGGGCCACCTTTCTCTTCTATCTTTGTACAATGGGTACCTCACTACAAAACTGGGGCTCTGACCTGAGATGCAGATAACAAGCAAGTTGGTTAGAGCAAAATGGAGGAGTATCAGTCTTTTTCATGTCAAAAAGCTCTTGAAGCTTTATTAATACAATTTCAGTATTATTCTTTATGAAACAATCCTGCTTAACCAAGATGACCCACCAGACTTTTCCCATCTCTAATTTTAATGTGGTTTTATAAAATGGATACGTTTGGCATGTCATCTGGAAACATTAACCAGAGAGGTTAAAGGAGTGAGGCTCTTGGGTTTAAAGCATCCATTTAGTGGATAGATAAATGAATTGACTAAGTGCTAGCACATTTGTCATAGGGCTATTATACCTGAATTTTTTTCTGGGCTGGTTATAAGCTATTGGTTAATGGGGTAGAATTAGATTTTTACAGAACTCTGTGCAGATAATTTTCTTGGAAAACATTTTGAAGAGCCTGCCTGTCCAGAATATGAGATGTGATGTTCCACTGCTGTCTGATTGATTGCTCCTCAAACAGCAGGGCTGAGGCTGCAAGTGGTAGCCTGTGGCTCCTCCATTAAAGTTTCTGCACTAGCACAGGAGAGCTGCAATAAAGAGAAATGACACATTAATGTAGAATCAGGCTCAAAGCCCTTAGATCTGAGCATCACGGGACATTAAGGAAATCTAACATTTGATCTAGAGCAGGGCTACTTGGCCTGGGGAACCTCAGGTCCAAAATCATCACATCTTCAAATTCTGTGTGCAGATGGTTTAACTTAAGCTCATCCGTCCTCATGAGATGAATCCAAATAAAGAATAATGTCAAGGAAACTCCCTTACAACAGGATCTCAGAGAAATGTAGAGTCATCTCAAACAATATAAATACTAGATAATATAAAACATGGCTGGACAAAACAGTTGCTGTTGAATATGCCAAAAGCTATCCTGCACCACTGGGGGCAGAAGTGGGGAGAGATTCCCCATTTTCCCTCTATTTTTCCATAAATGTTTTCCTCTGAAAAGCTCCTTGCCTTTCCCATATTCTAACATCTCATTCAGCCAGGCTGAGGAAGGTACATAAGGAAAGCTCTGGGATGTTCCAGGGTTATGAAGTATTTAATCTCCACAACACCGTTATCTGAAGACAGCCAAGACACTTCAGACAGAAATAGGTCCTATCCTAACAGACAGTGAAGGGAACATAGGATATCTTCTAGTTGCTAATTGATAGGAGTCCACAAAATCACCACCAAGAAGTTACAGACAAGCTTTTTTTAGCCCTAGCAGTGAGGCTGAAGGATGGGTAAACTACAGAAATGTTCTACAAAGGGTGAGGGGCAGCTCCCGGTACACTTAGCAGAGCTTACTTGCCCCAGCAAAAGGTCTAAGGGGAGGGTGGTGTTATTCCTTCCATACATACCTCCTCTGATGCTCTCTTTCTTATCAAACAAAAATGGCCTTCTCTTTCTACTGTGTATCCTTGACCTTACATATGTTCATTACCAAGCTCTTCATATCATCCTGTTTTGCTCTTTTTCCCTCGTGATACTTTCCTCAGCAAACAGTCTCATGATGCTGTCTGTGGCTGGGAGGACCTCCCCCAGCACACCCCCAGATCTCACTTGCTATTCTCTGTTGAAATCCTTCTCAGGAAGCCCAAATGCTTAAACAAAAGTTGGCAGCACGTAGGCTGACATGTGTCACTCTCATGTTTGCTTGTCTGGTAGCTCCTGCTTTTAGCGCCCAGCCAGCCTGTGCTCAGGCAGGTTTTTTTCCCTGCCTTGGAGACTCTTTGGGAGCGTGCTGGCCATTTTTCTCTGAGCCCATGTCTCAGCTAGCGTGAGGGGATTGGGTACTCCCATTGGTCCCCCTGCATTGTATGAACATAATATTAATATTGTGAATAGTGAGCTGCTTTAGGACCATGGCTTGAGAAGTTCATTCATGCTGAACTGGAAGTGGACTGGGGCCCAAAATAACCTGTGAATGGCCTGACCAGGGGAGGCTGAGATGACAGGTACCTAGCTTCCTCACAGGTGCTCATTTCTTTCGCATGCAGCTACTGTTGGAGGTCAGGACCTATTTATTGGAACATGATGTGACTGCATTGCTTCTGTTAAAATACAAACAAAGAACAGTGTCATCCCAGTGACACTGAGAACGGTCCTTTTAATGAGGTGCATAAATAACAGACTGTCTCACTGGAAACCCGTAATGGTGTCAGTACAAAACAGGGGATAATAAGGCAGTGGTGCCCCTAGCTATCACATTAGATATATTGGCTCTCTCTAGATTTTGTCTCAGAAAGCTCCCACCACTTTTTGGGGGTCCTGCAAAATACAAGTGTTCGGTTTTGAAACTGATACTCATAGAATCATGGAAATGTTGGCTGGAAGTCCCCTCTGCAGGTCTCCTGGTGAAAACATCTTCCCTAAAGTCCAGTCTGGACCTCCCAAACAGCAAACTGTCACCACCACCTCTTGTATCATCTGCTACAGCTGAGAAGTATTTGGCTCTGCTGCCTTTGTATCTCTCCATGGGGTGGTTGTAGGCCACCACTAGCTCACTTCTCAGACACCTCTTTCCAGCCTAAGCAAGCCCAGCTCCCTCCAGTTCTCTGAGGGGGTACGTGCTGTGGGCCCCTGAACACACGGGCAGCCCGCACTGGGCCCTGCTGCTTCCTCCATATTCCCATTGACCTGGGAAGGAGAGCCAAGGCCAGGCACAGCAACCCAGGTGTGGCCTCACCACCAACAACTGGTCCAGAATAAATAACTTTTCTCAATTCTGGCTGCCTTCCTCCTACCCAGCAGCTTACAGGCTTTCTGAGAAGTTGCTGTCAAAAGCCTCTCATAGGTTCTTTTCCTCCATGAAGTTGTCCAGGTTTTTTTTGAACATCTGTAAAAGTTTGCATCTACGATCTCCTCCAGCAAGGAGTTTTACAGATTTCTTGCACAGTGTGTGAAGAACCACTGCCTTCTGCTTGTGGAAAGCTTGCTAATTGCTAGTTTCATTTTTTGTTCTCGTACAAGAAGCACAATGAACCATTGTATAGTATTTATCATCCCGCTGCCCTCCATGACTCTATAGATCTCTATAGAAGTGATAACAAAAGAGAGGACAAAAATACACGAATAAGACAAATGCTATATTCTGCTTTTCTGTCCCTTTGTTCCCTGCAGCATGTGACTCCTCACGCTTCATTTGAGTGTCAGCTTTAGAGAGTCTCTCCTGTCTTCTGTTTCCTTCTCCTTCGCCTTTATGGACCTCCACCAGTAAACAGCAACTAGGAGTAACTGAGGCTATAAACGACCATTTTCCTGCTCATTTACCTGTGTTGTTCTGGCAATTGCTTAATGGTAAACATAGGATTTACTGACACACTTTAGACAGCAATGTTCAGAAGTTTAATACCTTGCCTTTGAAAGACAGGCTAATACAATTTTTCCTCTGCATTCCTGCAGGCCACAGACTCAAGAACAGCCACAGGCAGAGGTGCTATCAAGACCCACAGCTGGATTATCATCTGAATTTCATTAGAATTATGAACAGTGCTGCCGATGAAGTTGACCGGGCTAAAAAGCAACTTAATCTGTTAGAGAGCTGTAATTCTTTCTGAAAGATTGCTTTGGCTTCTTGCTGTGCTAATCTGGTGTTTGTGTTTATGAGGACAGTCAGTATGCATCCTCAAGCAACAATTTTAATGTCTGGTCGACATATGCTGTTTACATGATTTAGAAGTCACCAGTTTTGCAGGCAGTTTGACATTCAGCAAAGAACAGAGCCTGAAGGGAAGGGGATAACCTGCAGTTTGGGAACAACCAGTTGAACCCTACAAGAGCTCACCCTGATCTCAAGAGGAGCTTTGCTAGAGCAAGGGATTCAGGCTGGGTCTGAGGGAGTGGTACACTTCTGAGCTACCTATCTGAATAAGACATGGGCAGGAAGCCTCCAAGTCCTCAAAATCTTTTGTTCGTTCCAGACCTACTAGAAAATAAGCTGGTCATCTCCATGTGAATGGAAAAACTGATGTGGAGTATAGCTGGTGATGTCCTGCTAATACTGAAACGAGGGGCTCCCACTCCTCACTCTGTTGACTCAGTTACCCTGAGTTTATTGCTAATGGAGGACAGTGTTTGTCCTGTCGGCAAGAGATTATGATGCAGAAAGGACAAGCAACCTCTGTATGGGAAGTGGAATTATCACAGGGCTGAGACTTGTCCTTGCCAGGGACTTTTCCCATGCCTATTAGCCTATCCAAAGCAAACTAAGCTGCATATTTTGGGGCCATGAGGTTAAAGGTGATCTCTAACACAGAGGTGTGCTGATAGGGAGGCAGTCTTAACTGTGAGATTTATTATGCTGCAGAGCCATCTCCTATGGAGGAAAGTCCCTAGGGCTGTGCACGGTGGTGGACACAACCCTGCAACGGGGAACAGTCTGGAGGAGACACGAGGCAGCAGCCAGAAATCCCTGATATGATCCTTTAGACTGATGGAGTGCAAGTCGCTGGTGGGGTGACGCTTGGCCTACGGTTTAGAAAAAGGAGATGCTTGTGCAATAGGTGGTAATTCACACGGGGAGCTGGATCTTGACTTCTCTTACTTAATGCCTTGGTGGAGTCTCTCCTCCTAAAATTATTGGATGGCACCACCTTGTGGGTGCTTGAAGGAGATGAGACTTTTCCATGTGTTGACTCTGCAGGGGTACATTTGAATAGTGAGGCGTGCAATGGTTGATTCATTCTCACGCTGCTTGTCAAAGACTAGACAGTCATCAAGAACTGGTTTTCTGCTTGCTTTCTGCCAGCTGACAGAAACAGATTTTAGCACTTAGTGGTTGATTTTCATGGCTTAACTGATTTGGCCTTTACTAGTGGTCGTATTGGAAAACTGTAAACAAATTAAATAATTAAAACTTTTCAATTATAGAGGAAACCCAGAGGAAAAACACTGAAATATTCATTAAAGGTCATCTGTCCTGTATGCAATGTCTTCCCTCTTTCTAAGATGTGAA
This sequence comes from Haliaeetus albicilla, assembly GCF_947461875.1. Lineage (NCBI taxonomy): Eukaryota > Metazoa > Chordata > Aves > Accipitriformes > Accipitridae > Haliaeetus > Haliaeetus albicilla. The sequence continues at coordinate 5,631,087 of NC_091495.1, read as the reverse complement.
ATTCCTGTGTCAGCCAGTCCACGCATCACAAAATTCACTAAACTCATGAAAGTAAGGTGTGATGGGAGAATTTACCATATGTACTATTGTGTTTGCCTTTAGGGATTATCCTGGCAATGACAGCACATGTCCTTAACTGCAGAGTTTCTGGGAAGCATCAGACATATGCTCATGAACAGAATAACAGCTCATGTACAACAAGTCCAAGACATTCCAGAAAGCATTGGCTGCCTGGTATGTATTTTATACAGCAATAGGATTCATGTTATCATGGGTATGCAGGAACCCAGGATGAAAAATAGCCACTGATGAGAGAGTCAGTGTGACTGTACATGTATGGAGTATCAATTTTTTTTGCTTAAGTGGGATTATCACACATCTATAAATCCCAGACAACACAGCAGCCTCTTGAAATCTACCCAGATAAGATTCTGCAGAGGGAAAGAGATGATGTCCTGAAAAAAGGACATATTGTAGTCTAGACTACATCAAGAAAATGGAATAAAATCTGAAGCAGAATATAGGCAGGTCAGCAAACAAATTAATCCACTTCTATTGCCCATGGTGAGAAACGCATGAGAAAAACATAAATAAATACAAATGGTTAGACTGCTGATTAAATTTTTCAAGCCTGCTTCTCCAGAAATTGATTGCAAGAAAAGTCTTTCCTGAGTTGATATCTGGGGATGGAGTCAAGCCTGAGCAAGTGAGCAGAACATGCCGATCATACACGCAAGAGACTTTAAAATCGAGTAGAAACAGCAGCGTATTTCACACTCTTTTAGCCCAGATTCCAGAACTTGGTGTTCATTCACCAGGTGCTAGGGAAGGTCATGGAGACACTGATATGCTCATATCAAAATATTAGCCCTACCTCTTATGTGAATCCGAGGTAGCTGGAAAGACTTGTAGCATGTTAAAAAAAAGTAATACTATGGAAACAGAAGAAACATTGACTGCCTCTGTTATTTGGGGCAATTACTAACTGTGTCTACCTCAGTTTCCAATTTGTAAAGTGAGGGGTGAATAGTAATTCTCCACTCCTATAAAGAGTTGCATGACAAAAATCATGAAGGCTCTGAAATGCCAGCATACTTAAGACAGGGAACCAGATTAGTTTCTGGCCCTGATATATAGTTACACCAATTTTTTACAGTTTGCAGATTCTGTTTTAGCACTGAGCTGCCCATAGGACAGCAGACCAGCAGGGCCATGTGGGGAGAGGATGGTTCCAGCTGCAAAGCAGGCTTGCTCATGACAGTCCCCTTCTCCTGCAGGAGCCGTGTCTGTTGGGAGGACAATGCCTCTGTCTGATGAAGAGAAGTCCTCACTTTCACGGATGAGGAAGATAATGCATATTAGCCATCTGTAATAGTTTAACACTTTCGATTTTATGATGCAGCAGCACATTCAATATTTCCACCTATTTATGTAGTGTTTTTAGGGCTGTATTTGACAGGCTTTAATGTAAACATGGCATTGCTGGCACACAGACAGCTTTTTTTTTGGCATTGCTTTTACAGTGTCTTTACATAGAATGAGTTGATGTGTGACTCATGTAAATTTGGATTTTTTACTTCGAGCAGCTGCGGTCCCTCAGTGTGAGCCTGAGAACAGTTGGGGTGTTGCTGAGATTTTAGTTACAAACCTCCAAGCCAACCATTTCAAATCTGGGTTAAAGTTAGATGCCTGTCTCCATGGTAGATGGCCTCATTTTGTGAAGGAGTCCTGACAACTGGAGCTGGCTGGGAGAATGAATTTCTGTTTCACAAAGATGATTCTATTTTCAGGATATTTTCAGACCCCAGATCAAGATCTAAATGTCCAAATTCAAATTTCATTTAGAGATGAACAACATTTCATCTTGCCAACATCAAGACTCTTGGAGATCCCTAGCCACTGCTGCTGTTTAGCCTGGCTGCTGGAAGAACGAGGAGTCCCAGCTCTGTCGTCACCCACCTGACCGAGCTGTGGGGTGGCAGGAGTGAGGGCTGGCTGGGAGCCTTACTCAAGGGGCTGCGTGGTTCCCAAGTGCTCCGGTGCCCAGGGAACAAGCCAGCCTGCAAGCCCATGGACTGTCCTTGGGACTTGGCATGGTAGTGTTGTGCTAGGGAATCCCTGGGCTCCACAGCAGTCCTGAAGGTAAAAGGACCAGAGAGAGGCTGTAATAGAAACCCCGACTGTTCTTCAGCCCTGCTAGGGTCAGACCTCACCAGAGGCTTTTCTGGAGCTCTTCAGAGGAGAACCATTTCCATAAAAACATTCCAGTCTTCCCACTGAAGACTACAGTAGCTTTCAACAAGCAGTCATGGTCTTCAGTGTGCCCACAGCTCAGCCAACCTTCAGAAGGTGAGGTGTGTGCACAGGACAGTGCCACCCACACCCCCTGAAGCAACAGCTCTGAGGTGAGGAAGGAGTCCCTGCTCATGTCACACAGGGTGGCTACTGAAGCGTGTGAAGCCATGCGAGGTGTCTAACACTGTTGCTAAGTCAGAAGCTCCAGGTTATTTTCCCTGGCCTCGAGCTACTTTTGTGGAAAGGTGGAGGAGCTTCAGTAGCTCCTTCTAGCAGCTCTGTGTAGGTGTCTCAGATCCTTAGCCCATCTCAAATGGCACTAGATGTTGCATTTAGGGATGGCAGCCCTCTGTGAATAGTCTGCCATTGTCAGCATCACTGCCAGGCAAAGCAAAGGGAGGGTCACCTCAGGTATCTGCTGAGGTTTCACCACCCTCCATGATGCCAGGGAGAGCAGCATCTCCCCAGTCTAACTCCTGCCCCCCGCCCCAGCTGAGCCTGGATATTGGATTCACTGACTACAGCTTGATGCAGAAATGCAAAGCCTGAGACAGGGAGGGATTGGGGAGAAACCACATTCAGTGTGCAACACACACGTCAGCTGCAGCATGTACTGCTGAGCAAAGGGGAGCTTGCAGTCCCAGAACATGAATATAGGCCACGGCCCTTCATTAGCCTGCATTATGATTAGGGTGGTACCCAGAGGAATTTTGCTGCCAGTGGTGTATTCTTCTTCTGCAACTTACCTCATATCCCATTAAGAAAAGAGGGCCACACTGATGTTTTGGTTTAATTTCAGTACCTTGCTGTTGAGATCTTGAACAAGTGTTTGCAAAGGCAGTGTGGTGTGAGTCACCCAAAAAGGTGACTGTAAACATGAGTTTGTGCACTCTCCATTTTATGAAGGGAAAGAGCTTCTACTTCCTAGGTTTTTCACCTAAAGACAACAAAAAAGAAAACAAAAGATAAACAGCATCCAGCTGACATGTATATTGAAAATTTAAGCCATCTTTCTAAATTCCAGAGAAGATCTGAAAGTTGAGCTGATTTCTTTCTGCCTCCCACCTTCGTTATTTTGTAGTAAAAGTTCTTTCCTTATCATTGGTTATCTACTTTATCAAAAGGAGATAGTTTTGCTCATGATGGGCAGAAGACTCCTTTTAAACAGAATATAGGAGGGATTAACTTAAATCCTGCAGTATGCTGAAGCAATTCAACATCCTTTAGGGCATTATTGATGAGTATTTCAGTATGTTTAATAAGGCACAAATAGAATTTATTTTTCTGTCCTGAATCAACTAGATATATGAGCCAGAGGCTTCAGTCAGTGAAAGGGTGGCTTTGACTGTGAAGATCTTTAAATTCTCCTTTAGTGTTCAATTCAACAGCTGTTAGCTGGGAATCTCACTAAAGGCTGTTATGCACTAACAGCTGTTTCAGGGTTTCTGATATTTATAGTATTTGGATTGTCAGACAGCTCAGAGGTGTCCAGGATGATATTTTCCTGGGTGCTGATGAATGAGCACTGAGGCAGCCCTCCCACTGAAAGTTCATGGTCCAAGCAAACACCGTACCTCTGTGGACTTAATGGGAAACCACTGTGCCCAAAACATTTCTGAAGCATCAAAATGCTTCTCCTTTAAGTAGCCTTACAGAATTTCCTGCTTTCCTTTTGCTAGTAATCCATCTGCTATTGAGTGAATTCTCACTGGCCAACTTCACATATACATTAATCCATAAAGAAGAAGGAAACAGATGACCAGTTGCAGGTTAGCAGGCTCTGAACTCATTATATGTGGTAGTAGAAGCAATTTGTCACTGGCTGAGTCATCCTAAGTGCCCTGTTCAGGGAATCCACTATTCTAATACAATTCTTTGAACAAAGCATTAGAGAATAAAGTCCAGAAGAATCTCACTTGGACAAATACAATTTTCAGGTATTTCTGAAATGCTTATTGTTGATTGGACTGTGCACTTACCCCAGATTAAAAGCCCATTGCAGAAATCCCCACTGGAAACTGCAGAGAACGTAGTGGTGAGTAGTTATCTTTGTCTCTGGATGAAGTATACTGTCTATGAGACAACGAAATGCAGAGCCTAGGAATTGGCACTCTTGATGACTGAATTAACTTTGAAGTCTCTCTCAGTCTCTGAGGCCTCAGAAGACACTGGAAAGACTTTCCTAACAAATTATTTTGTAATGATGCTAAGGCTGAAGATTGTTTTCAGTAACCTCCAGCAGTTAATTATGGGATTATAACTTGGAGACTGTGTGGTTTAACAGAGCTGCTCACAACCTGGATTTTTCTTTTGTAATGGATTCAATAAAAATAACTTTAAAAATATGTTCATCCCTTTTTGGACCATGAATTTGTCAAAAGATGCAGTGAAGCTGATAGATTCTGTGAAGCACCTCAGTCTCATAGCACTGGCATTTCCCCCACAAAAATACACAGACGTTAACTTTCTGACAAGCTCTTGCTCACAATACCGATGCTAGAACTACTAAGAAGGTTCAGACAAATTTGTCATCATTGTGTTAGGAATGGCATAGCTATAGTTTTTTATTTACTTGCCCCCCTACATGGTGGTAGGACCTCAGAGTTGCAGTTTTGGTGTAGTGTCAGCTGCTGCATATGTACAGAACAAAGACCTTAATATTTACAGTAAAAATAAAATCTTACTTTGGAAACTGTAAAGCATTTAGCCTTACTGATATTGTGTAGCACTGAATTCCTCAGGTTAATTATGGGTTGTGTAAAAAAACATTGCTTTTCATGAATTTTGGAAACTAAAGGTATTCCTGCCTTCCTGAATGCTTTCTTAGTAGTTGTCAGCCTTGACATTTACATAGAGGTATGGTAAAACAGGGCACCGATACCCGTAATCATCACGAGGAAGGAAAACATCGAACAATATAAGACTGTCTCACAGTCTCAGCCATTCACTGGAAAAACAGCATCTGGTTCGATGTATCTGTAGGCACAGACTGTCTGCAAGGGCTTTTTGTTCTTTAAACAGAGCTCAGCTGACAGGTTATTTTCTGGAAGAGGCATGGTAATCTGTCTATTTATGTACTGTCTTTGAGAGATGTAGTCTCAAATTAGGACAGGAGTTGGGAACTGAAACAAATGGGCTCACAGAAATGGGAGACACCAGGATTTTTGGCATGCAGGCTCTGTGCAATCAGGTCTCAAAAGCATTTTAAAAAAAATGGAATAACACAAGCCTTGTTGTTTTCATAGCTGATTAAACTCAGCTGACATCTCATCCTCCAGACATGAGCGTACTGCTTGATCTAACCTATATTTGAAAAGATGTATGACATTCAGTGAGAGTTAGAAACATCTTTATCCCTCCTTTGGAGTTATTCCAATGTTTACTGAGTGCCTACCTTTAGAAATGGGCAATGCCTCCCTGGGAGCTGGCAGAGGAAAAGCATTTGATTCATGGCAGTAGGGATTCTGCCCTGACCAGCCTGCAGCACCCAACAGTCCCCAGGCTCTGGCAATCCCACCAGCTGCTCACAAGGAGTTTCCCTGAAAACGGAGAGTTCAGTAAGCCAAATAGCTCATTTGGGCCCTGGATCCTATATCCATGAAAGCCCCATTCAGAACACAGGCAGAAGGAAGGTACTAGTTGCACCTCCTTGCTCCGTGCCTTCTCCAGCACCCTGAGAAAGTTCACTCTTCAATTCTGCCACCTCACTTGGGTCCTGCTCCTGACCCATCTCCTGGCCCAGCTCACTCTCTGTCCTAAGCCCAGTCCAGCTTGAGACCTCAGCACCCATCCCCCTTGCTCAGGCTTGTTCAGACCCCAACGCCTGCCTCCTGCAGCATTCCTCATGCTGAGACTTAGGAGGGGAATTGCTTTGGGAAAGACTCAATATTCCCACATTCCTTGTCTGAAGGTAAGGGAGGTTGTACCTCAGAGCCGGCGGCCACAGCTGGTATTATGCCATAGTTCTCTGCCACTCAGGTCACATAGTGACAACCAGAGAGTCTTCAGCATGCCTTTGTAGTTGGCTGGTGCCGTGCAGTTACACACATTGAGGTTATGTATGCCAGAAGAGATGAGAGTGGCTCCGAAAAAAGCATTCAGTTTTCACCTGGGGGAGAGACAGAGACCTGCCATGTATTTTATAACTTCTGTTCCTTAAAGCAAGAAGATGGATTAAAGGAACAAATATTCATAAGTCAAGAAATGCTGTTAAAAATTTCTGATACTTGCTGTGAAGGGCCAGAGTTCAGAACTTCACTAACGCCATGACATTTCATGCTTTGCTACCTGCATCTCTCAGCTACTCTTTCCCAGACACGGAGGATGTAACACAACGTGTTAGCACTAGGTGACCACAATGTTACAATGCCAGGGATTTTGCCTAAGTATCCTGTAGGAAACAAAAGAAAACTTTGCAGATTTACCTAAGTAGTTGATTTATAAATTATCCTGAGAAACTGGAGACACAGAAGATTCTGCGTCAAGATCCATCTTCAGTCTTACACCTTCCTTCTTTCACAGTTGCGGAGATGCTATCACATTTGCAGCAGGCTCCACTTCGCCATAAGTTCATTGCAAGGAAGCTCATCATCTGGCGTTGCTCTCACGATGCTCGTGTTGCATTGACCTATGCTCTTGGTGGCCACCACCCTGTGTTGTTACTTCTAAAAGGCTTGCCCTCTATCAACACCCACATATGCTGGAATCGTTTCCTGCATCAAGGGCTCTGTCTATACACTGAGCTTAAAAGTGGACAAAGGAACAGGCGCAGGCACGCTCAGCCCCCTTGATGGGCGCATTTTCTGTGCATGCTCTTTGTGGCTTGCTGCGGTAGAGCTCAGACTCGTTGCATTTGGGAAGCAAAGCACTAGGTGAAACTCGGAGACAACAGGCTAAGCCCTTCACAGGCTGGATAAACAAGGATCTTCAGGAAAACACCATGTGGCCCAGGCTCCAGGGCAACTTGTGAGTGTTCCAGGTCTTGGTACAATGTGCAGGTGAGCATCTGAATGTAGCAGTTTGAACAGGACATGGGTCTGGATTACAGCAGTGCTCAGCTGGCAGCATGGACATAATCTGAACATCCTCCATTTGTCTCTAGATGACTCCCTCTTACGTATGTTGCATATGACTCTTGCATTTTAGGTAGTTATCGTTCACTTCCAAACTTCTGCAGGTAAATAACCATCTGGGGATTGATTTGCTCTGCATACAGCACATCAACTGGTCCCATTACATGTAATTCAAATGCTTTCCAAACTGGTAAATCTCTGCTTATTTTCATTTCCAGCCTCTAGCCATATAGTCAGAGTTTGTTTCATTTGCTGTTTGAATTCTGCAAGCAAAAGTGAAATATCCTGCAATTTAGGACAGGTCAGATTGTAGATTTTTCCACCATCTCAAAGCCTTGTTTAGTCAGCTGGATGAATTAGAGCAGGTGAGCATGTAGCAGTTTATAAAAGAAACCCTTCATGCTCTGCAAAACCAGCCTTACAGTGCAGTAGGACTCTGCACAAGGGTGCCAGCTCATCACACAGCGTGCCCACGAGCGGCACTGCTCAGTCTGGGCTGGATGTGGAAAGCAGGACACAGGGAGCATTGCTAGAGGCTCATCATGGCTGAAGGGTTATCATCCATCACCTACAAATCAGTTTTTCTTTTCTGAGGAAAAGAAGAAGACGAGCAGACAGGATACTGAAAAACTGCATGCCTCTGAATCAAGAGATCAGGTTTCTGTAACTCTCTTGCTTTGTGCTTGGGCACCTGATACCTGTCAATGGCTTTACTTCTTTGTGTGTCCTGCCTAGATCATCCTGTGCCCCTCCTGTGCAAAGGGCATAGAGGAACTGGCATCAGTTGTGCCTGGAAATAGATGCCAAAAAAGATCATGAAGAAGGGCAGAAAGGGAGCAAGAAACATCTCACTGGATCTTTTGACAGGTGTAGGATGCTGGAGATGGTCCCAATTTTCCCCAAAGCCTTTTGTTCTTCTGTTTCCTAAGCAGCTTCTTCCTTGAAGTTTTTCACGTGTGTGCCCAAGGAAAAACATGGTGGGAAGGAGCTGAGCTCAGCTCAGATTAGCCCCTAGACTGCTGGGGCCTGTGGCATGCCTGCTCTTCCCTTAAAGTAAGGAAATGTGTCGGTCCCATCAGCCAGTGAAACAACAAACATGAAAGCTCCACTCCCAGCCAAACAAGTGATTTATCCTCAGTCTCAGTGACCAAAATCTGCTGTTGTTTTTGTCTGTTTCCAGAAGGTATCTTCACCCACTCTTGACCCCACAGTGCTCCTCATTGCTCCCTGTGTCTTTATACAGGGTGGCAGGAGGAAGAAAAGACAGAGAAAGGATGCTAAGCCTATGCCGCGTTCTCAGTAGTATGCAGTATGCAAAGCCTTTCTGTTTCGGTTTATTCCAGAAACAGGATCTATTGAAATCCTCTATCCCCACAGTACAGTATGGCCTTTGCTAGTAACAGGCCGCAGGTTTTGTACTGAGTTTGCAAAGGGTCAGGACTGAGGCTTGTCAGGCTTGCTTTGCCTGGACTTTTATTGCCCTGCCTGTTGCTTTGTTTAAATTTGGTTTAGCTTGTAGGAACATTTTTTTCCTTCTGACCAGGTGGCTATGGCTGATTGGTTTTGCTTTGATTAGCACTGTATGGTACAACCATAGTTTTATACAGATAGCAGTAACAAGTACCTCTTTTGTGCACCATGAGGTGTTCATGACTCCAACTTAATATGCTAGAGTTCATAGAGTTAATCCTAGGCCTGGTATGACAGCAGAGGACTTGAGAATTGGAGGCACAGGATGTGGTGCAGAAGAGTACAGGCATGGGATGGTAAGAGATGGGGCACAGGCTTGGCTCTGGAGAGCTCACAGCTACAAACAACCCACCTATGGTCAGTTAAAGAAATGCAGATATGGAGCTGGACAAGAATGGTTTTAGGGGTAGTAAAGAGGACAGAGAAATAGCATCTTACTTGTATATAATCAACATATATAGTAAATTTGGATGTAAAGCAGCGTTTCAATCCAATGAAGATTGGATGTAAAAGCATGTTAACAATCATAAAACTGATCCCCAGAAGATTCTAGAGTGAGGAAGAAGAAACCATCACCATCAACCTCACATTCCTCCCGCTGAAGGACTCCAGATGCTGACGACTCCCTGTAACACCACCACCAAAATGAAACCACCAATGCTAGCATGCAGATGAGCAAAGGCAGAGGGAGCGTAACACCAGGAACAAGGGTAGAAGCTAAGTGTCTGCATAACATTTTTTTATTGTTATTATTGTTATTGAAACTTTTTCTGCATAGGAGTACTATTTATTTTTCTGTAATAATTACACCTGGATAATAATGATTTTTTTTTATTAGAATGCAAATATTTCAGTTATAATAACAATAAATTCTTGCCTTTATATATAAGGTACGTTTCCCTTTTGCCCAGAAACACTGTTTTAAGCATAACACTGTAAGAAGATTCCTGAATAACTCAGAAACACACTATATTTCTCACAGGCTCACAATAACCAAATGACTTTATGAGCTGAAATCACCATCAAAATGTGAAAAATGCATCTGCCTGGGAGAGGTCTAAAGAGCCTCTTGGTCTCAGCTGAAATGGTAAACGGTGTTTTGGGTAAAATCAACTTTTTTTTTCAGTTTCACCCTTCAAAACTGTTCCTGCTCCCTTGGATGCTCGCTCTCTGAGTCAAAACTGATCCTGCTCACCTTCTAGACTGTACTTTGGCCAAGAGGGAAGCCACAACAAATACCTTAGGAGTTAGGATACATTATTTTTAGCCACAGATCAAAATTCAAAGAAATAAACAGAAACTCCCAACATCCTAATCTTTTTCCAGTTCCTCAGTAAAGCTTTCCATGTTAGTATCTGCCATTTCTAATGGATCTATAATGTTTTACAGATGCATTATGCTTGTAATAAAATTCAGAAGAGAAGCATTGCTATTAAATATGTGCCCTCAGCTCCAGATTTTCTAAACTTGTGGAAAAAAAAGAACAGGCCAAGGACAGGAGCCACCACGGCAGGCAGACCTGTGCCATTTAACACCACGCAGAGGTGAGCAAACCATGTGAAGGACTCCCCTAGTTCTGCGCTTCCTGAGCAGAATTACAGTGTAACCTGTAATTACAAGGTAACCTATAGTTACAGATGTTTTCATGTCCTGGACATCCTGGACCTGTGGTGTAGAGGTGATTGCCATAAGCCTGGTGGCCATTCCTAATTCTGGGATTTTGGCTTCCCTCTTCCTTGGAGATACTTGCAGAGTATTTTTCTCTTGACTTTATGTGTCTCTGCACCAAGTTCAACTCCCTGCTCCTCACAGGACTACCTAAAACTAAACCATATGACTAAGACCATTGCCCAGATGCTCCTTGAACTCTGACAGGCTTGGTGCTGTGACCACTTCCCTGGGGAGCCTTATCTTAACACCTACCTGTAGCAGGTGAGGGTTGCTTAATAGCTATAAACCCTGGGCAATGATACAGCAATTCCTGGTTCAGTGCCCAGCCCCATCCATGAGCTGCTCTGTAAAACTGGGCTGTGTAAAGTGTGTGTGTGTTTTCCCATACCTGCAACACGGAAATAATGAAATCCATGTAATTCCTAGGTTATAGTAATGATTTACTAGTAGGAAAAGCCCTGTAAGAGCTTTAGACAAAAGAGCCTAGCCACTTAAATACTAATTCACCTCTCTTCTGAGTACCTAGGTCCAAGTGTCAGATACTTTGGGTTAGCAACTGGAGAAATAAAATGTGTGTCTCCAAGTGCTCCACTAATGCCTGATCCAGAGCATGCTGGAGTCAGTGGGAACCGCCCTGTGCACTTCAGTCGGCTTTGGATCTGGCCGAGCATGCACATGGCTTATTATGACCATGGGTACAAGACAGGTAATACCATGTGCAAATGACTATGTAGCAGCATTTCCATGCATAACCACAGTAATTGTGGGCGAAAACTGGGCATATACTTGTTTACCCCAACCGTATGAAAACTGGCCCTAAAACTAAATGTTTGGGCTATGGACTTGAACATCCAGAACTTTGGAAGATGTGCTAGATCTAGACCCAGTTTTGTGAGTGGCTTTGGTTTTCTCTTTGGATGACCCCAGACATCATTTAGAGATGTTCAGCTTTGATACTTGAATACTCCCTAGTTTGAATATACTGAATATATGTTTGTCTCCCTGCTAAATGAAAAAAGAACTCTTGATTTGCTGTATATTTTCCCTGTTTGCCAATCAAGATGGTGAGATACCATCTTACTGCAATCTGTTGATTTATGAGAGGCATGGAAGCCCTCCTTCCTTAAACACAAGTTGCCATAAAGGGTGCTTAGTCCATTTCTTTTCTGTGAGTTTAATTTTGGTCAGGTCCTTTTGCCTCATCTGACAGGCACTACCCCCTCAAGCCTGTAGGCCTTGGTCCTCTGGGTCTTACCAGGGGATTGCACAAGACTGATTGCTTAGTCCCACTTCCCTCCTTTGCAACTGGCTATGACCCCAGTCCTGGAGCATGACATCTGAGAAATGCTTAGATCAAAGCCCTCCATCTGCCAGTGGGGTTTGCCCATTAACCTTTTGTTTGTGTACTTGCTGTGCAATAGAGAGGCACTTCAGATGTTTCCTTACTACACAAAGGCAGGCATTTAAAGCAAGCAATATGCTTTATGACTCTGGGCATAGTTACTCCACACACTGTTAGACTCTTTTCTCTGCAGAGTTTAATGCTGGGATCTTAAACATCGCTAATGCCTTATAGACAATCCATTAACATCAGTGTCTCCTAAGTGGCTAGCCATACCATTATTTATAAAATAGGGATCCCTTCCTAATGCTACAGCTACCAATCCCTTAATTTCCCAAGCATATAATCATGTGTATTATCAGCTGTGGAGCATTTTACACTGCTACATATTTTTTACTATATAATGAGCTGCGTGTGTGTGAGTGACATAGAAAAAATAGATGAATATTGCTCTTGCACTTACTGCAATGTATGAGCTGATCTGGTTAGACACGAAATGCAGACAGAAATCCGCCTCACCTCTCAAGCTAATTTTAGTCTCTCCCTCTCTCCTCTCTGGCTGTGTGTGTATAAAATCACTCGCAGTCTGACAGCGTTCCAGTAACCTGTGCCACGCGCAGAGCGGGATGTACTTACTAACCATCTGCTTGCATGGCATGGGTTAACTGAGCCTGTGGGATTGTGCTTACCTAAACAAAACCACTGCAGTGAGGGGAAAAACAATGAATGGGTGGAGATGATCAGCCCATGCATTCCAGCTAGTGCAGTCCAGGCAGCAATGACAGCCTGAAGGTTGCAGCAGCTTCAGGATCTGCATTCCAAGTGCACAGATCTTACAGTCTGGAGTGATTTTACGTGGAGCTGCTCTTTATTTGCTGAGCCATGGCCAGTAACCAGGCCAGCCTGCAGGATGATCAGAGCAGGCACTGCAAGTTCTTATCCTATATGTTCTACCAGGCTGTGAGAGATCACAAGCCTGTGTGGATGCTGGAAGACATGAGAACTATGGAGTATTTTTACTGGGAGGAAAATGCCAGCCTAAGAACCTACTCACCTTCAGAAGCCCTTCTCTATGCAGTGGTGCATAACCACCTGCCTTATGCTCAGTATCTGCTGTCTCATTTTCCAGAGGAGGCTCTCAAGGTGCCTGGGGAACACTTCTGCTATTGCCCATCCTCTGCTCCTCACTTGGCCATGGCGGTCACATATGACAGGAGAGATATCTTGGGACTGATCATCAAAATCGCACACAAGCTCCCCAGCTTGAACTCCTACATCAATAGGACTGGCTGCTTTCATCTGGAAGATGGGAAAACCCCCCTGCACCTTGCCTGTGAACTGCTGAGGTCAGAGACAGTCCTCATTCTCCTCGGGAATGGAGCTTCTCCCAGGATAGAGGACAGTAAAGGGCTCACCCCACTGGATGTCATCCTGGAGCAGATGTGGGACTCCAAAGTCAATGTGGCATCAAAGAAGCTCTGCCTTGACTACCTCTTGCTCTTCATGCCCAACCCACAGTTTAAGATGCGGAAAGTTCTGCAGGAGCATCCGGACCACTGGACAGCTTTGCTGGGGGAAGACAAATTCAACAGCCTGGTGGGGAACACACCTGCTTCTTTATATCTGCAAGCTATGCAAACTATTCTCCAGACTCTTCCCCCCTCCCACTTCCCTAAAAGCATCCAAGAACTACCTATACCTCAGGCACTAAAGCCCTTACCATCCTATGGCAAAAAGCTACCGACAAAAAATGTGGTAAATGTTTTTCCTTGACTTTATTCACTGGGTCTTGGATTTTCAAAGGCAACTTAGGGGAGCTGGTCATCCACCACCCTCTGCATTTTAGTGTGATTTTAGTACTTAAACTATTAGGCTATGCTGGAAAATCCAATATTTTGTGACAAGATTTTAAATGTCTTTTATAATTGATTGCAGGCACGGCACTTTTAAAGACAAAAGCCTTCCTTGTTTTCTGTTTTGTTGTGCATGTGAAGGGTTAACTGTAGTCGAGACTGTGTTATGTTTGGTTTCTTAGCTGTCAGGTGGTATCATTGTATCTGAATTTCCAATATGATAACTGTATCCTGTGTAACTTACCTGGGTAAAAAGGAGCTATGTGCCCAGTGGGATTTTCAAATGGTGTAACTATGGGACTGTGTTCTGCTAGAGCTGGGAGAAATACCATCCTGTACCAACAGGGTTCAAACACCAGGATTCCTTTCTAACAATGATCTAGCATCATCTAGTAATAACCAAAAAGTCCATGGCTGATGCTGCAGGGACGTAGAGGCAGTCCTGCAGGGTACCTGATTACTTTACAGCAGGTCACAGCATGGAGGGCATGAGTTCAGAGAGGGGCAGTGAGTGTATATTCCTGGAGGCAGGCGACAGAGACTGGCAGAATAGCTAACAGAAAGCATCCTATCTCACCTGGGAGTGAGGGGGTTAAAGGCAATCCCAGCCCTGATGCCTCTATAGACTTGTGCAATGGGTAAGGAACCATTTTCCCTGCTGTCCAGTAAACACATGGTAATCAGAGCAGGGCCAGTGGAAGCCCTGTCCTTCATAAGTGACATTATTTCTCCCTGACTTGTGTTTTAAGGCTGAATGTATCTCCACAGGAGACGTAGCTCAGTAATGTGATTTCCCAGTGGGTCTCAGAGCCACGGGCATTCACTAGGTATCTTAAGCTGGAGTATGATGTTCTGCTGTTAAAAGTTGTCACTGGTTGTCATTTAGAGTATTTTTGCCACCCGGGTCCAGACAGAGGGCCTGATCCTGGAAAATACCAAAAGTTCCCATTGACTCCCCTGGGCACTGCAGGCGGGGTGTGTTTGCAGAAAGCAGGGCTGGGGCTGCTCTGCTTTCTGGGGAGCTCTGCACCTTGCTGCCCAGGCAGACCCCTGTCTGTTCAAGGCACTGGTCCTGCTCTCCTGGCTGTGCTCAGCACCAATGGAGCAGTGGCAGGATCCCAGCTCCCTCTGGGGGACATCCCTTATTTTGGACGCCAACATTCTCCTCTCTTTGTAAGTGCAACCCTTTGCTCTGCTGAAGCAGCGTAACCCATTTCCCCAGATCCATACTGAACAGCAGTGAAGAAATCATCCATCTCTAAATAAATTTGGAGCCAAAGGCAGTAGGGCACAAACCCCTTTTGGCAAGGCTCTGGCTAAGAAAGGATGTGCGTTCACGTCTCAATTGCTCCATGCAAAAATGGCTCATGTCTCATCTGGCTAATTCCCTGCATGTGCCAAGGTGGCTGTGCTGGAGCTGCACCCTTTTTTCCATCAGCACAGGGAGCACTTTTGCTCAGTTTTCCTGGGCACGGGGCATCTGCCGTGTGCCAGGACAGCAGCGATGCCAGCCGCAGCCAGGTGGAGATTTCCTGCAGGGCACAGCCAACTGGAACATCCTTTCGGAGACACCGGGATGCTCCTCCTGGACACCCCTTCCCGCGCGCCATGGAAGCACCTCAGCGCTGGTGCCACTAAGTGAAAGCACAGGCTTGCTTGTGAGATGGAGAAAATGTCAGCACAGCTCTAGAAGTGGGGAGTGGGCCATGAAGGGGTTAACCCTGCTCCCAAAATCCCACATCCCTGGTGCAGCAGTGTCCTTCCTCCCCAGCCCCTGGGGACTTGCATGTCTTTCCCCATCTGTGTCTTCTTCCTTGTGTGACAGGGGAGGGTGCAGGCAGTGGCAGAGAAATTCAGGGTCAATCTTGGGTGAGGGTTTTGTGGCGAGGCTGCTGGCTTGGCAGCTTCTGCGGCAGGCAGAGGCTGTCACAGTTTGGGAAGCAAAGCAGAGCCCAAGGCAGATTTGCATTATAAACGGTGGCTGAGCTGCTTCTGTCAAGCCCTGCAGGCTCCCCAGCCCTGACAGCCCCCAGAAACCCGGAGCTGGAAGCAGAGCATGAAGCAGGTGCTCGCTGCCCAAGGCTGAGGAAAGCAACTATGCAGAGCACAGCCCCTGTGGCACCCCAGGAGTCCGGAGCAGCAGGATTGGGTTTGTCCCCAGCAGCAATGCGGTATCTCATCCGGATGTTGGTGGGCGAGAGGCGGAGGAGGCTGGTGGTGGATATTATTAGAATAGTAATTAGGCCCCAGGAGCCGAGATCCCAGGGAAGGAGGGAAGGGAAATCATCAACTGTTACTGCACCGGCTTGAAACCATGAGAGTTTCGGTGCTATAAAGAGTTTCAGAAAAGACAGGAGGGACGGGAAGGCTGTTCAACTTACAAACCAAAGGAGGCAGGTACGGATTCTTGGTATTAATGAGGTAGCACTTTCTAGTAAGGCAGGGGGCTGTACCCAGAGAGCCAGAGCAACCCACTGGGAGCAAGTGGGTCTAAAATGGTGCAGGGATCTCTTGTTGACTGTAATAGTTGTGCATCATTGCAAAGGTCAGGGTTCAGGCACTTCAGGCTTTATGGGTGGATTTGTAGCAGGCAGCAAGTTGCTTGTGTGTATGCATTCATCCGTGTGGGAGGCTATCCTCTATCCACTGGCCCAGAGAGAGGATAAGAGATGGATTTTTCAGCAGCTGCTCAAGAAACTCAAATTCTGGGGCACATCTTCATCTGGTACCACAGCCTGGAAGAAAGCTGCTGGCCCGTTGTTGGCCAACATGCAAAAACTCTAGTGTGCTCAGCCCAGTGCACAACAGGCAGCTACTGGAAAGATCACTCCATGGCCCTCTCATTCCTCCTTTTCCTGACCATTTTAACAAGAGATCAAGCACCAGCTGGCCCTCAGCTACTGATCTACCATCAGACCTCCATGTGCAGTCCCGATGGGCCAGAGTTTAGAGCCATTAGTGTTGTGGTGACAACTCTTTCCATCGCCTGTAGCGATACGAGTGCAGGATGGGGCGTCCTGCTGGAATGGAGGAATCTTCTCCCTAAACCTGGTTTGCTTATCTTGTGGTGACCTGCCTGTTAGTTTGAGTTCCTGTTTGTCTTCCTGCTCAGTACAGTGACATTACATCAGATATGGCCAAATCTACCTCAGCCCCGTCTGTGTTGATTTTTTTTCTCCATTCTTTCCAAACCAGGTCATTGGCAAAAGTAAACTCAAAATATTTTCCACACTTCGTGCAACCTGACAGTCCGTAGTCTTAAAAAAATCCCTATGCTTGCATGACAAATATGTTAGTGACATTGTTAATCAAAAAGGGTGCTAGGTGCTGTGTAGTGATGTTTACATTTTGCTTATATGCATACTGAGTAAGTGTAGCTAAGATCTGTATTTCTGAACTTAGGAAAAAGAATAAAAGCAAGAGAGAAAGAGGGGAGGGTAAAGTCGTTGCTAATCTTTGGATTACAGGTTGGCTTTGCAGGTTACATCTTTTTAATTTCAATTTTGAGGAGTAGCATTGTAAGGATCTGAGTTCCATGTGTATGTGTGTGACTTCATTTTGGATGAGTATCACTTCAGTGAGCACTGCGAGTGACTTGGGGGGGGGGGGGGCAAACGTGTGTGTGTGTGTGTGTGTGTGAACGTGTGTGTGTGAACGTGTGTGTGTGAACGTGTGTGGGTGCATGCGTGCACATGTATGCCTGTTCCTCTGTCTGCCCTCTCCTGGTAAAACTCATAACTGACTTACAATACTTAACCCACTCCAGTACTTGTACACATCAGTGATCAATGCCTTAAGAAAGCAGCCTTTTCACAAGATAAGTGTGTGTCCCAAGCTCTGTGCTGCTAACAGGTAAGGACATTTCTTCTTCTCTTGTAAAGAGGCAGCAGCTTTGCTCTTGAAATGGGTGTTTTACCCCTGAACACCAAGCACAAGGGCTTCTGCTTGCCAACAGCCACAATCATCCAGCGAAGGATTTGTGATAGTGGCCACATTTTATTCTTGAATCCATTTTTTTTTTAAATAAAATCTATTGAACATACATCTTTGTCTTTCTTTTATCTGGGCTGCCACAAAATTCAGCCACCTATGACTTCCTAACCCTATGCTTCTGTCTATTTCTGCAGCACCATTAGCAGGAAGGACAGGCCAGATTCTGACCTCAGTTACACCTCTTTACACCTGAAGTAACACTTTTTAAGTCAATTGCATCACTCCCAATGTTTGTTGGTCTAAAGGAAAACAGAAACTCTTTGTGCACTTACATTCTTCAAGGCTCCATAACTCTGACTTCAGCATATAAATAAATGTGACGCTTAATCCCACTTAATATTAAAAGAAAACACTCTTTACATTTTTCGTACTTTGAATGTATATAGATATATATTTTCCATCTCTCTAACACTGGTAGGCACTTCCGTGTTTCCAGTTTCCTTGGCTTTTTTGGAATCAGCATGACAGTGACAGATGCTGTTGTTCACTGATTAAGACCGAACATTGCCATGCCCAAGTACAAATGAATGTTCATTGTATTATACAAGTTTCTTATAAAGCCATACTTTTGTAATTTTGGTTTCTCTTTTTTAGGGAAAAAAAATCTTCCATATAATTTTGTTTGTACATTACTCGCTGCATGATTAAAGATAAAAAGATTGTAATGTGCTGGGAATAAAATATCTATACATACCCTGATATAAGTAGGTATATTAGCTGTGAAAATAATTTATTCTGATTGTATTACTATAATAAACTTGCAGTATAAACTTAATGTGTCTTTTATTAGCCAGTTGGTCAAAACCACCCACGAGGATCTATTGCTTTTGCTTTGGCTCATCTTGGTGTTTGATGATTTCATTCTGACTGCTGAGCCATTACCTCCAAAAATGTGATCTGAGGAAGAGAATATTTTCCTTCACAGGTTTGCAATAGCTGGCTGTGTTGTCAGAGGATGACCCCAAGTGATGGGGTGAACCCACATTTCACAGATCTGCTGCAAGGTAGCGATGAATCAGAAGAAGGGGCTCAAGAGGGGCGAATGGTAATTGGTTTTGGAGATTTTAATCTTTTAGGTTTGAGTTCAGCTCACGGCAGCTTATGACAAAGATGTTTCCAGTGAATATAAGAGCGCTGGCAGCCTCCTTTCCCTGTCTGGTTTGTATGCCATCAACAAGCTCCTTCCCTTCATAAGGTTATTCCTCTGTATGGAAAGAAGCCCCAGTAAGGCTTCCAGCACCAACTCCAACTTTTCCTGCAGGCTCAGCTGCTGCTGAAGGTCCTCAGGCAGATATGCACCTTGCACCCGCTGTGCTCTCCTTGGGGTAACAATCCACTGGCTTCTGTGCACAAACACGGACCACCCAGCTCCTCCACTGCCCTGCCAAAAACATCTACCCAAAGCGTTTCAGATGATGGGTAGCTGGTTTTGATGATGATGATGATGATGATCACAGGGCTTGGACTCCACCGCCAGCTGTACCCACAGATCTCCTCAGTGTGCACTAGTATATACAAGCTATAACCAAAGGAGTCAGTACTTTAGCCTGTGCTTGCATAGTAAGTTATTGGTTTCATGGAAGAATGCAGAGAGGAGAATTGTTTCACTGATCTCACTTAAAGAAGGCCAAGACTGTCTCCTTGCCTTCATAGTGGGAGATTTAGCCCTGAACACTTCACCACCAGAATGTGGTCCCCAAGTATGTAAGTTTTCTGGCTTATTTGCTTCAACCTTTCCTGTATTTGAGAATGAGAATCTGCTTCAGTTTGTCTCATGCCCTGGCAGCTCTGCTGAGGCTGACCATCAGGGCAGCAGTGAACGGCTCTGGCAGCCGAGGGAGCCCTGGGCTGACGCACCCCTCAGAGTCACTCTCATCTAGGTATCAGTTTTTTTACAACTGTACTTAGTTGTAGCCCACACACCAGCAGGCAGCAAGACAGGTATTTAAATAGAGAGAGAAATTTAAAGGGTATATTCCCTTGTGTAGGGGGAAGCACTGTCAGAAGCAGATGATGCATTGACCGAAATCCTGCCCACACCTCAGTTACTTGAGTGCACCTCCCTGAGTGAGTCACCCCAAATGCAGCTGATAGGTTTGGCATGTCCCATACCAGTCCATGTCTGTCTGACCAGCACAGCGGTAGTGCCTTCTGGGAGCACAGACTGGGTTTTGCTGCAGCACCACACTCAGCTGATGATATGGATGACTGCATGCAACCATCAGGATCCAGCTCCCAAGACACCCACAGTTGTCTCTAGCACTTCAGAAGCCGCTCTGAAGCCAAGAATCCAAGTTTTTCTGGGGTGACTCCCAAAGGCTGCTTGAATTGAAAAATCGATCGTAATTTTCCAGACTGGGTCTGAGTTCCATCTCTAGTAAAGTGTGTTCTTATTTTGCTATGGATCTCATGTGAAGCAGAGGTTTATTGCTAGTGGGAAGGCTTTTGGCTAATTTCATGATTACATACAGAGAGAAGATAGCTGTGCTCTGTACACCAGCTATGCCCACCCACGCCATCAGATGGGCAGATTCCCGTGCAGAGCTGAGGAGGAGGAATGATTATTACAGAGTTGTCAGACTCACAAAAGGAAACCTGGGAGAAAAGAAGGGAAGAAAAGGATTGGGAGAGGCAGTATGGCAAGATCCCTTCTGGGGAGCAGATCCTACAGTTAAACAGAAATAGGGAAAATAGTCTGGAGAATCCCAAACTATAGTACAAGCTACGAGAAGCACAAAAGCACAGAAACCACTCCTCGCCACTTTCTCCTGGAGCTCAGCTTCAGGGCCATAGAGAATGTCAGGTACCAGGCTCAAAACTGAGGCAATATAATGCCCTCACTCTCCAGATTCTGGCTGACATCTAGAATGGATGGTCTTTGTCAGAGATATTGTCATGAAGTCTTCAAGCTGGCATAAGCAGGCACTGGCATAAGTGGCTCCGAGACACATGTCCACCCTGCTGCTGCCTACCTGCTCCCTACTCCTGCCCTTGATGGAGCAAGCCCCAGCAAAGCTGGGTCACGGTGCTGTCACACCAGTGCCGGTGCCACCCAAGGGCATAGGGGCTCTGGTAACAGGGATGAACAACCAGGCAGGTGGTATTACTCTTTTACAAGGTTGCTTTTAACTTCAGCAGAAGAAGACTTTGTTCTTTCATGCAAAATTAAACAGGGAAGGTCTCTAGTAATGCTGAATCAAGCCCCCCCTCTATCACACTGCACATTACGTGACCATAAGAAATACCTAAACTGTTTCCTTAGACAGAGCAGACTTGGTATGCTTATAACAGTGAAGGTTTCTGAAATGGGACAAGAAGAAGAGGCTGACAAGCATTAGAAAAGAAAATAACCACTAAAGCTGACTGAAAATCGATGTTTCTGCTCTACCAAAAATGACAATATTGCAAAACATGCTTCAATTCTGATTCAGAATGAAAATTCAAAATATCAAAATTGGTATGGACTCAGCTTTACAAAGAAGAAAACTGATCCAGATCTATCAAAATATTTCTTAAAGAATAGCAAAATTTTTATAATGTTGTAATATTTTGCTTTATATTTTTAATATTTTATCATAAATTGTAGTGTTAAAGCACTATAAAATAATGAAAATAGCATGCATTTAAATTCCTCAATAGTAGCACAATTAAAAAAAAACAAAAGACAAAGTGAAAATTTTCTTTATCAAAGCAAACTATTCCGATAGCTGAAACTTTTTGTTTAGATTTTCTTCCACCAGAAATTTTGTCAAAATAGGAATATAAAAACCACACTGCTGGGTCCACCCAGCACCATGCTGTGTCTCCAGCACTGGCAGTAGGAGAGGCCAGGTAAGGAGAGCACCTTTGCCTGGCCACTTTCTGCAGCGCGTTCCCTGCTTACTCCCTCAGTACCCACAGCTGTTGGATTGGGGATGTTAGAGGGTACACCCTTGCCTAGTCCTTTAGTATTCATCTTTTGACCTGGTATGCCAAATTTGTCTAATTCTTTTTTGAGCCTGTTGATACAGTTACATCCACAACACTCTATGGCAGCAAGTTACATATATCTGCACCAAAGCTCACCTGCCACTTTTCTGCCCACTCAGTTTAGTGAGGTCCTTCAGGTGTCTTTTATGATCTGTGTGGTGTTTGCATACTTGAAAAAGTCCAGTACCACTGCAAACACAGAGATTTCACTGTTCACTCCTTTCTCCAGTCATTGATTATATATTAAACAAAACTGGTTCCAGCACTGATCCCTGGGGGAGCCCACTGCTGGGTCTTCTCCATGCTGACCACTAAATCCCACCCTTTGCCATGCTGTAACCAGCTTTCACTTCATGAAATAATTCCTGTGATCCCATGACAGCTTCATTTCTTTAACAGCCTTTGGTGTGGAACCCTGCCAACACCTTTTTGAGAATCCAAATACATTATGTTCACTGGATCTTTCCTTTATCCTCTATCCTTTTAAGTTAGGTAAGTCATTTACAAACAATTCAATTTTTATTAAAGTACATTTTGCAGTAAAACCTGTTCTGACATG
Source organism: Haliaeetus albicilla (assembly GCF_947461875.1). Lineage (NCBI taxonomy): Eukaryota > Metazoa > Chordata > Aves > Accipitriformes > Accipitridae > Haliaeetus > Haliaeetus albicilla. The sequence goes on along the minus strand of NC_091495.1, from coordinate 5,608,863 downwards.
AAATGTCAGAATTAAAAAGCATTGTCCATCAGAAGGACCTAAGGATTTTTATAAATTGTGCAAAGTCTGCTTATAGAAATATCTCTCCAAGCATGGAAGTGTTGCCCCATGTGGGATGGAAGTCAGCAGAGCAGCTCAATACCTCACTGTGGTACTTCCCCGTCCAGTTGTCCTTTCCACTAAAGACTTGAAAAGCTAGATTTTAGGTTTGTAAAATATAGCAGTGCATATGCAGACCTGAAATCCTCCTTCTATATACATCTGTCTCTGGTACTGGGACAAATAGGGGTTGGACTGCCTTTTCTACTTCTGTCTCTTTTTACTGACCTCATTCCAAAACTTTCTGAAGAACATTATTGTATTATGTGTACATGATACCCAACATAATTAGGCCCTGTTAATGAAAGAAGTACTTATAGGGTCTCTATCAATGAAGCAATGCCTGTGCCTCCGGAACAACTCCCATCACAGTGTAAAGCACATTGTCCTGAGATTGCAGGGGAAATCTAGATGAGATTTTTAAAGTCTCTTCTGATTTTGAGGCTTTGACTGAAGCTGAAAATGAGCAACTACAGGACAAAAATCTCTGTTCTTCAGCCTGGAAGGTGTTAGGCAGTGACACTGTAAGCAGTCTCTTCTTCTGAGTTTACAGATTTTAGATGCTATTTTCAGCTGTGATGCATATATTTTCAGACACTAAACTTCTCACTGATATAGTTGATTGCTTGATCAAATGTTTTTTTTATGGGACTCCTTCTGTGGGTAGAACTGAGCTTCAGTGATAGCTACAGGCTTTGGCTTACTTCTGTACCAGCCAGCAGAACCTTGCATGGTGACAGACAGAGATAAAAGTACATTCCATGCATAATTTGGGATTTAATGAAAGGAAAGCAGAAATGATAGGAAGAAAGAGCTCTGCCTAAATTAAGTTTCTGCTTAAAGGTGTGTTCCCTAAGCAGTCAGAAATCCACATGCTTACATAGACCATCTCACTCAGATCTGGTGAGCTTCAGGAAGGTGTAAGGTACGGTAAGTAACCCAAATATGGGACCAGGGAGGCTGAGGATAGCTTTCCCACAAAATTACCCAGCTCTCCTTTTGCAGAATTAACAGATTCTAGAAGCAGATTTGCTCTTTGTGTTCTTTGGAAAACATGAACCAAGTTTCAAAAGGTCTCAGTTTTACTGCAACACACATCATCATCATCCCTTAAAGTATAAAACATCAATTAAGTGACAAAGCCCAAACCTAGGCCTGTCCGTGCCCATTCTTAGCCCCCTTTTGCAGATGTTTAGACCTGGGGAGCCCCTTCCATCATGGCCTGAGCCTTTGCCCCCACAGCTTTGGGGTGGGGGGTGAACACTCAAATTTAAAGCTCTAATAATTACTGCACATGATATAGAGCATACAGCATGAAAACACATGCAGCATCATGGCTGATGTGAGAGAGGAGGACCTGCATGAGTCTTACTTCTTTTTCACACTCTCTCTTTTACTCTGGGTAAAAAGATCCTGCCTCAGCCAGGCAGGACTCCAGGAGCAATGCCAGGGACAAGCAACGTCCCAGTTCAGTGCTGGTGCCAGCTTGCCACATTTTGGTGCAGTCATCAAACCTCCATGATGTACCTGTCGGTGCAACTGCTCTAAGACTCAGGAAGGCAACTTCTTACCTTTAGGAAGATCACGTCAGACTTTAAATAGGCAACTGCAGCTTTAGTTTGTAGTAGCTCTTGCTTTTATTCTCCATGTAGACCTTTATACCATCTCCAATAAAATCCTCAATCAAAAACTGTTCAACCTGAGAGAGCTGCTAATGAATATGCTGTCACCAGCTAAAAGCAAGAAAAAAAAGAGTGTATTTTAAAATGAAAGCCCTGTGCTTAAGTTTTATATTTCAAATGCTTCAAGTGTTTTGTCTTCTTCTTTCGTTCCTGCAGCATTGCCTGAAAGGCCAGTTCTGCCCAGCTGTTGTCTGATTCGCTACATGGCTCCCTGGATTTTCACCATCGGTCCTCAAATCGCCACAGCTTTGAAGTGGATCCATCTAGACCTTTTCTTCCACCTCTCTTCATCATCAGTACCGCAAGAGCTCTGTGGGGCTTTTGAACTCAAATGCCACCTTTTATTAGAAGGGAAAATAAATATTGTAACTCATAAAATGGAGGAAACTCAGCTGGGCAAGGCAGGATAAAAATAAAAGGGGATGATGAACAACCCTCCCTTTACACAGGCTTGCCCTGACTTGTTTGGCTGCCAGAGCTGCTGCACATGAAGAAGTAAAAACAACCTCTTACACCTGTGCAGCTGCTACCGATGATCGTTTCCACACACCGCAGTTGGTTTTTTTGGGGGGTGGGGTTTTTTTAGGACTCTTTTAATATTTTCCAGAGCAAAACTGAGCATCCCGCCGGGTCCTGCTGGGTGAAAACTTGGGCGGCCTCGCCTCAGCCGGGCGAGGGGCCGCCATGCCGCTCCCGGCCGCAAGATGGCGCCGCGACCTTTCAGGCGGGAAGACGCGGCCGCTGGTCGCCGTGAAGAGACCCGCCGCCGTGAGGCGACCCGCCGCCGCCGGCCCCTCAGCGTGCCCGGTTTGATGATGATGGCACAACTTTTGGACGCCGTGTCCGAAACAAATCCAAATAAGCAAAACTAGTTACAGGAAGGTGGTGCAGGTGCCTTTACTGTCAGCCGCCAAAGATGTGGGGTTTATTCCAGCAGCTGAAGGGCCTCAGGTCCCTGAGAAGTTGACCCTGGAGCTGGGCTCTAAACAAAGAGCTAGAAACAGAAGCAAATTGTTTTGCACAGGTCTTGTGCGGGTTGCTGGGCAGAGATGAGTTTCAGCCCTGAAGAGCAGCCAGCCATTTCCCTTCCTCTCATCTTTGCTGTCTCTGAGGGACAAGAGAAGCTGTGGTGGCTGAAGCTGATGGTGGGCAGCCGAGAGGGTCCATATTTGTATTTAGCAAAGCATGTAAAATCCAGGCATCTGAGGCAGCCCGGCTGGTGCACTGCTCCTGCGCAAAAAAAGCTAGTTAAGACAGAGGAGCCGGAGGTGGTGGAGCTGCAAGAGCCACCATTTTCCCTTTCTGAAGAGGAGGCTGGTGAGACTGACTGTGGCAGGACGTGGAGGAAGGCATTTGCACTGTAGCCGGGCAAGGAGCCTGCCTGTGAGCGTGGTCGTCTCCTGCAGAAAGCAAAGGATTGCTGAGGGGTTTGATACCTATCAGAAGCAAAGAAAGGTACTGCCAAAGATGTCTTTAGCTGTGTTTCTGGCACATTTGATTAAATCTCAGATAGCTCCCTAGGCAGTGGTAGCAGGCCTGATAGCCTAAAGTCTCAGCTAACAAAAATCAGTATACCTTTCTGGAGCTATCACCCTCTGATCTGGGGGTCTGTCCCTTTATTTTCACTCCTCTCTGCCTCAAGGCTAATCAGCAGAGCTTGCAAACCAATAACAAATCGGTTAAAGATCAGCTTTATATGCAAAGCCTAAAATAAAACATCTGTATATATCCCAGAAGCCTTCACAACCTCCTGTTTTATTAGTATCTCTAAAATAACTTTTCTTTCCTGACTCTAATTCCAGCCAGAAGCACTCAGATAATCCTCGTAGGACTGTTATGTGTATTTCCAATTAAGCAATTTATAAGCACTGGCTGCAAGGAGCTTTTTGTTCTTAAGGAAATTATTTCTTCATTAAGCGTAAAACAAGGCTTTTTTTTATCCCTGCTTTATCTGAAAGCCCTTGTGCCCCTTTCACATATGGTTTAAGTACTGAACTATGTAGAAGGAGATTAATCATCTTGTATCCCAACAAGCAGGCGAGACACGGCAGCTGGGTCAGCCGCACAGGGAATAGGCTTTTCAGTGTTTGTTTTCAGAGAGAAGTAAAAGTCAGACAGACAGACACTTACTTTCAAGCTACTTGCCTTTGCCAGAGGCAACCCACACAATCATGAGCCCTTCTGGAGTCTGAGTCATGAAGAACTGCCACAGATAAAATGAAGACAGTCAAAAGGAAAAAAAAAATCCCATTCATACCCAGCTAATGAGTAGAAGTTCCAAATTGCCTCTTGTTTTCCGGGCTGTGTACCTTAATTAGATGAATCACAGAACACTGAGGGTGAAAAACACAGGCCAGAGAGCTCATAAGAGTCCACTTCATTCTTTTACACTAGCAGCATTATCTACCTCCCTGCCAGGGAAAGATGTCCCTCCATTTTGTCGGACAACAAAGCCTCCTGGCATAAGGCATGGACTAGCATGGAAAATGAAGAGCACAAATGATGTATGATTGACTTGAGCTAGTAGCACAAGCATTCTATTCCTATTCTTCTCCCCAAATCCAACTATTTACACTTTCTGTAAAGGCACTTACCAGCCTGCTTTCTGGTCAAGGTCAGACCCGGGACAAAATAGCATTGAGTTGTACTGAGCAGCAACATGAGGGACCAACTTCAAAGTGATGGCCCACTTGCCAGTATTAGGAACTGACTCATCAGAAAGCCTTCTGATGTGGTAACAGGAAGACATTATGATCCTTGGGCATTCCTGGAAGTCTGGGAAGAAACCCCATGTTAGTGTAATAAGTAAACTGCATTCCCTTCATCTTTCTCTAAACCAGATTTGAAGGAGACAGACTAACAATGGGACAGTACCTGAATGTTTAAGATTGATATCTCATATCAGTTTACAGTAACAAGTGTAGACACATAGAAGAACTGATAACAGAAAATGTAATTAGTACAGTTAGTAAACAGCTAACCTGTAGAAATGGATAAAAGACCAACACATCACATCACATAAGCCTGTGCCAATGCTTAGCTTGTAGAGGGTTGGTGAAAAATGTCTCATGTATTCCGGTGGAACCAGCAGTGCCTTGTGTTTCTCCTAGGAATGGGTATGTAAAAAGGCTGATGGTAATGGAGCTAGTAGTGGTATGTTCAAGTGTATAGTTCAATGTAGACATCATATCTTCTAGTTCAGAATGCACTGAAAACCTTGAGGTTTCTTTCTCAGTCTCCATATATCATGCCATGCCCAGTAACACCATTTATTGTCTCCCTCTCTGTTAGCGGATTTTTTTTAGCAGCACAAGGAAGAAATGCATGGCTGTAGTTCCTTCAGCAAGCCCAATGGCATTGTGTATTTTGGTTATTCTGGTTTTATGGTGTCTGCCTCTGTCTTAAAGGGAAATAGGTTTTGAAGAAGGATTTGAAGGAAGATGGGGTAATATGTGTCACTGTGCATGGGTCCTGGAGCAGAGACAGCTCTGCTGGCAGATGGAGAGCCACTGATCTGCCAGGTCAAAAAAAAATATCACTTACATCATGGCAGCATGAGAGAAAGGAAGAGGGTATAGTGACAAACAAGTCATACTTGGTGCTCAGTCAGCACTGTTGTCAGAATGGAGGGGAGAATAGCAAAGCAAATGTCAGAAACAGATAAGCAGGTTGATAAAGGCACTGTGGAAAGCAGAGATGTGTAGAAAGTAATGTCATAGTAGGAAATCAAGGATGAGGAGGGAAAAGTAAGTGTTAATGATACTATCATTATGCAGGGCATGAGGTTGATCTGGAAGCTGTACTTTGGGTTGGCTGCAGTGTCAGAGAGGTCAGAAAGGGGGCAGATAACATCAGGCAGAAGGTGGGGTAAAAGTGGGCAAGAGCATGATCTGTCCTAAGTCTTAGAAACATTGCAGAAGAAGAATCGTTGGTATTTAGGTATAGCCTAATATGCAAAAGAACATAGAGAGCAACCTGAGCTGTCTGGCTACTTAACTGAAGGAAAAGGGACATTGGCAGCATCTTAGTTACAAAAAATAAAGGGAGCAAGAGGAGCCAGTCAAAGAGAAAGATCAGGATTTAATTTGCTTGGTGTTCAGTCAGCAAGAGACGTGGGGGTGGCAATATTGCCAAAGCAAAGCTGAGTTGAGGGAAATAGATTAGAAGCAGTGAGTCAGATGTGTGAGCTCACGGTTGCACAGCTGATACTTGAATCTGCAGGAAGAGTGAGGATCATATGAAGCTCCAAGGGGACATTTCTTCCTGGGTTTTACAGTTCAGATCCCATCAGAACACATACAGTTCAACAACCCTTAGTCATCACAAACTTGCAAGAGCATGTCAGAGGCAGGGAAGAGAAAGGGAGAGCAGGGGTCAGATATGGAGCTGCAGGAATATTCCTTGGATAGAGGTAGGAAGATGAGAGAAAATCCCTCTCAAATTTAGATCCTCACTGAAGACCTCACCCCTCAGGGGAATCTTTTGTGAGTAAAGGTTTAGGACATGTGTGTCAGCTGCTATAAAGTCTCTTTTGTAGCCAATCCAGGAAGTACCTAACCGGATGATGCATAACAACACATGGACCATGGAGGCACTAGTCATATTTCTATCTATAATTGCACTCATTAAAATAGTTTTGTTTAAACAGCCTATCTTTGCTTGCTTTCCAGCAATACCGCTGAAATCTCTTGTGGTATCCAAATGCATTTTTCTCCCCTTATTCAAGCTTTTGTGAAAAGGGAACCGCTTTGTGACATCGCCTTGATTTTTACGTACCTGCCTTAGTGACTGTGATAGCATCATGCTCCTCTATTGCTCTGGAAACTAGCTTTACATGCACTGTTTCATCTACTCCTTAATTCTTCCACTGGGGCACTAAATCTGGACTAAGCTGAAATACTAGGACAATAATTCTTAATCCACTGTGGAACATTAACTGAGTGTTAAGACAGCGATTTGCTGTATATTATGAACGTGGCTCCATTTCGTTTCCTCTCTGGAGATGCTGATTCACTGATGGAGTGATGTTCTTCCAGGCAGGAAAAGATTAAATAGAGACAACAGACTCAGAAGTAATAAATAAGGCTGTAGAACAAAACTGCCTGATATTACATTATTTTAGAAGCCATATATAATCATGTCATCAGAGATGTGTTGTGATGCACACACACAAGGGAGCAGAGTTAAGGTGGTGCCTCTAATCTTATACTGTGCCAGTTTGTGAGGTTACAGAGTTTACAACTGTATATTCTATGTCTCATCAAGCCAGCACTGGGAGGAAGGTTTGCATCTATTTAGCTACAGCAGCAGTGTCTCCTTTTGGTTCTCTCTTAACCCCATCACAGTCAAAGTGTTCTTCAGAAGAATGCAAGCACTATTTCCCCTGCTTCCCAAATGCAAAACTGAGGTGCTGGAGAAGAGGCAGGTCCTTTACTCCTTGAGATCAACAGAATATGCAGTAGAAAGCAACCGTGTTTCCTGGTCCCTGCTTCTGTACGCAGTACGCGGTCACACTCTCTCCTTACTTGTGCACTGCTGCAGAGAGACTGCATGGCTGAAACTCTGAAGACAAGTTTGGATAGTGCTTCTCTAATACACACAGACCACAGGCTGGGATCACAGGCAGCCTGTCACAGAATTGTCACATCACCCTGTCTGAAGGGACCATCTTCAAAACCAGGCAGCAGCAATTGATCAAAGACAAGGCTGTTGCTCTTCTCTCTTGATTTTGTGATTCTCCAGTCCAGAAAGCAGCTGGTCTGATATAGTTGTCCTGGCTGCTGTTTATACTGGTGCTGGGAGCTTACTAGACCGCTCTTCCTCAAGCTTGGGACAGGCAGCACATAGGGAATATTGAGCATGGGCAGAAGGAGGGGGTTCACTGGGCTCTGTTTCCCTCTTTTCAGGGATAATGGCCAAATGGCATACATTTCAGCAGTCTTTTGAGAGCACTAATCTACTCCAGGGCCAAAAAATGGTCCATGTAAATTGTGAAAATTAGGCAGTTGTAAAGGTTGTAATTCTCTTTTGAGTGGATCAAGGTGCAGAAAAGAACCTGAGGTTGCTTGTTCATTACAAGAAGCCACATTGCTGTAGGACTTAACATGAACAAAGCAACATGCTTCTTTTATCCTGAGGAAACAAATGTCAGAAAGCTGATCAGTGACTGCTCGCAGGTTACAAGAGAGTTGGGGTCTCAGAGTTTTCTGTATGTGCAGAACTCCACCAAAGCTCTCTGCCTGTGTCTGGGAATCCATTTCAGCTAATCCAGACTTGCTAAAGAGGCCTGAAGAGAGGGCTTGATCTTTATTCCTAAGCAAAATCAGGGAGGCAGAATGCCCCATTTGTTTTTGATAGTATGTTGTGTAGCTGTGAGAGATCAAACCTCCAAGACATGCTCTGGAAGTGACCCTGCTCTTCCCCGCAGGTGAGGGTGTTCTCCCAGGCCTGGAGCACACGCCTGTAATGCCCAGCTTTTCTCTTTGGCTGTAGGAAGGGCTGGATGCATGTACTGGTGGTTTACAGTGCTCACCGCTCTTACTTCATGCTTTGGGGAACTTCAGTGTTTCACAGCAGGGTCGTAGTTGACATTCGTAGCACATACTTTTCATTTCTTTCCCCTGGCATAGCAATTGATATTCTACACAGTGCTCCCTCATTTCTGGTCAGGCTGTTCTTTACAATTTATTTTTAAGGTTTTCCCCCAAAACTTGCCTAGTAAGAGCTTTTGCATAATGGCTGCTCAAGATTTGCATTTCAACAATGTATTAGTTCTTGGAGCTGGCTGCAGGCTCATGTCACCTCCCCATAAGGTTAATCCACACAGCTAACTTAATTGAATGATCTAAACACAGGAATATGTTTTTGCTTCTATTCCCAGAACAGCATCTTTCTTAACCACTTTTTTTTTTTTTTTTTTTTTTACTTTTACTAATTCTGTTGCTTCTGCAGTAGGCCTTAAAACTCTCCTAATTGAAGGTGGCTACAGTATCTGTCAGAAGAAATTTTTGGTGTGTTTTTCTAAGTGCTTGTAAGATTCCCCAAGTTTTGCAGCCTTGAGTTAGGCCTGGCTGATTTGTGACTGATGGTGCCAGAGAGGTGGTTCTCTTTTTCCTTCCTCCTTAGTCATCTGCTTTAAATTATCATCAGTGATAGGTTTGTTTATCTTCCTCGTCACAGGTTCACAAGGCTACAGCACCACCTATGTCACTGGATTCAAAGAGAAAGGATGACAGACTGAACCATATTTGCTTTCCAAAATCTAGCTTTAAAGTTTCCTTCTGAACTGGAACTCACTGATTTTAATTAATTTCTGGATGGCACTGATTTAAGTATTTTCTTCACTCCTCTCCCCAGATAAATGATTCTCTATTTGTAAAGGTTCCTTGATGTTCTGCCTACACTTGCCCTTTGCTTTGGATCATTTTAGAATTCTCCTGTTTCTAACTGTTGCTCCCATTATGATGCTTGGACTCTTGCACACAATTTAAAAACATCTTCTGTCATTCTTACCTTTGCAGTTGTTACTTTGCCATGTTAGTTCTTTTTGATCTTTCCTCACTAGCTCCAAAAGCTTTTTTCTTTTTTTAATTTGGCAGATAATGTTCAAGTTCAAGCTCTTGTGATCCTATCTGCTCCGATCTGCCAGCATCTGTAACCTTTTCCTTATAAATAGTTCTTAGCACTTTGCCAAGATGTCATAATAAGAATGAAGTGGGAAAAAGTACAGATGCTAATGACATTTATTGAATCCTCCAAGTAATGATCCTTGGCTTCATCTCCTGCCAAAATGTGCTCGATATGCTATCTTTTTGGTCTCTTGCTATGGGTATAAAAATGACCTTCCTCCTTATTCTTTTGCTGTAATTTTAAAAACTCTTGTTCCAAATAGGTAGTCTAACTGCCTCACTTGGCAAGTTTAACAACCTGAGTACCACCGGCCTATTTCTTTGATGATAAATGGAAGGGGAAGTAAGTTGGGAGTAAGCTATAGTCACACCATCTCCCTGGGTGATCACAGTAATTTTTTGAAGTTAGGAGCCTGTTTGGATCTCTCTCTAGTAGTAAACAAAATGGCAAGGTAGTAAACAACCTACTAGTAAACAATTAAGGTAGTGAACAAACTAGTAAACTCCTGGCAAGGCACAGCTAAACTCACGCAGCCTTCAAAACAAGGTAGCTGCATCCAGACTGCCTGTTGGGAACAATCTGTAGCCTTTGTCAACCCCCAAAACCATGCGCATGCATTGTCTGGAAGAGTGTTAGCTGACCCAGACCAGACCTGTGCCAGGGCTGTGCTAGCAGTTTAACAGCATAGAGACAATCTGTTCCAAGTCTGTGCCCAGGCCTAGATTTTATGTCCTTTGGATAAGGTGTATATTGTACTTTGTTCATTAATTTTTTTCTGGTGTGACTGGTGGAGTCAAGAAAGAGGTTCAAGATGCCTCTCCTGTGCTTCATGCTCTGGGACAGAGGGTAAGGGGAATGTTTCCATTATTGCAATGAGATGTGATTAGGCTCTATGGTACTGTGACAGAAGGCAAGTGTTGCAGAGGTATCTATAATGTTTTATAACACTGTCTTTCTAGGCACCTTTTCTCCACAGCTCATGTCAGCCAGAGTTTGGAAAATTTTACCTAAAATTGTTCAACCACACATAAAAATGAGAGTATGCCAAATATATTAACCTGGTTAAAAATCTTGCAATACTTTGACTTGGAACTCTTACTTCTTCCAGGCTTTATAGCAAAAGGTATTTTTGGTATCAAGTAAGCCCCTTTTGCTATCTCCACGAAAACATGAATCGGCCAAATCATAAACTCTGACTAATTTTAATTTGGATGACCTCAGCAGAAGCTTGTTAGAATTTGGCAGCTAAATTCCTGGCTGGTGACATCTGCACTGAGCATCCTCCAGCCCTCCAGCTTCTCCCTGCCAGCTCATCTGCCTACGTGCATCTCCATGCTGCAACCCATAGCTGGCAGCTTCTCCTGTGGAGAGTGCAGCACTGCAGAGTGAGGAGCAGGGAGCAGGGCCAGCAGGCAGGTAAAGCAGATAAAAAGGGCAAAAGTTGGAGACTGTACTAGGGCTTGTTATTATAGGGAGGAAGGAGCTATGAGAAAGGAGAATAAGCAGGGAGAAAGCAGAACCAGCATTTATACAGCCCCATGTCTGTTCTTTCTCATCCAGCATTGAAACAATCCAAGGTTTTCTTGAGTCTCCATATTTCTTTGTTTGTTGGCACATATCTGTATTATCTGGTGATGAAGTATGTACCCTACATCACTCAAGTTTGTTGATTGAGTTTCTCCCTCATGCAACAGATCCCTGTGGATGATAACAGATGTCTACTGCTACCAATTACTTATTAGCACATGTGGTAGAGATCTGTACTGGGGACCTAAAAGGTTTCAGTTCCATTTGGAGGTCACTAGGGTCTCATATAATATAATTTATTTTTTATTAACATGGGAAGTGACTTGATAATTCCAATAAAGTACTAGGTACTTAAAGTAAACCTGGGTGGAAATAAAAATTTCTGTCCAGCTGAAAATTTTAACAATTGCCATTTCACTTGAGACAAAATAGAAGAAAAAAGTTACTGTATTTTTGTCGTAGAACATTAAAGCAAAATGCCCTTCTAATTTTTCTCTGTGAGCTATGTCTTCAAAGGGTTAACAAACATGAGGAAAATGAGGTGATCAAAGATTTTATGGAAGGATGACTTTGATCTCATTGATGGCGTAAGGCAGGGCTTAATCCAAAATTAACATACTACATGGTTAATTAAAGGAAACAAATGTGAGAAAGCTAGTTCTACTCTTGAACAGCTCATTTAGCTTATCTTTAATGCAAATTGTCAATGCAATTCCTGTCATGAAAACAAATCTCATTAAAAATACATCACTTCTCCCCACACATGTAAACCAAGGAAAGAATGTGCTCCTACCAGGTGAATTTGATGTTACTCAGCTGCAGAGCAAAGATAATGTGGGTTTCAAAATGCAGTCACTGTTACTTTGGTCTAGGTTTACATTTTCTGAAAAATCTTTCTAAAGGGTAATATCACTCAGTGGACTATCAGAGTCCTTAATGAATGTGGAATAATAGGGGCCTGTAAACTGGTGATTAAAGGGCAGACTTGGAGCAAGAAGAGCTTGAAACCCACATTCCCTCTTTACCTGTTAACTCATATTGCCAAAGGTTTTATGTCCCTAGGCTTACAATCTCCTTGAGATTTTCTATGATTTTTCTATTGAGTAGAAGTTCAGATAAAAGGAAACTGTGAAAGCAAATACTATTTGAAACTGTATAAAAATGTAAAAAACTATATTGTGCTTATAAATCATGGCATCATATTATTATTATTCCCTTGGAGCAGTTTATGGAGCAGTAAAGGCAGAATTCTGTACAGAGATGAAAGTCAATATCTATCTCCATTCCTGCACCAACATTAGTAGGAAATATTGCTAGACATTGCAAGCTAGGAAGGAAAGAAGAAGAATATTAACTAGAGGCTTTTTTCCATATTATAGTCCCATGTTACAAAACAAACAAATATATAGTCCTTTTTTGTATGCTTACAGAACTTCCTTTCCACAGAGCAATAAAAAGCAGCGATTCCTAAACATTTGGGAGGACAAAGTCTGACAACTAAAACATCGGGAATACCTCTAGAGGCAGTGATCTCCCTCCCCTTTAAGGTGAGAAACTCATAAAACACATTTGTATGGGAAGCAGGCATAGAAAGAATTCTAATGATGTTTTCATTATATTTTAAAATGTATGCGTAGAGCGCAGTGTAAGGTCACAGCAAAGCTTTTCTTTCATATTTATGGTCAAAAGGCATCGTCTATGTCTCCATTCATTCTGCATATAATTTCCAGGGCGAGGTTGAAGCTTGGTCATCTCAGTGAACCTTAGATCAGGCCCATGACCTGAAAGGGAGTAAGATACGAAGTAGGCTGTTTAGCATATTAAATTCTGTTCGGTATCTGATACAGCCAGGAGATGGCAGAGCAAGCCTAGTTTACCACGTCTGAATCGCAGGCTCTAGGTATTTTCCAGTCTTGACGCTGTGGAAAGATGGTGAGTCGCTGCAGTTCTCCCATTTGCACCGTTTAGTGGCAACTGCCTGCACACCACTCACAACATTTGCAAGGCTATTAAGAGGGTCCCAGCAAGCTTGCAGATCTCTCTAGGAAATGCTGCCTGGTCTTTTTTTCTTTTTTTTTAATTATAATTTTGTACTGCTAACTCAGCTCTGCTGTTTACTGGTAGTTTGACCAACCCATCCTTTCAGTGGCAAGCATGAGTCTTCTGTGTATGCATGTCCTTGCAAACAAATGACACTGGCTTTTGCCCACAAGAGCAAGTGAATGAAAGCACATCATTAGAGGAAATCCTTGACAAGTAGTAGTATATAAATATGTAGTATGTAATTCTGCATAACTGGTAATACAGATGCCCTATGCTTTCTCCCCTTAGTTATTCCTTAGCACAGTAAGTGACCCACGTGAAAAGCAGAGAGAAACCATGTGAGAGGACAGAGCAGATGAATAAATAGAGAGAAAAAGCAAATAGAGAATGACAAACTGGCCAATATCAGATGGGTACTTTTTGTATCAGCTTGAGCTGCAGTCTCGGTCTTTTAAACTAAACATCTCTGGGTTGGGTCAGGACATGATGGAGGTTGCTGGGGGAAAAATAGAGGTTGCACAGAAGCAGTGCCAATAATTTGGTAGTCTAAACTGTATCTGCTTGTGAAATGTCTCCATTAAATAAGCAATAAGCTTCAGCAAAATCTATCTTTTTCTTAAGAGCTACTGCTGCTGGTTGGTAGCAAAAAAAGCAAAGTTTATTAACAGAAAGAAGCCCCAAGATCTCTGTGTGTTAGGTTTAATGGGCTGCAGCAACCCGAGGATAGATATTGCTGCCTCCACAAAAGAAGACATTTACTGTCCTCTGCCTCTCAAGCAGATTTTGCTACATCCATTTCCCTGAGGCAGCTGTAAGACGGGAGGTAAAAGAGGGGCAAGAGGAGAAAGTAGTAAGCATTGTCTTAGGGTTTGATCACCTTTAAGAAAAGACAGGAACACTTTGGATCTTGCTCCTTTACAGGACACAAAAAACTGATAGATGACAATAGAAATAGAAAGAAGCAGCTCATTCAGTTAAGACTGCAAGAGGAACAGATGATGCAGAGGTTTCTGAACACAGGGTCAGATACAAAGGCAAAAGAACCATGCATGAGGGAGACAGTCAGTGAGGAGAGGTGAACGGAAGATTCTTTGCACTGAAAGTACTGAAGTTATTATACTTTAAATTCTGCATTTATTGTCTGCCCCAAATGTCTGCTGGTTTCAAGGCAGCAATGTACGATAGAATCTGACCCTAAATGGATGTAGTTGTCAAAGTCAACAATAGGAAGCACAGATAGAAAGAGATTTGATATCTTCTCCACAATCCTGCCTCTGGTGATAGTTACTGCTAGAACTACTCAGAGGAGGGAGGGAATCTGTATTTCTTCCAACCCCTCTGCTAACAGTTCTGTTGTTTTCTAAATTCTAAGAAAGGACCAACTATATAGCTGGGGGGAAATCGCAAAAATTATCACTGATATTCTCCTGGGGTTTTCTGCAATCTTCTAAAGTTTTACCCAACTACAGATAAGATCTACGCCCTGAATGCTAATGCAGGCAGTGCCCTCGAGACAGACAGACACTCAGCTCCAGACAGAACTGCTTGGGTGAGGGAAGAGGTCACCTGCCATGGCCTGTGTGGCCCCTGACTGACTGATCTGCTAACACCAGATATAGAGATGGCATCTGGAAGACCAACTTATGTCCACAGGCAACTGAAATGAGAGCAATTAGCACAAGCAGCCAGACAGGCTGTGGAGATCCTTGTAACTTCCAATTGCTCCTGGCCAGGCTGGAGTTAAACTGACATCTACCACTGAAAGGCTACATATCTTGTGGTCTCTTCTCTGAGTTTTGCAAACAGTTCTGTGCATGTTACTGCAAGTCCTTTCACATCAAACTGAGGGCTGCAGCTGCCAGGAGGTCATGCATTGCTCTAAGCATCCAGGTCCAAATCTCTTATATAAAACAATGGCGTTTGGATTGGAAATGCTATTTTGATTCTCCTCTTTTTTTAGTTGCCCCAGCCTTGAGGATGATGGCTTAGAATAGCTGGAATATTTAAAAACTCCACCAAGCACTGTGCTGACAAAACAGCAATTTGTATGTGCTCAGTACTTCTGGCTAATCTCAGCATAGAGTTCACATGCTGAATGAATCTTTTTTTCTTTCATCGTTCAATGTATTAACTCGAGGTCATGCTCCACTGACACTTGCAAACAGCACCCGTCTCTGTCAGTCACAGCCATGCACAGAAGGAGCTTGAGAGGAATTCACTCCATCTAATAGACATACCCAGCTTGCACACAGCCCCTCAGGATGGGAGTGATAGTGTTGGGGACTGATGTGAAATAGTGGTAAGAGGGAATAGGGGTTAGCCTACAGAAATGGCAATGCTCATGTTTGAAATGGTATCACAAATATAAAATGTCACAGATATTTCATTTATGGCTTTTTTTGAGAGATCTACAAAACCCAGTAGTTGTGGCAAGATCCTTTTGTTTTGTACGGTTACAGTTCAAAAAAGACCAAATGACACTTTGCAGTCCTGTGAACTGAAGCACAGTGCTCTGTATCACTTCACGAGAAAGAAGTGGTGACTCGATTTAGTTCAAAGCTGTGAGAAAATTGAGAGAGCAGACCAATAATACCAGCAGTAACAGAGCTTTATTTCTTAAAGGAAAATGAATTCAGCAGCAGTAAATAAGGGTGCCATTCACAAAAATGTGAGGTAACGAAATGTGAGAATTCAGGTCATCTGTGCAACTGATATCTAAGGGCGGATCCATCCTTTCTTCTCCTTTCCTCTTTCTTTCTTTTCTCTTTCATTCCAGAAGCTTCAGGAGACTTCTTCCACTGGTGCAAGACTAATTATTTTGGGATTGGGGGCAATTCCACATCTGATTAGCAGGAACATGTATAAATCAGCAACTTCTAATTCTGCATTTATATTCTCATCCCCGAATCACCAAGTACTTATTGAAAGTTTGGTAAGGCCTTACTGCATATGTGCTGTAGGGAAATGGTTATTTGTATTTCGTGGTCCAACAAATTGAGGCTGTGGGAGGAGCTACTGAAGATCACCACAGACAATATTCTGACCTAGGATAGGAACTTTGTAGTTTTAGCTTTTGTACACTACTCCCTGGATAATACTTTCTCTTGCTAATGAGAAAAGCTGCCCAGGGCAGAAAGGTTATGAGTATTCCATCCCAAAGAAGAAAAATTGGATGCTCTGACTCTTGTTTTGCCTCCCTTTATACCAAGAATAGGTTTACTAGGCTGGTTTGAAGGAACTGACTGACTCTTCTGTGTTATTAATGTTATTTATCTGTCCAGAGAATTATCAAGAACTGTCTTAGAAAAATATTAAAGCTGAGTCATATACCAATAAAAGCAAACAAATTTACTCTGGCAGCTGCAATAGTGAATTTAACTTACTCTTGCTGTGTCTAGGCAGAGTGTGGCATATGGTACTATGGTGATTTCATTTCATTTCAGAGTTTCTTTTTGACATATCGTGAAGTCTAATCACATCTCAAATGGAGTTACTGGAAGAGCAAAGGCAACTCTTTCAATATACTATAAACAAGGGCCTCTGTGCATCTTAACTGCCACATGTAAAGCCACCTATGAGCGTCACTAGAGAAGTGAACAGGTGTTGTAAACGTCTAAATTCAATCTGTGCAAAGACCTCTCCGTCTCTAATGTGTACAGGCAAGCAAGCAGTGTTCTCCAGAGGTTGAAGCAGAGGTTGTGTGTGGATCTCCTCCTGACTCCCTGTTTTGATCAAATGTTTGGAGTGTGAAAAGCACAGGTGCTGCCTCAATTTTCCTATATATTCAGCAAGATACAGCAGGAGATAGGTTTGTTTTACTGACTGAAATCACAAGTGAAAAGATTAGATTTTCTTTTGAGAAGTACACCAATTTTTAAGGCTATAGACAGCAAAAAGAATGGTGATTTTTACAGGCCAGAATGCAAATTATTGAATGGCACAGTATTACTATGGATCCTGGAAAATGGAGATGTTAGTTGTTTTAATATGAGGGCTGTACTGACTCTGACAGTCATTAAGTGGATATTGCTCAACTGGTGTGTTGTTCACAGTAATCTGGGTCTTGCTCATGTCTGACTCATGTCTCCTGCATTCTCATGAGGGATCTGTACTTCTTACCATTCTGGCTTCCAAGGTATTGAGCCTCCTATATCTTGTCATGTGTGGGAGGTCTGGGATCAAACATCAGTGAGCAGTAGCAGTCACTGTCAGAGCTTCCTGATGTGAAGATGTCAGATAGTGCCCATCTCTTGGGATCCAACAAGGACTTTTCCTCTTCCACCAGTTAAAGTGCACTTAAGAGGGGGTGGGGGGAAGCCAGAATGTGAGTCAGAAAGGTGCAAACTTGTAGATAGGGAAGAATGGACTTTTCAGTTCATCTCATTCTTTTGTTTAACAGCCCTGCATCCTATTTTATATCATCATAGGGAAACATCCAGACCCTGTGCTTTAAGGATGACAGAAAGTGGACACCCACAGAAGTGAAGTGAGCAGGCTTTCACTAGACAATGCACTTAGCTGCGATTCAGGGTGAAGAGGGAATTTTTTTTATACCAGAATTGTGTGATAGTTCACAAATGTCTTGTTTGGATAGATTTAGATAGGAATCCAATCAAAATCCCCAAGGTCCCCAATGAAGGTGTCCTTCAAACCAAGGAAGGTGTCCTTCAAAAAGCCATGAGTCTCCACAGAGACACAGAGTGAGTGTTGGACAGTCAAGGCTGCCTTGTGGTGTCAGATCAGAATCTCAGAAACTTGCTGCCATCAATGAGAAGATCCCCTTGCTCACAGCTTTTGCTGATATTAAGGGGAATCTTAGCATTAAGGTAATTCTTTTCAGACATTGGAATAGGCTGCCCAGGGAACTGGTTGAGTCACCATCCCTGGAGGTATTAAAAAAGCGAGTAGACAGGGTACTCCAGAACATGGTTTAGTGGGCATGGTTGATGGTTAGACTCTATGATCTTGAAGGTCTTTCCCAACCTAAATGCTTCTATGATTCTATAATTCTGCTGACATTCCTGGAACCTTTTCTAGAGATGATATTGAAGTATGAGGAGTGGAGCCAGACAAAGAGAGGTCATTTTTCAGGAGGTGAAAGAAAAAATGTGACAGCAGAGCATAGCGGATTAAACAAGTCATTTAGTATGAAACAGTGACCACCATGCATGTAGTGATGGCTTTCTATACTGCTCCACATGGCTGTTACTGCAACTGAACAAAACTGGCCCCGAGTTGCAAATTTTCACAGAATGTGTAAATTTTGAATCCCAAGTCCTCTGGACTTCTTATGATCTTTGCTGTAAGGGGCCCATCTGTACCTCATCAACGTCCTCATAAATTTGTTGATACATTTGGAATGGATGACTAGATTATTGCTCTACTTTATCCATATATACTATCAGTAGTTGCCTACTTGTTCTTTTAATGAGGCTAAAATTTGCCAAAGCATATGAAAAATTGCTTATCCCACTGAAAACAGTATTATATGCTGAGAGCTCACAGCCCATTCTTCAACTTTTGCATAAATATTTTTACTGTATATTTTTATGTTCTGCATTAAAAGTGTGTCCATGGGAATGTGTGCTGGTTGTGAACACTGTGCTTTCCACCAGCACCTGCTTCTTGAGCAGGCTAAATGTGGAAGCATGGTCTAATGGTTGAGCTGTGCAAACAGTTTATTCTCTGTTCTGCAATAGCATGGGTAAAGCAGGAAAATTTGTATCTGGCTGAGTTGACCCAGAGTGAAACCTGACCCAGAGGCTTTAGTTTTGAGTTTCAGTTGTGTGTTGCAGGGAGACTTATTTGTTTTAACTTGTGAAAAGTAAGTGTGACTGAATTTGGCCTTGAAAGATCCTGCTGGGATGAGAAATAAAAGGATTTATATTAGAAAATGTCAAAATCAAAAGCAGCAATTTTGCCCTCATTCTTTTCTTTTTTTTTCTTTTTTGCCGGTCATAAATGATTGTCCCAAATGCATTCAGACTTCACTAATAGCCTAGATTATGTCATGACACTGCATTTTTCTGCAAATAAGCTCTTCATCCCAGATTTGTGGCTTGGCTGTTGAGTTAAGGTTTGCTGCAAGGATGACGCTAGAGAAGTACACCACAGACCGGAGGGAGGGGAGCTGTGGAGATCCCATACCAGCAGCAGTGTCGCTACCTGTGTGGTGCTGCAACCCTGCAGGCAAAGGAAAAAGAAGTGTCAAACCCTGGTAGCAGTGGGATGAGACCACTTAGAAACCCTCAGCTATGGGTTGCCTTGTTGCCCAGCTTTTTGTAAAGCAAGCAGGTTTGTCTAATTAGTTAGGAAAAAGTAGGTGAATTGTTTGGACTTAAGTCCTTGGATGATGAATATTGACCTAAGCTTCCAAATGTTTGTGCAACACCTCTCCTTTCTGCAGATGATATAGAAAGAAATGCCACATTCTCCCACTTCCAAAAGACTTGCAGGATTTCAGAGTCATGTTTATCCTGACAGAGCCCATGTTGTGAGCATGCTTAGTTTTTGCTGTGGTTAATTCTTTCAAGCCCAGCAAAAAGGCATTGCATAGTTGAAGTTTCCTCTCTCTTGAAAGCCTTGTTATCAGGCAGTGCTAGCTCTGAGGAAGACCTGCCTTGGTTGGGAGGCTGCTTGTGTTTGCTAGTGGGGCCATAGGCTGATCGAAGATCCACTGAGGCAGTCATTGATTGACCCAGCACCTCCCCTCCTCAGGAAGATTTCAGAGAAGAAACTTTACTATGAGGGACAAGGTTTGAATTAGCCTTGCTGTAATGACTGCAGAAGTAGGCTAAACTCCCTTTGCCCCCCCCACACACTTACTCATTGCATCACTTCACTTTGGATTTTACTGAAGACATTACATCAAACACTAGTATAACCTAGAATATGTCGGAGGCAAGCAGCTTCACTGGTAACAAGTTGTTTTCCTTCTGGGATCTTTCAGAAGTGGTCTCTTTTCCTCAACTCTTGAACTGGTTAATTGAACAGGCATATTGGAGTGACCTCTCATGCCACAGATTTTTATTACACTTACTGATTTTAGAAGGATTTTTTTTTTGCACAAAGCTAAAGCAAGGCTTCTGTAAATTGGAGAAGGTCCCATTTGCAAAATCAACGTACTAAAGAATATAAGAAGAGCAATATTGCATGCCTTTATGTTAAATAATATCTGATGGTTATTTTGGTGAATTATGGAGACATGAGTTGATATTGGAGCCTGTGGTGAATCTCTGCTCTAGGCCAAATGTCACAGTTAGTATCACATGCCCAGCAGGGCCCTTGAGAGACACTGTGGAAGCTGATATCTCTTTCTACACAGAGATGGTACAGGATAGCCTCAAACTGTTCCATTTCTCCAGTTCCCTTCTCATAGCAGAATTCCTTCTAGAAGAGAGAAAGATAGTTCATTCTCAGTGGTCTGGGGACTGCAAGCAAATTTTATTCATGATAATCTGGACAAAAAATAATTTGAATTGATTGAAACCCACCATTTCACATATTCCTCAATTTATCACAACTGTAAGACTATAAAGAAAACATAAGATCATGTCCCACATAGCTATATGTTCACTACCCACATAGCCATGGGGCAAATTCTTTCATATGTCAGATTTTACATCTTTCAGTGTCAGATTGTGTTTTTGTTGGGAGGGAGGCCAGAGTTGCTTCAGTTCTGATGTTGCTTGTTCACAGAAAAATGTATGTTGAATTCTGAAAGAAAAAAGAAAGGAAAAAAAAAAGGCATAGGTACTTTAATGGCTGTTCCCAAAACAGCAACAGATATCACCAAACTACAGCATATAGGAGGTGGTTCATACCAAAGGCAAAATTGATCAAATAAGTCACCAAGAACACCTCTTTTGAAAGGGCCATGTCCTCACACCAACCAAGAGCTACCCATCTGAGCTCACTAAATGTGACAGCTTCTCCGTGACAACTAGGTGCGGCTTTGGCAACAACTTCTAGAAAAAAATATAATGCGTGGGCACTTCAGAGAACAGCACCATACAGAGGGCACTCTGGTGGAACAGAAACATTTGGAAAATGCTCCCATCACTACCCATGGTTTCAAGTCTCTGCAGAATCCTCCTTCTCTAGTACGTGAGCTGAAAACATACTTCAAACATACATCAGCATCTTTCCATTCATTAAGGTATTTATGTAGAGGTAGGATCTGCACTTGAGTCTACCTTGAGGGTGTAATTGTGTGTTGCTAATGTAATGGCTAGAGCTGGTGATCCAAACGGCAGCATATGAAAGGTCAATAAGCAGAATGCAAGGTTGCGTGGAGCAATTGGAGGAAAAATGGAGTCTGATTTAACAGAGTAAGAAGGAAGAGGGAGGGCAAGGGCAGTGAATGAGAGAGTGACAAGATGACTTTTAAGATTAGGCCCTGCAGAGGTGAAACCCAAAACCTTAACTCCACTGATTATATGCAATGAATGTCTTAAAAAGAAAGATAACAGATAAAGCAAGAAGGAAACAAAACCCAGAATCAGAGCCAAGCATTCAACTGATGTAAGTGGGTGCAGATTTCAGAGGAGCTGTTTCCACATATATCATTGTGGAAACATTATGTGTATATCAACATGATGCCCTTAAACATCATAGGCAATGGCATGCCTCAAAAGGCAAGTCACGGTATAAAATTCTGATCTCATATACCGAACATCCAAAAGTGGTTTCTACCAAGAGTCTGTATAGCACAAATGAAAGCACGACTTAACTCCTAACTTCTTGTCATGTTTGCCACGATACTTTGCATTTTCTTATGTGCCACCTGACAAATCCATGTGACTCTCAATTCTACAGGCAATCAGAAAATGTCAGAACCCCATGCAGTGTTATTTCAGGGATTTATTTGATTGCCCACATAAATTTAAAATAGTATCATATCTTAACAAAAAAAAAATCAGGCTAATTTTCTTGCCTTGAAACTGCCTAGTGGTAACTTTTGTGCTTCTATCACTGCTTTGAGGTGCTCTAATTCACTTTAATGTAAAATGGCTTGGACACTTGTATAAGGTTCATTTCAGTATCTAACGAAATATTTCAGTTGCTACGTAGCTCTCATCCCCATAGCATTTGGATGAGTACATCACTTGTCTAGGTCCAACTCCAGTGGAAGTAAGAATTTAAATATTATTAAATTCGTGCAACCAAAAAAAAAATTGATCTTTAATTTTTTTTGCTGGTTCTTCCCTTGTTTCTCTGTAGATGTAAAAACTATTTAGTTTTTATGATATTTATCATTTTGGAAAAGAAAAACTCTATCCAACAGTATTAACCTGATTACTTATTGTGGATGGGACCATTACAGCTGGCATTGTATACATAGTCACAAGTTAATGTATCGTGTACTACAAATTGACTCAAGTTTTTTATCCTTGTAATGAGATATAAAGGAGTGCTATGGGTCTATGACAGTGATAATAAAAACCCAAAGGAAATAGGCAGGAAAAAAAGAAATAGAACTTCGACACTCTCTCCTTGTGCATGCTACTCCTACTGATGTAGATTTTAAACTACAAATGGCTTGAAGACTATGGTACCACACTGACTTCATGGTAACCAGACCTGAAGATCTGGTCTAGTATATTACCGCTCATTTCAATGTTGTCATACTCTGCTGAGGCCACAGAAGGTCTGGCAGGAGATGCTTTTCATGTACATGGAGTTTTGTGAAGTACTCTGAGTTTCTTCAGGTCACAATTTTAAGTACTGGTACATGAACCTGTACCTCAAGAGGGAGGCAATTCCCAGCAACCACATGGAAATCAAGCTAGAGGTACCAAGCTTAATTCTTGGCCTGCTTGTGTTGAATGGAAGCAGTTCTCAGAAAGCCCTTATTCCCTGCACAGTTCCGGTCTTGTTGTTGCCTATTAGGGAGTTTGGTCTTGGGAGAGACTGTTGCTACAGCGATCTCCAAGGGGCATTCCAGGAAATACAGGCTGTGGGTGTGTTCAGAGGGATCCTGGGCCAACATGAGCATCCATCATCCTGGGAGGATGGACCAGTCTGTCCATTCAAAGTCAGAGACCTGATGCTCAGGACAGTCTATTTATTGTATTTGCTGCATGTGCCTCACCTGATGGTAAACCTCAATGAAATCTCAGTTACTGGCCATTCCAAACACTCAGCAAAAGACCAGATCTGTCATTTCTATTACAAGGTTACATTTTTACATATAAGAACAATTTCTGACCGAAAATGTTCTTTCTCTACTGTGTCTCAGATCCACTAAGAGCTCTAGTTAACCCTCCTCACTTTTAAATATCTGACAGGGGAAGCTGCCAGAGCAGTGTGTTCAGCTGGGCCTTACAGCTCCTCATTTTCCAGGGATTGTTTCTTGCACACTGTGATGGGTTGACCCTGGCTGGACGCCAGGTGCCCACCAAAGCCGTTCTATCACTCCCCCATCCTCAGCTGGACAGGGGAGAGAAAAATATAACAAAAAGCTTGCGGGTCGAGATAAGGACAGGAGAGATCATTCACTAATTACCATCACGGGCAAAACAGACTCAGCTTAGGGAAAATTAGCTCACTTTTTATTACAAATCAGCCAGAGTAAGGTAAATGAGAAATAAAACGAAATCTCTGAACACCTTCCCTCCACCCCTCCCTTCTTCCCGGGCACAACTTCACTCCCGGATTTCTCCACCAAGCCCCCCCAGCGGCACAAGGGGGACAGGGATGGGGTTTACGGTCATCACATGTTATTTTCTGCCGCTTCACCTCCTCAGGGTGAGGGCTCATCACACTCTTCCCCTGCTCCAGCGTGGGGTCCCACCCACGGGAGACAGTCCTCCACGAACTTTCTCCAACGTGGGCCATTCCCACGGGCTGCAGTTCTTCACGAACTGCTCCAGCATGGGCCCTTTCCACGGTGTGCAGTCCTTCAGGAGCACACTGCTCCAGCGTGGGTCCCCCACGGGGTCACAAGTCCTGCCAGAAACCCTGGTCCGTGGGCTCCTCTCTCCACAGATCCGCAGGTCCTGCCAGGAACCTGCTCCAGCGCAGGGTTCCCACGGGGTCACAGCCTCCTTCGGGAACCCACCTGCTCCGGCGTGGGGTCCTCCACGGGCTGCAGGTGGATATCTGCTCCACCGTGGACCTCCCTGGACTGCAGGGGGACAGCCTGCCTCGCCAGGGTCTTCACCACGGGCTGCAGGGGAATCTTCGCTCCGGCACCTGGAGCATCTCCTCCCCCTCCTTCTGCACTGACCTTGGTATCCGCAGGTTTGTTTCTCTTACATGTACTCACTCCTCTCTCCGGTGGCTGTTTTCTCCCCGTCCCAACTTTTTTTCCTTCTTAAAAATGTTATCACAGAGGCGTTACCACTATCACTGATTGGCTCGGCCTTGGCCGGCGGCGGGTCCGTCTTAGAGCCAGCTGGTGTGGGCTCGCTCTCTCTCGAACACAGGGGAAGCTTCCAGAAGCTTCTTACAGAAGCCACCCCTGTAACCCCCCTCGCTACCAAAACCTTGCCACATAAAAGCAATACACACACACAGAGATTTTCTTTATGGATCAGAGGAAGCATGAAAAGGGTTTTTCAAAACAAACAAACTAAACAAAATCCGACTGGTCTCTATCCTTTAGCTGGAAGCCATTTCTTCTAAAGGAATCTCATCCAACAAGAGAGTAATCATAGCTGTGGCACTGAGAGCAAAACAACAAGCAATTTCCTGTACTTTTGTCTTTCCCATTTTCCACAAGTGCAAATAGCTTCAATTACTTCCTCAAAGTTTGATGAGTTCCACAGTGTGGCCAGTGATTAACTGCAAGGGAAATTTTTACTTCCCTCCTTGACTTCTGCTTTTTGGTAACCGTTAAGCCATTCCACAGAAGCATTGAACGTCACTCCTAACTAATCACCTGCACAGAAACACAAGGGGAAAGGAAGAGGCGGTGGCAGAATGGCCTAGCTGAAATGCTGCAGATGAAAGGCTTTCCGTGTGGCTGGCCTCCGAGTGCTGTGTGGTGTGAACAAGTTGAGTCATGCTCTGAACACCAGAGCATGAGTAAGAAATCTCAGCCTCCTCAGAAGCTTGGTTTTATTGATGAGCTGACAACATCAGCTCCTGTTGCCAGCCTAGCTCCCCTGAGTCGCTCTCTGCGTGACTTCCTCTGCAATAGTCCTCTCTGCCCAAATAGGTAGTCTCATCCACTTGCAGCCAGGGCCAAGTGGAGCCACCTGCCATCATGACTCAATGGCAAATCTCATGAATTTGGCATGACTAAACATCAGTGGTAATAACACCAGAAAACAGAGCAAGGGAAGAGGCCTGCAGGAGTTCTGCCTCACTTTCTCATACAGCGTTGCCGTAATCCATGAGTAAAGGCTGACTTCACAAGCAGTGGGTGAAGAGGAGGTGTAAGTCTTATGTGTGCTGGCCCCAGTTTACATGCTGAACTCCTACTGCTGATTGAGGTCCTATATTTGAGAGGCCAAGTATTGACTGGGAAACAGGTTCAGGTAACTTGGGAATGACCATGATATAAAATATCTTTCGAGCTAGAGTTTTCAAAGGAGGTAGATTCCTGATGAAATACAAAGGGTATTGGGCAGTGGGTGCCCTGACATTCATAGCAGGTTCCAGGTTGGCTGAGGGAGGAGGCAGTCCCTGGCCCCAAACTGTGGGCTTTTGTACCAAGCCCTGGGTGATGCTGCTCTGAACCCAGTGGATCTGCCCTTCTGAAAAGCACTAAGAGCACCTACTTATGGAAACGGTATCTTCTAAGCACACTGGAGAAAGCACGCTTTGGCTCATTTGCTAATGTTTCCGTCAAGAAGGTGACTTTTTTTAGTCAGAGAGTTAGCATTTCTTCAGTCATTGTAGGAAGAAGACCACCTGTCTAGTCTGTGCTGATTTATACTGCTCTGGTACTCACCATGACTTCTTTGTCAACAAACTCCACTGGGGAAGAATAACAAATGGACCGTGTTCAGTGAGTAGTTTGGCATAACAGTGAGAAGAGATTGCAAGATTCACGAACCAAAAAGAGAGCAGCATTTCCTGAATAGCTTATTCACTTGGGTTTATTTGCTCAGTGAGCTGAGAGCAAATGTAGAGTCAGGGAAAGGTGCTGAGGCCAAATAGAGTGCCAGGGGGATGGCAAGAGGGACTGCAGGCACTCTTCCAGCTCACTTGACAACCCTGAGGCCTTAACAATGGGACCCTGGAGTAAGAACAGTATTGTCTACAGACCATGAAAACTTCTCCATCCATACCACTAGTGTATGGAAGAGTACTTCCTTGTTCTAGAGGTGAATTCTTTCTCAACAGCTCATCTAGCCACTGGCCTTTTTGCCAGCACTGTTGGGCAGCAATTGCTAGCCGGATGATAGGCTTGTGAGACAGGAGTTTGGGCAACGCTGTCTTTGCCTTTCTGTCCCCTTTTGTCAACCCCCTAAGTTAAAAAGTTATTCTAAATGGGAAACTAAGGAGCACATAATGACAGTGCTACCTCTAAACTTCTCAATCCCATCTTCTTCTGTGTGGGCTTACTGAATGGGTGAGGAGAATGATTTAGATGCACTGCTGATTTTCCGTGACCTAATGACCCTCTAGGAACTGTTGCAAGCCTTCAAGCTTCCCTAAGCTGTATGGAATTTGAGGACAACAGAAAAATGGTACAGGATCTCACCTGTAGCTCTCCCTTCTCCAATGCTCTCATTGCTCCTTGCAACTCTTATATGCCAAGACTGGGGCTAGGACTTTACACGGAACGTCCACCCTTTGGAAGTACATCAGCACATGGTGCAGATTTCTTCAAAAGAGATTTTATTGCTTCACTCTCAGTTGTCTGGCACAGAAAGGAAATCAGGTGAATATTCACCTGCCCTGCAACATTGCTTATTTAAATGCAGTTTCAGCTGAATACAAAGTTCTTCACTTCTTGGCCAAATTATTCTGCACAGTCACTTGCTCTACAGCTGCTGCATCCTCCTGCTCCTACATGGCAGCAATTCAGCAGTATCTGGAGGGGAAGCGTCTGCCTGTCATAGCATTACACCAAGCTTTGGGATTCTCCCAAGTGGCAGTCATTATATCACTGTACGGTGACATTATTAGCATATTTTCATCCAGCAACAGTCAATGTCAGATTGTTTCACGATGTGTTCAACAGGCATCAATATTTCAAAAAACACCAGACAAATGTCTTTTTACTTGACCTCTTTAATGCAATGTCATAGATCATTTGCGTGTTAAACAGCTCTCAAAACATCAATGTGTGTGTGCTTACAAAATAGATATCTTCTCACTCCTTTTTTTCCTCCTTCAAGTGCCATGAGAAATTATTTAAGGAAGTTTTAATGAAATGCATCTGTCACTTATGAAGATAAATAGCCATAGTATGGCTTTCCATTACTGGAAATGGCAGAATTAAATTAGAAAATTACAATCCTCAGCATCTTCCCTGACTTGTTTTTGCATAATGTGTTAGAAAATATGCCCACATAGGCAGAATGCTGCAATACCAATGGAGCATGTCATAAAACAAGACCTCTTTTTATGGTTGTTTTGTTAGTTTGCATTGGGGAATTTTCTCCCATGGATGATTTTTGGTCCTGTTTCTGGGCAAGGAGGCCCAATTAGTAAAGGGAACCTAACTAGAGTGGCAAATAGATAAAACCCTCCCTCTCTTCCAAAACATAAGTTCTGGACTTTGGTCTATTTTGTTATATGGCTCCCAAGCCAAATGGGAAGACCATGGTAGGACATATGATCCAGACTTTATAATTTCTCATATCCCATCTAGAGGGCATCTCCTTTTCCATTACATGGAATAAAAATAGTGTTACCATTAAAATCCTTGGGACCACACTTTGGACAGTAGGAGTAAGTATTGTATTCTGACTCTTAACAGGCTAAAAGATGGCCATTAAAGGAGACATTTAAATGAACAGTGGGATTGTGTGAAATTGTCTTTTCAGATCGAACCGGGGGGGAGGGGGGGGGGGAATGGGGGGCAGGAAGGTTGTGGTGGTGGTCCTCTTAGTCCCTCATTAGCAAGCTGGTCTTTTTGTCCTCAGAAGCAGATATTTGGTAATTGGTTTTGTCTTGTTAAGTAAAGAGTTAGACTCCTTAGAGTCTGGCCCAGTTAGAGTAAGCCAGAATGTGATTTGCAGCCTTTAGCCCTGCTACTTCTGGAAGCAAAGAGGTAGCAATTGAAATAAGCACACAATAGGAAGTCCCTTGTGTTTCTCACCTGTGCTTCCAGCCGGTAATGGCAGATGCATGCAGAATACTTGTGTCCCTCAGCCCTCATGCCCACTCCACACCAGCAGCATATGCTTCTGCTCCCCTGCTCCATCAACCTCCAACTCACCCAGCACTCTTTCACTCATTCTCCTGGTGTTTCTCTCTCTTTCCTTTTTTATGGCATGTGAATTTTGCATTTTCTGTTGCACAGGAGATGGCTTCAGCAGAGACAGGAGTGTTTTATCCATGCCTGCCACCCAAACTCAAGTTTCTTTCTAGGCACGTTCCTAATGAATCCTCATCCCTCACTTTCTGAATAAATGCTTTAACTACTGTGCTTTTATTCAAAGCTGGTCACCAATGCTGTAATGCCCCTCACCAGCTGGCGTGTAGCTGTTACGCTACAGTTCACGCTGAGTCCAGCGCCGTCTATGCGTGTCAGGAGTGTTCAGCCAGGAGTCCTGCAGAAATGAGAAAGGACTGCCTTGCATCAGATCTTGTGGGTAGTCAAATGCAGATGCAAAGGTTGATGTGAGCAGAGAATATTCTGGTAACTAATGAATGTAGCAGGTTAAAAAGGGAAAGAAGAATTTTCCTATCATCTCTTAAAAAATTATGCTTTTTTTTTTCCAAATGAAATTGATTTAGTTTTTATTGTTCCTGTCCATTCCAACCTGCTAAATTCCTGAAACATTGCAAAGATCCCTGTGAGGAAAGGAGGGGGAGAGGGAAGGAGGTGGGAGGGGCAATAACTAAAGGTCCCAATATATTGAATACATTTTGAGGAATCCCAGGGCTCGCTGAGAAGAGGAGGCAAGCAGATAAAACGTATGGGGCACAAAGATGGGCTTGTGGAGAGGTGAGAGCTTTTAAAGCCCCAGCTGCTTTCCTTTCAGCCTCATCTTAATTGAACTGTTCAGATAACAGCAACCCTGCATGAAGTAAATGCTGGTTATCCTAGCTTTGACCTTCAGTAATCCTCCAGGAGTGTGGATAGGGATGCACATCACTTCACTTTTTCTCTGACTATACAAAGGAAGAAATACCCAGATGAACAGGAACAGCATAACTGACGAGCACAGATAGCACCAAGGTCACAGTGAAACAGCATAAGCAGTGGTCGGTGTGGCAAGTGCCTGGTCTCCAGCAGGGTTCAGTATTCAGTTCTTGCAGATGGCAACACACCCCTGTAATGCTCCCAGTCAGTGATGGGATTTTGAGCATTTACATCCCAAGGTTAGCATGTCTTGCTGACCCTGGTAGGAGACAGCTTATCCTAGGAAGCTTTGAAATTTGATTACCTTTAAGTTATCTGGCACCGCTCTGCATGTTATTAATAATCACACAATGATCAAACTCATAAAAATCCAGCCTTAGTATTTAAGTCTATGACTTTCTCTGTAGCACATTCTACAGATTGACTGCATCCTGTGCAGAGAAGCGTTTCTTTTAATTTTTTTTCTACATGTAATGCCCTTTAATTTCATCAAGTTTCACTTGGTCTCTGTCCCTCCATGCAATCTGGCCAGAGGTGGGATGAGAATCTTCTCCTCTATGCCTCCTGCCATCTGGAGCAGGCTTGTCTGTATTTCCCTGCTTCATTGGCTTTCCATCCCATTTCAAACCTCAGCTGAAAAGTCCTCCCTTCCCCCTTACTTCTGTCTTCCTGCTCTTGTTTATCTCTGAAGCTACACTACTGGTTTCTGTAAAGCAGTTGAAAGATGGACTTTGAAACTAAATCCTTTACATTTACTTTCTAAGACATGTGTCTGTACTGGAGACAACAGGCTATGGGTGTAAGCAAACCCTGCAGGACCAAGTGGATCTGCAGACCAAGTGGACTTTCTTCTGGGATACATAAAGGAAAGGGTAAAGAATTTATTTAAAATGTTCCTAATTGTGCATACACTCCAAAGCACATGGGCTTCATGGGCTACAGGAATACTGTAACAGAGTATGCTGCCCCAGCATGGACCAGGGACTTGGGATCCAGCTGGTCCTGTATCATTAGCAGATCAAGAAGATAAATGACCAGTGAGTGAGCTGCAGGAAGCCACAGACAGGCTGTAGGAGGGAAATGGTCTTTCATGTCAGATCCTGACACAGGTCAGGTTAGAGGGAAGGAGAGGCTGGCAATAGTATCCAGAATGGGCAGAAAGGCTAGGATGTTTTCAGAGGGAAAGGCAGGACAGAGTTTTGCTGAAGCTTTTTTTAAAACTCTGCCTTGCAAGAAGCTTCAGCATGATGGTACTGGGCTGGAGAATGAGTCCGACTCCCTTATAAAAATGCTGGCAGGTAATGAAAGGAAAATGCTATGGAAAACTAACCCTAAGGTATGGACATGGGCTTTGCACTATGTACTTAACAGCTGATCTTGGAGGGGAAATGAATGGTTGACTAATGATGATGCAGAATGATTACTGCCTTGATGAAATGCTGCCTCTTTCCATGTCTCACCATACTGAAACCCCTCAGGATTTTGATTCAGTTTTGAATGCAAGGAGTAGGAAACAGCACCGCACATCATGACATATTGGTTTTTGGCCATAAAACAAAGAACATAAAATGAATGCTGGGTAAGAGGTATGCTTGTAGCAACAGCAACAATACTTTATCACCCTTTGTGTTTCAAAGTGCTGAGATTCAAAGTTAATCCAAGTCTGGAAGGCCTGCATCCTGGTGTGTCACCCTCTGCACTGTGGAACAGCTGCTTGGCCTTACTCCACCAGCCCTTGCCCAATACAGAACACTTTTCACACTCTATCATGAATTTCAGACTGTCGTCAAAGCCTTTCAGCTGCAGCCATCATCTATGACAGAAAGGAATCAAGAGATTGACTTTGTCAATAATATTTTGGGTATAATAATATTTAGGATATGTTAGATTAAATTCTCAGGTGGCCTTAGGTGGTGGACAAGTCTATGCCCTTTGGTAAAAAGCCGAACTAGGAGGAAATTACCTACTGACATCAGATCTGGCAATCAATGGAAACTCAGGTATGTGGACAATAACATAATCAAAGCCACCTGAAAGATTTTAATACTTTGAGGAATGCCTGTGCATCTATCTCTACTTCCTCTCTTCCTCTGTGGCTAATCCCTGATGCTTCAGGGCAAAGGAAAAAAAGGGAGAAAAGCCCAAGAAGCAAAATTATGTATGAAGTGAAAAAAGATTCTTCCTATCCCTGGCAGGTAATCAGTAGAAGCTCCAGAGCATGGAATAAATTTTCTGTAAATATACAGTGTAAGCAACACCTTCAACAAATAGTTCATGAAGTCTTTTTTTTCAAATCCACTTGGTTATTCAAGGACTCATATCACAAGTTTAAATTGAAGTTCTTTGCCCATCACTAGTCTATTTGAAAGGCTATTCCAGAATGTCATTCTTCCGATGGTTGGAAACCTTCCCCCAATTTCCAGTCTAAATTTATTCATGACCAATTTATATCTATTTGATCTTGTTCCAGCATTATCCTTTAGGTTAAATAATTCTTCTCCCTCCCTGATATTTACTCCTTGATGTATCTATAAAGAGTCATTATCTCCCATCTCTAGTCTCGTTTCGCTAGGCCAAACAAACCAAGCTCTTTTTATCTCTTTTTGTAAGACAGACCTTCTGTTCCTGAACTCATCTTAAAGACCCTTCTCTGCACCCCTTCTAATTTCAGTTTATCTTTTTTCGAACAGAGGTGACAGGAACTGCGGTATCTGAGATGAGGCCTTACAAACACTGTATATGGTATTTCCCTGTCTCCACCAACAAAGCGTGGCCTGATGCACCCCAGAAGCAGACTAGCTTTTCACCACTGTATCACACTGACAACTCTTAGTCATCTGGCACTGGGATAGAAGAACAGGTTTTCCACATGGGCAGCATGTTAGCTCTTTGTGATTTGCTTGGATGTCAAAGGATACGTGTATTAGGAAGATGGAAGTTATACTTTTTTCTATGGCAAATTGTTCTTTTATGCAGAGTGGTTCCCAACAGAAATATTCTAGGGAAAATTCACAGAGTGGAAACTTCCATTCTCCCTTCACATGAATACAACATGCTTTTAAATTGGAGGCCTAACTCCTAAAAGGACCTAGTAAGCTAACACAAAGAGACAAGGCTATTTTAGACCTTGCTTTGATGAAATGTGGGATTTTCTGACTTGTTTTGTTTTAATTAAAATAACTTTAGAGAAAGATGAAAAACAAAGACTTGCAAGTCTGAAGTCAATGGAAATAAAACCGTCTCAGAAGTCCTAATCTCCAAGGGCCTTGTCTTGACTTCAGGAGGGGCTGAGCTTGCTCTGTACCTCTCTGGATTAGGGCCTGAGGAAAGCAAACAATCTTTCCTGCCAAGGGCAGTGTCTTTATAGGCTCTTTTGTGCCAAGTGCAGAATGCAATAGAAGCTTAAATTACTTTTAAACAAGCAAATATGTAAGACAAGTGTGTGATCATTTGTTGGGGATAGTAACAGAAATAATTATGTACAGAAGGTTTCCATCTGTTTTTTTTTGTTTTGTTTTTAAGATCATAAAGCAATTGAGAAAGGATACACTCAAATGGTGCAATTCAACACATGATTAAAATATAGTTATCTCTTGTTTCAATAGGTTTTTCTTGTTTTCTTGCTTGGATGTCTATCCAAGCATTTAGTAGAGTCAAGCTGAATACTAAATGTGGCAGCTAAGAAATGTTCAAGAACATCCCAGCACTTCTAATAAACTGTGTGAGCATTCTGCATGGCCAGAGTCTGCACTGACTTGTGAAAATAAACTTCTTCACACTAGTTGTACTGAAGCTTGATGCAGGTAATGATGACATAGAATTGGATCCCTTCTTTATGCTAAACATTTGGAAAAAAGAGAACAGATCTCATTCTTCATGAGGCTGTACAGAGGAGAGCAGCTGCTCTAACTGTTGTGCTAGTTCAGGGTTGGACACTTTTCTGTTTGAATATTGCACTTGCTGAAAAATGCAGATTTAGGTTAGTCAAAATCTGATTATGAACTCATGTTGATATTAAATTTGTTAGCAACAGACATTTCTGAGTGAAGGCTAAAATTGTTTCGTTGCTGTTTCCCAAAGGGGAATGTTTCATTAAAACATTTACACTTAAGTTTTGAAATAGGACAAACAAAAAAAACCTAAAACCAACTGACATTTTATTTGATTGAAAATGATTGATGGGAGGAAATGGAGGAGGGGAATAAGGGAGTATTTAATGCTGGAAAACTATTCTCCTTTGTTTGCCTGTTTGTTTCAGGTCTGAACAAATCAAACCACTTTTTGATGGTTTGGTTTGGCTAGTGCCTTTGATCCTCAGGCCAATAAGTCTCAGATGACCTGCAGAACAGTCTACTGTGATCATACTTACTTGCCCCCAAAGCTGATGTCTAAGCTTTTGGGGGGAAGCCACAACTTTCTTTTTAATAGACCTTGATGCATTTTTCTGACACTAATTTTCATCACCCTTTGAATCCAGTTAAGCCTTTTGCTATACGGAAAGCAATCTGCACAAAGTGTTACCTGCATTCAAAAAGCCACTAGACAAATTCATGGAGGAAAAAACAAAGCTCCACCCTTGCAAATACCCTTTCTTGTTGCCTCAGTGGACTCAGCGTAACTGAGAACCCGGCCCAGTGTCACTCCCAATGTTAGTCTCGCATGACCTCTCACATCTTTGTGAAGTATGATACAAATTAGTACTTGCAACAGTCTCTCAAATATATACCATGTATATGAGAGTGATCTCAGCTCTTTTTCAAGACAGACAATTAAGATTCAGCAAGATTAAATGACTGACCCATTGTTACTTAACAATTCATTTGTGAAGTGTAAATGATTAATTGGAAGCTCTTGTCTTCCTTTCACCTGGCCAGAATGTTTCTATCGCAATGTAGGGAATAGACCATCAACAAACCTCTCCATCAGAAATCTGTAATCCTTTGCTGATGGCTTGCTTGGCAGGCTCTGTGGGTACTCTGGGACATTGTCCAAGAAGGGCCCAAAGAAAATAATAGTCTCTTAGCCTGTTTTGAAATATAGGTCAGCCTTTCATGGCTGTGCTAAAGCAAAGACAACCTTAATCATCTAGGACAGCCAATAAAACCTGGAAAAGGTGGAGGTTTTCAGTCTCTGTCATTGAGGATCTTCCAGGTCAAAATAATATCCTGACTGCCCTGAAGGTAGCCTTAACTTAAAAAAGACAAATGAACAAGGAAACCAACTGTCCTAAAGTCTGGGACCTCTTTTGTAGTTTCTCCTACTCTTTCAACCTCTTTCTTCCTAGCTGCCTTTCAAATCAGAGTATGAAGCCAGTTTTTGAAACTGGAAACTGAAGTAGAAATGTTAAGTGACTCAATGAGACAAAATGTAACAGAGTTCAGAAACTCCAGACTGTCCCTCCAACATTTGAATCACCAAATAGCGCCACTCTGGAATGGTTAAATCATCATATGGGGATGATGCAGACAACTTCATTGGGCTGTTATTGGTGTGGTTCTGATGAAACTTGCTCTTTAGTCTGTTATGAGACTATCAATTCTTCTGGCCCCAGTGTGCTGCCTTTGCAGGGGAAGCAAAGTCACCCTGTTGGGACACAGTATTCCTCCACTAAGTTGTTACAGAGCTGGTTGGCAATAGCCTAGAGTTATTATCTAGTAGTGGCTTTTCCACCTAGGCCAGTCACATGTGTGAACATGAATGTACATCTGCTTGGCTTATTTGCAGAGCATTTTGTAGTGAATTTTCTTCTTAGAACACATTCTTCATCATATTGGGGAAACAGTGAGTTAATTTTTAACCTTCCCCACTGAGAGACTTGGTAAGTCTTTATCTCCTTGATGCAAATTTGCAGTACCAGTGTCAGAAAAGATGATCATCAGCACTTATTTCCTGGATGACTTCAGAAATATCAAGACAAACTGCACTTATTTAAGGGTACATTTCTCAATGCTCTCAGGCTTTCCTGCTGTCTTAACACCAGCAGCCATTTAACCACTCTATAAGCTTTCAGTATTTTTCCTAACTTGGTGTAAGCAAATATTGATCGTGACTAAGATAGTAATTGAGTTCATTCATGATAATAGATGGTCCATTGGCTGCACCCATTAAAGCTTCTTTAAAAGCAAGAAACAACTTTAATTGCCTGGAGAGACATGGGATGATATTGCAGCAGATTGGAACCTATTAATAACAGTAAATTCAAGGTTTACCCTAGCTTGTTTATGCTTGTTAGTATTAGAGCTTCACATGGAATAGAAAGATGAAAAGGGGCATTCCAGACAGAATACTAGCCTGATTATGCAGCTTTTATAAAACATCCTATTTAATCACTAAGAATATCTTCATACAGAGCTGCAGAACTTCCTTGAAAAGAGCCTGTTCTCGATTTTTTTTTTCTCCATTACCTGAAAGATCTGGAAATTTAGCATTTGTTTTATGCCCTATCATTTTCTTTGCCATAGGAACAGAGGACCAGAAGGGATCACCAAATTCCTATGAGTTAGTGCAGAGGAAGGATGCACACAGTTTATAAACTTCTAGTGTCTGTATCCACTTGAAAACCAGAAGCAATTACAAATACGTCTGCATGTCTCCATGAATAATTTGAGGGGCTTTTGTAAGCCAAGACCTTCAAAATATTAACAAAAAGCTGCTTCAGGCTAATCATAGTGGCTGGCAGATGTATCTTAGTACCTCTCAAATTTCAGTAAATGTTGGTACACAAGCAATGAGTTTCATTTTTGTAAATATCCAAGCAGAAAAAAATTGCCAGGAAGAGAGTCATCTAGGGATGAGGGTAGGGTATCTTTTTCATATATTATTCCAGAATTGCATGGTCTTCCTTCAGTCTTCAGCATCACCAGTGTTTCAAGGAAGAGACCTGCTGAGCTTCCTTAGCTTTGCCTTGGAGCTCTGTGACCCTGATAGCAGGGCTCCTCCTTTATATACCCCAAAGCACCTGTGAAACAGTACCAAATTAGGACAGTGGGATTTCATAGCCATGCTGCACCAAGAGAAACAGTGAAACAGATCTCTGCTTTCTTCAACCTATTATCTACACTGGATATTATCTGAAACCAACTGCCTCATTACAATTGGCAGGCATGTGAAGAGGACTCTTGAGGACAGTTTCCAATGCACTCTGCAATATACAGAACTTGGATTTTTTTCTGGATTTACAATGAAATGAAATATTATTTTTATTATGAGGTCATTCCTTTTTTTTTTTAATTAAAAAACCCTCCCGTGGTTGGCAGTGTGTCTAAAGCTGACATCAGCAACATCTGGGAGCACAGAGTAACACCTCACAGATGCTGAGCAACAATTGCACTGAAGCTAATGGAAAAGCGTTTGTTCATCGCGTATGAAAATTAGGCCCCCAGCCAACATTTTTCCATTTAAAGTTAGGCACTGCAATTGCTACTGAGTATCACAAACATGTTCCAAACGTGCTTGCAACAGCATTACATTTTTCAGATATGAAAGAAAGTCTTCTGCAGGTAAGTATTACTGTCCTTTTTATCCAACCTGAAAAGTTTAGAGCAAAGGCAAATGGATATTATTTGACACATTTGTCACACAGAAAGGCAGTATCCCTGCAAATCTCTTTTCAGGAATTCGTGACACTATTCCCCCTGCTCCCCCCGCACCAACAGCTGAGGGAGACCTTACAGCTATCCACTCTTGGGCAGTCGTTGAGTTTGGGGGGAAGTATTACTTTAGGAAATTAATGAGGAAAAGCAACCCCTAAGTGCAGAGGGTTCATCTTCATTAAGCAGTTTGCTGATTCTGCTCTCAGCCCTAAATATCAGCTTACGAGCGGACTGAGAAGTCCACTCCCTAAAGTCTCTTGCATATGCACTTACTGTTCATTATTTCTCTTGCAATGCTTGACTCAGCATTAAATTACCCTCACAGACAGAAGGTGAATAGCTGTGACTATTTTTTGCTTTGAAATGGGAAAAATCATGCTTCTGTGATAACACAACAAACATTAAATAAAATGATTGGATGCATACACCTGCCTGAATTTAAGGTCACAGTACACCTCTCAGAAAAGGTCATTTTCACTCCATGTGCAATAAGATAAGATGTGACCTATGATCCTAACATGATAATCCAAAGAGCCTCAGTGAACTTGCTCCATTTTCAGAGAATGAGATTTTAAGACTGTTACTGCCTATAAGGAATTCAGAAATTGTTTCAAAAGCCAATGATGTGCCAAGCCACAAGTCTAGAAAGCAGACCTGAAATATTTTATTCACAGCAGTTTTGGGGGGAGTACGTCTGCGTACTAAGGAGGTAGTCTGGCTGATGCTCTGAAACAGCAAAACCACAAATGCTTGGGGTTTATGTGAAATGCATTCCAGTGTAGCTTGGCTACAGTCTGGTGTTCAAAGAGTAGAAAAGTCCCAGACAGGTGATTCAAAAAGACCATGTGTCGGTAGGAGCCTTGAAAGCCATACAGCATGACAGCCTGGACAAAATTCAGAAGAACTTCAGGCACATGAAGTTTGGACAGGAAAGAGGAAGGCAGTATGCACCCCTTAAGAAGGGGACTAGCTGAGGGAGAAGGGATATAGCTCCACAAGGAAGACAGGTTCTGTGTTTCAGAGGAAAAGCCATGACCTCAAGAGGATTCCTGAGCACCTCAAAAGCCTGACAACCTATGACAGCAGTAAGGGAATGGAGGCAGAGAAATGTACACAATATTTTATTATTTCCTTGCATACATCAGCACTTAGAGTGAAAAGTGATTGTGCTTCTAAATCTTTTCATAAGCATGTCTGTATGTTTTAGCCATATGTTTAACTAAAACCCCGAAGAAGTGAACTGTAAGTCCACAGCACCTACAGAGAAAATCCTTTGAGCTATAAAGCGATTAGCATTAGACCTGGGGACTCAGATAAGCTGAGCTACAGGTTGCTCTTCCTCTGCAGGGTTCAGAGACAGGGAACCTGTGTCCAAAACTTCATTGGTTCTGCAGTCTATTCAGATAAATGTATTTGGGAGAAGGCAAGACCCAACTGAGAGCTGCCTAATGAGTACCTGGGCAGCAAGAGCTCCTGCCAGTGTGAAAGCAAACCACGCCAACAGCTTTTCAGTGAGGCCTTGTTTCTGGGAACTGTGGTTTGTATCAGTCAGTATAAGACCAGGCTTCACACTGGGCATATTACACTATGCTGAAACATTTTTGATTTCCCAACACAGCTCTTTTGAATTAATGTGGTCAACTGAGTCCTCTTGGGGAAACTGCTTCCCACATACAGAGCTCCTCTGCAAGGTCCTTTGGTATCTGTGAAACAGGAATGTTGTAGCTAGCTTGACTGCTTTTGAAATTTCAACCATCACTTCAAACGCCATAAAATTGGCCTTTTCCCTCTTGTGAGCACAATTCACTTGAGGGCACTGAAGCAAGGCAAGTTCATATTTGTGCCTGTATATTGCTCATTCAGGTGATGAGGGAAGAAATCACACTTCATTGGTGATGTGTTTGATCCTACATAGTATGAAAATCACAACACAGAGTGCACAAACATGAAGCTTACCAGCTTCCACCCTGCTCTGTTCTTACCCATATGCTTTATAACCTCTCTTATGCACACCAGCATCCAAAGGGATGTAAACTCTGGTGCACATTTAGAAGCATTTATGCAAGGTGAGGCAAGCAGAATACAGGAAAGGTAATGATGTCAAATGTCCCCATGCTATTTTACACAGTGCTAAAAGTAAGAGGAGACCAGATATCTCTTTTTTTTGGAAATAAGAATGGCATTTTCCCCTATTATAAACCCAATAATCCATCTTACTCCATTTTTGTCCCCAAACCTGCTTTATAGGGTGGTTTTTCCCATTTTATAGCCTGACACATTTTCACCATTGATTTGTTTGTTTTTCTTAACGGGCAAAACTGTTGTACTGATGCACCTTGGTGCTGGGTGATATTAACAATCAGTGGTTCATGGCTGACACTTGAAAGTGTGGCATTAAGTGATGGATTAAACTTGTCATTCAAAAGCTCCATCCTGCTTTTATCTGTGGCATGCTCTGTCCTTGATAAAGATTCTCACCAAATAAGAAAAAAATGCTTGGACTATGCAATAAGAAAAGAGGAGAGATGAATCTGGATGAAAGTGAGAAAATATTTCATACAAGTGATGACTCATCTATTTTTATTTTCCATGTGTAATTCCAGGGATGTGTAGAAAGCTGTGACTAGGGGATACCCAATGAAAAAGAAGCAGCTTGGCTGGAATTGAGCACCAAATTTGCAATCAGGCTCTTAATTAGAACACAAACACTGTCAAATAGTAACATTATCACCTATAATTGGTCCAACAGAAAGAAACACTAATTGTGACATTAGCAGCCAGAATGCTTTCAGGCAGGATCTCTGTTAAAATGCAAACACACTAATTGACTTGATGAGGAAGATGAAAAAAAGAAGGCAATAAAAGAGGCTATTATGCTTTATCTTGGCAAATGGAAGGCTACTTTAGAAACACTCAATAGCCAAAGAAAGAGCAGGTAGCTTAAGAAAAGCAGTAAATGAAATAATGAGCATTGTTGATTCACTGCCTTTGTCTCAGGGAGCCAG
Source organism: Haliaeetus albicilla (assembly GCF_947461875.1). Classification (NCBI taxonomy): domain Eukaryota; kingdom Metazoa; phylum Chordata; class Aves; order Accipitriformes; family Accipitridae; genus Haliaeetus; species Haliaeetus albicilla. Next base: position 5,569,073 of record NC_091495.1, on the reverse strand, counting down.
AGTGATTACAAAGTGATGAGCAAAAGCCAGAATCTACTTTCTGCCTCATTAGTGTAAATTCAAAGTAGCTTCACTGAAGTCAGTACAGTTGAGATTTACAGGCTTTCAGATCTGGCCCCTCAATTACAAACTCTGGATCAAAGTCTCGCTCTACCTGGGACTCTGAGCAGCCAGGCAGAGAGTAAGAAGATCAACCCATGCCTTTCATAAACCGGATGCAAATTGATCAGCAATTGTTCTGCCTAGCCCTAGTGAGGGAAGATCTACTGAAGTAAAGGTTGGCCTGTCAACTGGATCCCATTGATCTAACATGCCTGTCAGGCAGTTTAGGTTGGCAGACTTAAGAAGCAAGACCACACTGTGTGGAGGGACTACCGCTGCTTCTCCATGAAGTCTGCTCTCTTCCTACACAGTCCCAAGCAAAATGTACATTGCCATATCTCATTGCCAGTACCCTCTGTATTCTTCCTGTCAAGCTAACACATCTATAGAAAATTTATCTGGGACTAGTCCCCCCCCATCCTCAGCTCTCTCTTTGAAATGTTTGTTGTGTACAGACACTTTGCTTTGAGGCCTTGCCACTGCACCTTGGATCTAACATATCCTCAGAGTACAGATAACCAATGACTTGTCTTGGGAACTCAGTGGGAGGGGGAAAACATAAATGGCATCTCTCTTCCGTATACCACCAGGAGTGATTATACTCAGTAGTCACTATTTCTTCCCAAAATCTAGCTGAAAAATGCTGTTCTTAAAAACCATCTCCTTCTTGATAGCTTGGGTTATTTCCTCAACAATAGTTCTCTCCTTTTGCTTTGCTGACACTCTAACACACCTGTTCAAATTACAGTCTCCCCATTCAGCTGTGGTGAAGCCTTCCCAAGGCAGTGTTGTCTAAGGAGCTGACACTGTTTACATTCTCAGCTGAGTTTAAGCAGAAATGTTAAAACAAAGCAATTTCTAATGCTTGCTCAGTCTGTTATATACCCTCATGGTACTCCAGTTCCAATAGTCTTCTGACTGATTTTGAGGCCGCATGATATTGCTCAGTTCTATTACCTCAGCAATACTTCCCATGAAGGTCTGGCAAAAGTTTGCTAGAATGTGCATATGTGAAATTTACTGGGTCTTTTCCAACATCTACACAGTTGCAATTAGAGCCCCAACAGGTAATACAGTTCTCCTGGCACAAATTTTCTAATGTTTGAGGTTTGTGAGTCTTTTATAGGCAGAATGTGCCTTCCAGGGGTGTCACGCCCTCTCAGCTCTCGCACACTGCTACGCTGCCACTGAAGTCCCCTGTCTGGCGTGTTCTCTTTCACTTTTTTGCTGGCACTGAAATGCACACCTACCAATGTGACTTTTTTCCTCCATTGTAAAGGTTAGTACTGTATTTAATCCCCCCCTCCCTCATCCTTTGAGACTTCCTTGGTTTTCCTCCGCTTTTCAAAATTAATTGCCAGTGACAGAGTCAATTCATTAGCTAAATTAAAACCCTGGGAAGCATATTGTCCAGATCTGCTGATCCTAACCTATCACAGAGTTGAACAAAGTATTTCCTTACCTGGCCTTCATTAGCGGCTGTATTGGCCAGGCTTCTATTCCTTCACAAATGTCCATACCACTCTTCCTGTTAAAGACCAATTAAAAAAGGAGATAAAAAGGCAGGCCTGCAACTCAACAGCTGGAGATCCCGCATTGATTTCTTTGCCTCTCTTCATTCATTAATGGGTCCATTTTCACTTTTTCAATGTATTAACAGCTGTTCCTATTTCATTTAAAGCCTATTAATAAAGACACCATTTCAGTTTTCAGCTCTCACCTTCTTGTGTTTCATGGGAATGAAACAAGTTAATTCAGTGGGAAAAGTACACATCTACGTACTTTGATGCACTACCTGATTTCCTTGGGACTGTTAAATAACAGTCTGTTAGCTGCCATGAGTCTCAGAACCCCACTTTTTTTTCCCTAGCACCTGCAGGTTATTTCACTGAGTGCCATGTGTGCTTTAGGAATGCAGGGCTGTATCACCACCCAAATGCAGGCAAAACCCACCTGCCCTTCATCTTGTCCCCAGGCATCTCAGGGCTTTTTCTGTATTGTCCCCAAAGGAACATCCCCCCAAAAGGTGGGAGAGCCACTTGGGTCTGTACAGTGCCCACACTGGTGACACTGACCAGAAACAAATTCCCTTTCTCTTAGGTCAGGCACATCACAAAACCTTGTCCTGCTCAACAGCTTTTTTGGCAGATGTAGTAGAGAAGGCAGAGGCTGAGATAGAGCGGCTGATTCAACTCCCCGTGACAGCACCTGCAAATACAAATGGGGAGTGTGGGAGAAGGCCGCAGTGTGCCACCACATGTTTTTTATCTCATTCTGAGGAGAGATCAGAGAGCAAAGTCTCTAGTCATGCCAGCCTGACTTATCATTGGGCCCAACTCTGATTTCCTGGTTAAGATGAAGGTCAGTGAGACACCTGTACAATTTCCACGATAAAGAGTAAATTCGAGAAGACATGGTCTACCTTAGCAAGATGTTGGGCATAAAGGAAGCACTTAAATTGTTCTGTTCCTAGTACCTGGGCTGAAAATTTGAACTGTGTCCTGGGTCTACCCAGTTACAGTCAATGGGAGACTTACCAAGCACCAAAATGAGCCCAGCATTAGGCTCGAACTGATTGAATCCCAGAGGAAAATATTGAGACCTGAAAACTGTAGAAGTCCCACAGCAGTGACTTCATTTGATGGAAATCTGATCTGTACAAGGAGGAAAAAAGCCCACAATAAACTGTTTATAGAGATTTTTAGAACATTTCCTGCACCTAGCATACCATTTTCTGCAATAATTGTCATTCTTCTCACTAGCATATGATGCACAGGCAGACTAAGATGATAGTCCAAAATAACATGGTGAAGAGGGCAGGTTTGAGGACGTAGTTCTCAATCCACAATTGCATACGTTAATATGACTATCCACTAGAGTAAAAGAAGAGGCTGAATGAAAAGACGGGTGGGCTGTGATTAATTCAGTCTATTTAACATTTTTTTCCAGTGAGGAATCTGAGCTCAAAGGAATAGAAGCATACAGACCAATCTGAAATTGCATTTTGTTGCATTTTGCATCTGTGTTGCATTTTGTTACGGAACACTTGTATGCATTTCAGTATGTTTCCAGTTGTCTTTCTCCTCTAACAAAAGGAAGACCAAGCCCCAAACTATTACTAAAAGTGAAGGATTAGGGTTCACATATTGGGCAAGTGAATCTAATGGACTGTGAAATAAGAAGAGCTGGGGGAAAATGAGGGTATGTCCAAAGCCCGTTAATGTCAGTTGGGGAAACGCCGCCATCTTGGACAGGCTTTGAATTAGCCCACCTCTATAAGGCTGAATAAGGCACAAAAGTGGCTTTTTTGGTATGAAGTATATTATCTAACTAATCCTTCGGCAATTGCCCTGAAGTTCCTTTCTCAACTCTTCTGTACAGAAAAGATCTTGGTTCCCTTTTCTAGCATCACGCCTGCAATTACACTCTTCGGCACTACAATTATGGAGGCATTACACTGTGGTTCTGCTCCACAATATCTGTATATTAACATTAATTTCATATAAGCAGAAGAATAACCGCATGACAGAATAATTGCACTCTAATGATTATATAGTTAAAGTACCTGGATTATAAAAATATACATGCATTAAGTATCAAACTAAAGAGATAATAATAAGTCATTAATTCATATAGGCAACCTCCAGAAATATGAATGAGTTATGATTAGCTATCCTAAGGCATAGAACTAATGTAATTACAGTAATTATATTGTATTTATTGAAGGTAAAAAAGGGGAAAATGTTGCATGAACCTTTCTTAAGGCTCTTGTTTTCCTTCTGAAATGGAGGAATTTTGTTCAGTTTTTTAGAATGACTTATGCTCTAAGATTTCACCCCCCCCCCCTTACTTGTCACCTTTTTTTTTCTTTCCCCCCTGTAGAGGAAAGACATCCAGGGTTGTTTGGGGGACGGCAGCCTTTAAGGAGGTCGGGAAGGAAGCCAGGAAGGAAAGGAATGGAAAGGAAGGGAAGGGAAGAAGGGAAGAAAGGGAAGGATGGGAAGGAAGGGAAAAGAGAGGAAAGGGAAGAAAGAGAGCAAAACGAGCAGCTCTGTCCCTCGTTGCCTGCACAGAGAGGCAGAGAAGAGAGAGAGGAGGCGGGGAACGGGACCCCAGAGCCCCTCACCACACGCGGGTGGCGGCCGGGCTCGGGGACCGGTGCCCGGCCCCGCCGGGCCATGTGGAGGTGCGGCTCCAGCCCGGCCCTTCCCAGAGCGCCGGGCCCCGCCGCTGCGGGCCGCGGACGGCCGCTCCCCCGGCCCCGTACCTGGGGACCGCGCACCCCCCCCCCCCCCCCCTCCCCGTACCGGGCGGCCGGGGGCCGCCGTTCCATTTTTTTTTCTCAATGAACGCGCCCCCCCCCGCCGCGCGCCCGGTCTCCGCCCGCCCCGCCCCCGGTATATTTGCATAATGACGGCTGCCGGGGACGGCATTGGCTGCTGGCGGGCGGGCTGGGGCGTGATGTCAGCGCTCGCTGGGTAATGCCTGCGTTGTGGCGGGTAGTTGGAGCCGGCAAAGCCCGCGCAGCGGCGGCTCCGGGCGGACCGGCCCGGCGGCGGCCCCGCGCTCCCCGGGCGGACCGGCCTCCGCAGCGTGCCCGGCCCGGCGTCGCGCTCCCCGGGCGGACCAGCCCGGCGGCAGCGCTCCCCGGCGCCGCTCCGTGGCCGCCGGCCCCGCGGGCGGCAGGACGGGGCGCGGCGCCCCTCGGGGCGGCTGCCGGCCGCCGCGGGCGGGTCATGGCGGGGGGCAGGCTGCCCGCCCGCCTGCTGGCCGCCGCCTGCCTCGCCCTGAGCTTGGCCCCGGGGGCGGCGGGGCCGCGGGAGAGCCCCGGCCTCTCGCGGCTGCAGAGGAGGAGCCTGGCGGTGGACTTCGTCGTGCCCTCGCTGTTTGGCACCTACGTGCGGGAGCTGGTGCTGGGGCCGCCGGGGCGCGCCGCGGCGCGGTGCCGCCTGCGGCTGGACTGCGCGCCTCTGCTTCGCGCCGCCCGCGGGGGGACGCCGCGGGCCGCGCCGCCCGCCCCCCCCGGTGGGCCCTCCGCGGCCGGGCGGCGGCTGCGGCGCGCCAAGCAGCTGGTGCTGGAGGTGGGCGAGGGCAGCCTGCGGGACGGCTGCGCCGGCGAGCCGCCGCCGGGCTCCGGCGGGGCGCAGCTGGAGTTCAACCTCACCGAGCTCTTCGCCTGGTGGCTCCGCGCCGGCGACGGCCGGCTGCGGGTGCGGCTGATGCCCGAGCGCCGAGGCGCCCTCCCGGGCAGCGAGCGCGGGCTGTCGGCGGCCATCCGCGCCGCCCGCCCCCGCCTCCTCTTCCACGTCTCCGCGGCAGGTGAGCCGTGCGTTGCATGCCGCTCCCCCCCCCCCCCCGCCTCCGCCGGGCAGCGCCCCTCGCCAGCTCCCGCCGACCCTCCGCTGCGTGCGTCCCCCGCCGAGCCACCCCCCCGGGACACGCGTCCGGCCCCTCCGCGCAGCCCCGGTGTGGCCGCCAGCCCGGCGGGTGCGGGAAGCGCAGTCCCCCCCCATCCCGAGCAGTCGCGGCTTCCCTTAGCGGCTTGTCCTCGAGGGCTGCGCTTTACCGGTGCGAAACGCATCGAGGGGCTTTTGTAGGGCCGGGAGAGCTATTTGGACAGCGCTGAGGGATTTTTAGGAAATGCCAAGAGTTCGTTTGTGCCAGACAGCTGCAAGCGAGACCCAAAGGTTAAAGTGTCACTGGTCCAAGGACAGCAGGATCAGCTTCTTTAAAACTTAAAAAATACCGTCCTAGAAAGGGAAGCTTCCTCAAAGTGCTGCAGGTGATTCCAAGGTTATGTGCAGGCAGACATCGGGGAACGGCACAAACATTTCCAAAGCTGGGGCTGACCAGCAAATTTGTATGTTGATGCTATGGTGTTGGTATCAATATTATTACTCTTCTTTAAACATATAAGGTAATGCCTTATAACAGACAAACCTGCAAGAAGTAGGTTTTCCTCTGAGTTTCATGTATCTGGAAATGAGTTAATTTCTGTCCCTTTTAAAATCACAGAGGATCCTTAGTGAGCTGCGCTGTATCAGCTACAGTAAGGCAAGAAGTTGTACATCTGAGGGGGCACATGTAGTGCTGGTGCTTCTGTGAAGAGAGAACCTGGCTTAAAATTTTGGTTCTGGACAGCAGTTACCTCCTATCAAGTCTCTGCTTTGGGCCAGTGATCAAGAGAGATTTCCATTCTGTGTGTGCGTTGTACCTTTAACACAAGCTCTGATTCAGGCTCTCCCACTAAAAGAATATAATACCTAGAGGACTGTGGGGCCATATAATTTGTCACAGTGAGTTAAGTTAGGTAGCTTTTATGAAGCTGTGTAGAAGTCAATGGTGTGTCCCTGAGTAGCCACCTACTTAATGGACCACAGAATATACTTAAGTAAATTCACAAGAGGTGAGACAAGTCGGTGCTGGGCTTTGAATACAAAGTTGGAGCAACTGATTTTTGATGCTCATCTGAAAAGCTGGGCCAGCAATCTGAATAACTACAAACTGAACGCGTCTCATTCCTTGCTGCCTGAAATGAAAATCAAAGCAGACTGTCAGAGCAGGCTGGGTGTGAGTCAGTCTTACACTTGGGGCTGAAGTGAGATACCTGGGCTAGCTGTTCCTATGTCAATTCTGGCAGGGATAACGCAGAGGTACTGTCTACCACAAGGTGGCTAGGTGAGGCCAACACACCCTACCTTCCAGCAGGTCTTGCCTTGCTACAGTGCAGTAAAAAAAGAATAATTACTAAAAATTAAAGACACCAAAACCCACCGTCTCTTTTTTTCTGTCTGGGGAATTTATTGTGAGTAGCAGTTATTTTGCTTTACAGATCTCTCTCTTTGGCAGTGAAGATACAGCCTTAGCTTTTAATGCCATCTTGACTCTGGTGCTTATAGCAATAGGGGAGCTGGGGGGCATGCATTTGTTGTCTTTGAGCATGGAGGTGTGTTTTTAACCTGGGTGAAGGGTATACATGTGAACTAACAGGTGCTCTGATCTTGTGAATACAACGCGGATGGAGCTTTAACCAAAGTTAGTAAAACCCACAGGCTCTGGACGTTGTCTGTTGTCTCACTGTTGAGAAGAAATACATGCTTTTCCAGATAGATAAGTAGTAGTCAGCTATGCCCCTGTAAAATCATGTTGGAAACAAGGCGCTGCTGTTTTTACTGCAACACAGTTGTGCAAAGTCAATCATAGAGGATGTAGGAAAAGGAGGAGCAGAGGGAGGGAATATGGACCTCATTTACCTATATCACACTAATAACTTCTAGCAGCTGTTCATAATCTCCTGCAAAAATCCTAGTCTCTTCTTGAATTCTACACCAAGGTTGCTAATGTGTAAGTTGTGTCACTATAAGATTGCATCTCTGCTTTTTCAGCAATGATGCCTTAGTGTAGTTACACTATTACATGCCTTTGCACTGGATTTGTAACATGGGTTTGTTTAAAAACATTAAAGATCCATTCTTTCTGGTTTGCAAAGGTGCTGCCTGTGTGAACACCATGTGTCACTGCCATGCTTAAATTTGTGCCGTGTAGCCGTGCCGACAGCAGGATGTGCTGACACAGTGATAACAGCATGAACAGCATCCACCAGCCCAAGTGTGCAGATTCCAGCAATTATTAACACCATTGCAGCTAATGTGTACGGGGCTTAACTAAAGCCCTTCCTAAGGCAGCTAAGCCTTTCCTTCATTGGTTAAGCTAATTGGAAATGGATTTCAAACAACACAATCCTCCCATCAACAATGTTAAAGCTGCTTCACTTATGTTGACGTACTTAGCTTTTTCTTTTTCTTTTTTTTTTTTCTCTCCTCTGCTGGAGATGCCCAGGATTGCCATACTTCCCAGGAAAAGATATAATTACCTTGCTAAATTATTTTTGCCAAGTTATCCTCCATGTGAATGGAGAATGAATTATATTTTAGGCTGAGAAAAAATTGCAAGGGGATGAATTCCCATTGACCTTAAGGGTGACAACAGAGTCCTGTAAATAGTGCTTTATTCTCTTTAACTGTTATACTCTCCGATACTGGCTCAAAGATATTTAACTGGAGAGAATCTTCTCCCTTTTTAACAGCATGTTTTCACAAAGCATAAAGCAATTTGTCTCAGTGTGTTACTGAACAATTAGAAAAGGATGTACTTATTGGACTGCTGTTTAACAGACAAACCATAAGTTCACAGGGATTTCTACAGCGCTCTCCTGCAAATACTCTTAATGCCAGATTTCTCTCATACACTCATCCTCATGGGAATAGAACATCCTGCAACAAAAAGCTTCCATTTAGAGAAGCTGTGGTCCTCAGCCCATCTACCATTTCTGTGTCAGCTTGGCCTTTTCAAAATTGGGTAAGAGAGAGTTTTCCTCTCTTGGAAATGCTTTTGGAATTAATATTGGTGGCTTCTTCCCCCAGTGCTTCTCTGGGCCAAAAAGAATCAAAATAATTTCAATCATCTCTTTGGAAAAATGTACAACAAAAAATGCAGATGAAGGGAGGCGAGAGCTCAGAGAGGATCGCAGTGCTGCAGATCTCCCATATTTTAGGCAAACCTCCCAGCTGCCAGGTTGCTGTTGACTTTGCTCTCATTGTCTTTGGTTTTGACTGGGAATTCCACCCTGCCTCCAAGGAAACCTTTCCCAAAAGAGTTTAATCAAACCCAGTACATTGCCATGGGAAACTGAAAGACTAGCGAACCTTTCTGTGAGAAGAGTCCCAGCCAGTTTTAGTTCTGGTCTTAGAGGATTTGCTGTATAGTATTGAAACACAGTGGGTCTCTGTAGCAGTGCACTCTCTGGACATGTTATTGAGCTTTCTTGGGAAAAAATCCTAAATTGTCTCTATATAGAGACTGTCAATTAAGGAACTGTCTGAGCATCAGCACTGATTGCCCCTTGCATGACTGATCCTCTGCTGCTGGGCTAAAATTCCTCCCAGCACTTGTAAGATCAGATAGGGTAGCATATGTTGTGCAGAGGTCTTGTGGGGGCCTTCTTGGCAAATCAGTCCCACAGATAACATGGCATGGGTAGGCATGGGATTGGGTTAGTCCAAGGTGAATGCTCTACACTCCCATGGGCTGCATAGTGATCCAGAGCCCTTGCACCCTAACTGTGCATTGGTGTGTGGATTTTTTTCATGTTAGCTTCACAGGTAACCAGTCCACTCACAGTAGAGAACCTGAGCTACAAATGTTGCTAAATAGGTTTCTTGTGAGTTTACTTAGGAAGTTTAATAAGCTGAAATAGCCATAAAATAACTTCCCATGAGATCTAATTGCTACTTATATACGCAGAGGTGGGAAGCATATGTTAAAAAGGGGCATACAGGGATGAAAATGAGTCATTTCTCCCTCTAAAGGTCAATGTACTTTCATTCATGAAATAGATTTAACATTCCAATTATATTTTTTAAATAGCAATGCATAACTTTTCATCCTCTGGCTAGGCGAAATATTGCTCCTGCGCTGTGGCCTTCATCTAAAATTTTATTAACTTGCCACATGTATTCTCCCTGCAACTGTATGCATTCACTACATACCAATGCTATTATAATGGTGAGGCAATTAAGCTTTACATCTTTAGGGTACTGCTACCATGCACCTGAACTCATTTGCAGGAGGAACCCTTTGCCTAAAGATTAGAAAGAACTTCAGACTAGATGAAAATGTGGTTTTGAAAGTGGACATTTTGTAAATGAAAATCAGAGCTCCAAGTTGAAATCTGACTGTAGTAAAGTCTGCAGAATTCTTTCCACATATTTTAGAAGTACCAGCATTTAATCAAGGTCTCTTAGTTATATTTTTCTTTTGTTATTTTTTGGTTTTGTTTTTCTGCTTTCAAAGAACAAAGTTTGGAGTTGTGCCATACTGAGCAGAAAACTGGTAAAAGTTACTTACTTTCCTGTTGCTCTCTGTTTTTCTCTCATCCTCAACTGTATGCCACATCTGAGATCTGATCCTGCTCTTCTGATAAATCAGTGGCAAAACTTGGTGAATAAGACTGAAGCACTGCAGTAGGGCTTCTGAAAGATTTTCATTGTAGTGCAAGTGGTTTTGCTCTTTTCTGCTGGGGTTTTGCGCTTTGCCTCGGCTATCAGGCCAGCTTTGTGAGTCCAAAGCTTAAGGACAGGCCTGAATTGCACTTGAGTTTACTCTAGACATGAACTACTGCAAACTGAGGTTTTCCTTTTCTGCCCTTGGGTTGTGATGGGTGCCAGTATGCTGCATGCCAATTACCAGTTGCTAAATCACAGCGAATCCTAGGTGTGCTTAGGAGCATCTTTCCCAGTCCCTCCTGCCCTAAGTATTAGGTCTGTAGCACCTCCCTCTAGACCTCCAGTCACTGGTGCTCTCCAGAAACGTGGATTTAGTGAGTCCACAGTGCCTCTTCATGAAATGTAAATGCCCCTTGAAGAGGAAACTGATTGCCTAGTGGTGGGTTTGCCTGGCTTCGTGGGCAGCATGATCCTTGGTTCTGCTGCTGGCCTGCCTGTTCATCATGTCCAAGTCACTTTCCTACTCCATCAGCACCAAGAAAACTCATAGCATATGACTCTCTTGACTGATGGTGCCTTGTTTGTTATTTCTATGCTGACCACAAAAATTTAGGGCTTTGTAAATTTGTTGCCAATTATTTGGCAGATAATGTTAGAAATGATGCTCAGTCTTTGAGTGGTTCACAGAAAACATGCCATGATCCCTATTCCACATGGTTTTGCTTGGACCAGAGTTACATGGTGTTGCTGATCTTCAATGGGAGTCAGGATAATGCACAATGTGTTTATGATTTCTAGGTCTGTTTTCTGCAAATTTTGCTTACTTTTAGGCTCATTGTTCTTATGAATGTTCTTATTCATAAGCGTGTTCAGTAAAATATCCATAAACAAACACCAAAAGGGGCACAAGTATCAGGTTTGTTTTTTTTTTTTATTTTATTTGAATGAACATCTATGGCACATTTTAAAAAGATGTTTTCTCTAAACTTGCTATGCTTTTATTTCCCCATCCTTAAAAATGGGGAATAAATACCTACAGCAAAGAAGTGCACTGGGAGACTTAAGTGCTTTATTATACAAATGCAGAGACATTCTTCAAAATCAAAGACAGTTTTGCAGTGTCTGATTGAATTGTATCCTGAAGTAATCCGGTCATTTGGTTCATTGCACATCTCACATGAACATTACATGATAGGAAATAAAATCTGTGTTTGTGACAATGTTTGTGAATTGTCCCCCAAGAAGTAGAAAAAGTGAGGGGAGATTGGCAGTATTTAGCACTTACTCACAAAATTCCCAAATAAATGAGCCTCATCATAGTAAAGAAGGTATCACCTTTTCAATATATCAGTGCTAACTCATTTTTGGTGATGGTGTTTTGGGAGTCCAAGTTGTGATTTTCTTCCTAAGCAGCAGCAAATTCTGCATTGTGCCTGGACATTTCCTGTCTTTGATTCTCATACCAAGGCATCTGCTTGGGTTACCCAGAACTAGAGTACTGAGACTAGGAAATCTGCTTTTTTGGCACAAGTGATTTACGTAACAGCAAACAGCAATTTAGGTTGCCTGCTTTCCGAATCTCTTTCTATCCACGGAGCCACAGCATCTGTTTCCTGAGAAGCCACTTTTGAGCTCAGTGGGGCTGCTGAGACCGCAGAGCTGAGCTGAGAAAGGTCCTTTATGAAATGTGCCACATTTGTCTTGCTTCTCTAATTCAGAAAAATTTGGTTGGAGAAAAATGTCATGGAAGCATAAATGCAGATTTGATAAGTCTGACCTTTCTTTTCTTGCGAACAATAAATGTCAGAAAGCTTAAAATGACAAGTTGGAATGGCTGGAGGTTATTTATGTGTTTAAATATTTAGGCAAGAAACACATTTTGAGACTAAAGTCTAATTTACATGAGTATTTTGATTTATGACTGAGGCGGCCGAGTAGCTTCATGGTTGTCACTATTCTGCTTAGCATGGCTACTCAGAAATTCCCTGTGACAGCATAGATAGGACTTCGATATCTCTACTTGCAGAAGCTATAAACCGTGTCAGTTGTAGTGAAGGAGAATCATCTTCACTTGTTAGTCATGTGGGATCTATGACATGGTTGAAGTGTTCTAGCTGTATCCAGCAGAAAGAGCTGGTGGCTGTCTGCAAACAGACTTCAGACGAGCTTCTAACAGCAGATCTTTTAAAGAAAATGGTAAACTATTGTACAAAGATGGAATCGAGCATGGAAAAATAGGTGCTGAATGTAAAGTGATCCTTGGGGTTTGAAAACAGCATATCAGTTAATATTTTGCATTTATTTTTCCTTTTGCCAGAGAACTTCAGTAGGTAGCTGCAAAGGTAGCTGTAAGAACTGAGTTCTACTTTGACTTCCAACTTAATTATCTTGCAGTATTGGGTCTGTTGTCAGTGACTATAGCACAAAGTAAGCAGGGAGGAGGAGAGAATCACAAGAGGAACTGGACTCAGAAGAGGCATTGTGTATACACAGCTCTTCCATTGACATGTCGTGTGACGCAAAATACTTCCCTTTGTGGCAGACACTTCCTTTGCAAAGCAGGGGTAGTTTTGACTGCTTGTGAACTCCATTGGTAGAAGGTGCTATTTTTTGTGGATTACTAGTGCTTTTACTTTCTAAGAACCTCAATAAAGACAATAAGGTGCAGTCTGAACTCTCAGATTTCTAAGGGAAAAGCTAAACCAGCCTACCATATTGATTTATTCCCATCTCTGCAGTGCTAATCATAGGACTGCTATTTCCTTCACTTCAGTGATAGCAAACTTATGAAACTTAAAAATGCCATCAGTTTTGTTTGGTACTATGAGACTGAGTTTCTGGTTTTTTGAAAAATGATGAGGCCTGCTTTGACTATTACAACACTATCTGTCTTGAAGCCAAATGGTCAAATTTAGATTTGCAATTTGACTACTTTGTGAGGCTTTGGCCAGGGTTACCTGTAGCCCCATGAAACATGAGGGAGAGTGGGATAGGCTGTGGTTCCTCTGCCTGTGGCCAGCTGCAGCTGGGCATCATCTCCATTTGCAGTAAGGAGCTGCAGGTGTTGGCTGCTGTTGGCTAGTGGGTGCTGCTGAGCAAACTGAGTGCTGGTTGTCCTGGGAATGGAAAACATCGTGGAAACAGTGGGAAAAGGTTTGTCCTTTATGGTTTCCTACTTAAGGTGTCAGAAATTTAACACAGAATGGGGGATTGGAGATTGTTTTAAACTTCAGTGGCCTGCCTGTTTCTTCCTGCATTACAGATGGCAAAGTGGAGATACTAGGCAGGAACCTTTCATCTAGATGGTTCTAGAAATGTGGGGCATCCACTTTATAACTTGTCTCTAGCAACTCTTAAGTTCAGTTTGCAAATTTCAAAAGTCTTTCTGTGGTAGTCCAACGTTTACATCAAGGCAGAAGAACTACCTTTCCTGCACAAACAAGGGTATATGCTGAATCCATTTCAGACTGGGGTTTCCCCTGTAGCAGTGCACTGCGAAGAAAGAGGTGCAGCCTCTTTCTGCTAGCTTCTCCCCATTTTCTTACTGACAAGCAACTCTCTCTGGACTCATATCTTACAAAACCTTGTGATGAAAGAAAACCCTGACTCTATCCCCAAGTTACAAGCTGGGCAAAGGGAGAGAAGATGGTTCTGCATGAGGTGAAGAGCAGAGAATGCTTGCTGGTGAGTGTAGGGGGAAAAAGCAGGGATACTGCAGTGGTGAGAGTGGGAGTACAGTGTGATACGGCCATGTGTGGATTCTTGTGCTATGTATTTCTTGATGTCTGTTAGGAAGAGGTAATGCTAGTCTAAGTACATACTGAATGATGTGCATCAGTAGGCATATAGGAAATGGCATTTCTCCATATGTCATACTCTTTCTAGGACTTTTATGTTATTGAAGATTTCTTTCCAGCTCAGTTTTGAAAGCTTGCATGGTACTTCTGCATGCAGTCACTGTCGCGCCTGTGACATGCAGCTGAGTACCTGTGACTTCACCTACTAGAAATCTGTGGCGATCCTTCAGAGCTCTGCAAGTTGCAGCAGACCTCTACAGCTTGTATGTTGGCATTCACCAGCTTTTTCTACTGGCCCATTAAGTAATGGGCTATCTCAGATGCATCAGAATGTCTGGGCTTTTTATAGCCTCTTTCATGTTAGATTCTCGAAGTACTGTAAGCCTTATCACCCTAGTGACAATGCTTAGCATTATTATATCTATTTTACAGAGAGATCATAGAAGCCAGGAATGGAAAAAGCATTATTTGATTATGTTAGACTGCAAGTGCTGAATACAGTTTTCTCATCTAGAATATACTAAATAGTGATTCTGCTTCAGCCAAAAGGCCAAGAAAGAACAAGAAATTAGAGTTGAGAGGCTCGGTAACTCACTGGAAATACTGCAGCAGTTATTGGCAAAACCACCTTCAAGTCTTCTCTGCTCCACACTGTGTTTGCGACACTTGTCTTTCAAATAAATCTGGTTTTGTCACATTCCACACTTAAAATATTGTTTGCTTTTTGCTTTGGGGAGCATCTGTGATCTGCTGAGCCTCTCTCTATCTTCAGACATTGTGCTGTGGCCTTTCCGTTTGTAGGGCAGCATATATCAGCATTAGAGAGCATGATGCAATGGTTATTTCTGAGGGACATTTCATTATTGATGCTAATTAAACTTGAAACTAATGAGAAAAGATTACTTTTCAGGGCTGGAGAGGAGGCTGGAATAGTTATTATAGGTTAATTATTCTTCTAAAAGACTTGGTTTAAGTAACAATTCATTTTGTCAACTTTTTTTCTTACATTGTACAAGAGCCTTGTTTGAAGAGGATTCGAAATATAATTGCTGTATTGACCTCATCTAGCTCTCAGTCAGTAATCTCCTTCCATCAGCAAAAGGTTAATAAAATCTTTAAGGAAAAGAATTCTGTGCCTTATGTATGTGTAGACGATTCAGAATAGGTCTCCCTGCAAGTATTTCCTATTACCCTTCTGCATGATTTCCTTGGCATACTTTTTAGATTTGAAAAATGCTGTATTCCATAAAGCTTCCAAATTTAATGGTTGCTTTGCAAAACAGGTGCACTACAGAAGCAGAGAGTGAATCTAGTCAGGGCTGGCTTGAGAGTTGGCACATAAGTCCCTTTGTTTTTAAAGGAGTAGAGCCTGTGGTCAACCTTAAAAATCTCTCCTCACTTTATAGGGCACTGGGGTGTCCATGTGATGATTAGTATTTGCTGAGTAACCAAGGCAAGGAGGAGATGAGGCTCATTTTACATAGGAGCCAAGGTCTCTTTCTCACTAGGAAGCACTGTGGCTTTTGGCAGGGAGGACACACACTGGTCCCCTTTGCTCCTTCGCAACTCTCATGTTTCTTCCTCTTGGCTCTTTGTAGAGATGAGTAATGGCTTTGGACTGTTGCAATACTGTACTGCAAAAAGGGAAAGGGAGAGCTGGATTAATGATATTGTGAGTGTGGAAAGCTGAATAAAATGTTTGTGGACAGGGAGGATATCAGTCTTTATTAGCTGTAAATGTTAGGGTGGCTTACGTGCTCCATTAACCAGTTGCCTGATGCCTTCTGTCAGGTACCTGCTTTGCAGATATGGAGCTCTTGTATTAACGTGAGGGCTGTGAAGGCAAAAGTCCATTTTTGAAGGTGATGCTGTGAGCAACAAGCGCTCAATGGATGGTGGGAGGTTGCAGCTTAGGAAAGCCCCTCAGTGCTGGGGTGATTTACCTACTAAGTGTGCATTACAGTCTGAGGTGCGACATGTCTTAAAAGGGCAGCATTCACCAGTCCTGAGTTCAAGAAAAGAGTTACATCCTCCATATGGGCAGTTGTGTCAAGTTCAAAGATAAAACATCCTCTGAGTAATCACTCTTGCCACAGGACTCTGCTTAGGCCAGCTCATAGGATTTTGGATAATATTTGAAGTGCCGAGTCCCTTTTGTGGTTAAGTTTTTAAATCACACAAAGACTGATCAAAAGCTCAATGTTTCCTTCTCTGCCTTGCCAGCCTACTGTCCTTTATCTCCTGAAACAAAGCAGCATTAACTTTTAAGATCTGATTCAATAACATTTTATGGATAATAATTATGACTGATATTAAGCCTTCAGCAACCAGTCTGTATGGAGACGTAAGGTATTGAGGTTTATTACCAGTGTAACCTATCTTTTTACATCGGTTGTAAAGCAGTATCAACTATACTGATAAGAGGAAAAAGAAATATCAATGAACTATTTGGCTCTGCTTCTCTGCAGGGTGTTCATATACTTGGCACTTAATATTGCTAGCACGGTGGGAGTTTGCTGGTGAAGAGTTTTTGTTTACAAATCTGTTTGCGCAACTGCAGAGTTGTGATGAATGAATGAGTGAATGAATGAGCTATAGCAATCCTGCGCTGGGAAAAGGAATCCATTAGTGGATAGACCCTGGAGACCAATTGATCATCCTTTCCCTTTTAATAAGAAGTGTGTGAATTCAAAGTTCTCGTAGATGCTATTTAGAGACAAGTGCCACAACTTCCTCTGAGGCTTATCCCAATAATGGAAGTTCTTCAATGTATAAAACTTCTTTAGACACCCCATACAGAGATTTTTTTTTTTTTCCCCCCAGAAGTTTCCCAGTTTCCCTGATCTTGTTGGGACATAGCTGTGTGTACACGTGTCATAACTGTTTATGGAAATGGTCCCTGAACCAAAGTGAAGACCAGGTTGAGCAGAAGAAAGCTCTGGTAGTTTCTAAGTCCTGAAGTGCTGTGCAGAGTGGTCTAATGTAAATTACAATATGAGAAAGGAAACTCACCTTAGTTTCCATACAGGGTTATCACGGAAAGTTCTATTGTGTTGGCACTGAAAAAGTCACCTGAAGGACCCAGGACTGGGTCCTTGCTCAGCTGAACCTTGTGTTGTTCATGCATCATTAACTGTAACTGTACTATATAGTTGCCTTTTTTGCCTTGCTCCTCCTCATAACTTTCTGTATAAGGAAATCTACCTCCCTGATAAGTTCAAATAAGATGCTGTCTGCTTGTGTCCTTTTTGCCTTTTTGATGGGAAAGCAGAAGGGAATTCTAAAGTGCTCTGGGAGCTACATGGAGGCCTTGCTTTGACATCTCTAAATATGTGAGTAATGGGGTGCTTAGAACTGATTTTACGTGTGATGGATGCTCAACAATAAGGAATCACAAATTGTGGGCAGCAGAGCTTGGAGAGGAGAGCTGCTCAACAAGATTAATGGGAAGGGAGACCTTTAGTATAATGAAAGACACAGTTCAGGCTTGAAAACAGGCAATGACACACTAGATCGAATCTTGAGGAGTTGGACAGTCAGGTTCCCTCTGCAGGCAGTAATGCTGTGCATTTGTAGAGCCCCTTCCTAGGTAGGAAACGCAGAACAGCTGTGAGACAAATGCACTGTAATTCTCACTTCACCCGCAAGTGAGTACACTGGTACACTAAGGGATTGGATTATCTGTCAAGCTGGTGATAAGGATGTTGAAGGAAACTTAGAAATTTCTTTTTGTTCTAAAAAGTGCAAGCCAATAAGAAAAACAGTATGAGACTGCAGTAGAATATAGCTGGGTCTGAGCACTGTAGGGTTTGTTTTGCAACCAAAGTACAGTTCTTTTAAGTATCTCGCTGAGCACTTGGTGTAAGGTTGAGGCTGAAGTCAGTGAGATCCTCCTTGGATCTCATCTAGCCAGATTTTCCTGTGGAGATGAAAACTCATGAGCTTAGACAAATCATGTGAGTGAAATGTAATTAAAAACAAAACAAAAGAAAAACCTAGTTTCCTTTCAATCAGATTGTTAATAAAACTTTAAAGGTGTATTTTATTGCTAGTAGAAATATCAAGTTTAAAAGACAACAAGTATCTGAGTATTTTTATTGGAAATAATAAAAAAACCCAAAAAGTGAAAGTGAAGCTCATCTTTCCCTTCCACTCTAAGTTGCAAGCTGTTATTAACTCTGAATATGATGATGAAGGGGGTATGAGCAGGGAGCAGAATTAGCAAAATGTTACTGGAGCTGGCTACAGGATCATTGTTATGACTGCAACTGTTACTCTGTCTCTGACAAAGATAATAGTGTGTGGAAATGAAGCCAGCAAACATGTAAAATATGTCTAACTGTAGAGGACAAGCCAGCAAATAATAACTGGACCAGTAATCAGATGTAGAAGGCCTTATCTGTAAGTACAGTGGCTTGAAAGATGGCAATGCTGGTAGATAAACATTAAGAGGACTATGAAGCTGAGAATAAATAGAGCAATATCCTCTAAACAGTAAAGAGCTGGAGCATAAGACCCTGGAAAGACATTCAGGACTTATTGCTTGAGAAAGATTCCTAAAGCTGTCAAACAGATGTGCAGCTGGTAAGTAGATGACTCGCTGGGACGTTGACTGAAATGGTAGAAGAAATAAATCAAAGGGGATTGCATTAATGTAACTGAAAGCAGTATATTACTTTGCTTTGAAGTATAGCATCCTGTGGAGAAAGCAATGACTGTCATCCCACAAGAATGATCAAACTCAGTGGAGACAAGTCCCAGATTTAGGCTGTAGCATAGGCAGGGGTTTCTCTTCTGTGCAGTCATAATTTCCAGGTTTTCTTGAAGGCCTTGGACTAGAGTTTGATGGGAGGCATAAGGGGCTGATCCTAAGCCTACTGAAGCCAATGGCACCTTTCCATTGTACATCTACTCCACTCTCCTGCTCTCAGGGATGGCCAGGCTGGGCAATAACCACCTTTGCTGCTCTTTGCTATCAGGCCATCTGCTGTGTGTGCACAGGGAGACACAGCACACCTCGTTTTTTGTGTCAGAAAATAAGAAATAGAAGTTCTTTTCAATCTGGCATTTTTTTTCAGCACTTAATCTAGATGATAGGCAAAAGAAGACATTGGTGCTAAGTTTAGTGACCAAAACAGTATTGTCTGTGCTGTCCTTATACAGGCCAAATGAGCACGTGAGATGCTTAGAGCCCTTGTTCTTGAATTCTTATTCTTTTGTAGAAGGGGCTTTTGGGCATAAACTGTTACACTGTAGCATGGGTGTTAGCCACGAAACACCTCTCACTGTAGGGAACTCTTAGACCTTTGGCATCCTATGTCTGGGTTTTGAGTTGAATGAAAACAAGGGAAGCATCAGCCCATAAGGGGAATGAAAGAGTAAGAGTATCCTAGTGCAAGCAAAGGGAAAAATGTCAGCTCTCCAAAGTCCAGTGACAGGAGGAAAGCACTTGTCAGGCTTATCAGAATATACCTAAAGAAATGGAAGATTCTGGTAGTCACCTTTTAAAAATTTTATATCCACTGTTTATTAAGCATTGCATCTCTGAAGACATAGTTTCAAGTTTTTTACCTTTACTTACAATGAAATTATGTTTGATTTATCCCAAGGTTCTGGACAGCAAAACCAGACCAGATGGGTCTCCTAACTGAGGATAAGCACCCCTCCCCTTTTCCACCCTGCCTGTGCTACCGTGGTCATGCCTTCATGGTAAGGCACTTTTACATGGTATCCCAGACTCAAAATTAAAAAGGTTAACAAATTTGCCCTTTCTGCCCCAAGAAAAAGTGCTCAGTATATGCTACTAACATTATTTCAAATACCCTTTTTGTCACTTAGAAGTTTGAAAATAAGTTATTTTAAAAAATAGGGTAAAAGGACTGGAAGGGGGGGAAATGAGGCAATATACTTTCTGAAAAGAAAAAGTCAACTAGAGATGTCCATCTGAACAGAGAACACCACTTTTTACTCAAGAAGGGACAGCAAATGCCTTGTTCCTGCCTCTAAAATCTGTTCCAAAGTAGCTGTGATAGTCAAACCCATCTGCAAAGATAAAGAGCTGAAGTATGATCTTGTCTCTTGTCATGTCTTTTTTCATCACATCCCTTTCCCCAGAAGCACTTAGGGATGGTAGAGTGGGGTCCAGATTTAAAATGCTCAAGGAAAGGAGAAATAATATGAAGGTCAGACTAGATTATATTAAAGTCACATCAACAGAATTATCAGAAGGAAGAGCAGGCAAAGTACCTAAAACATAATGAAAACTCTTATCCAAACTAGTTTACAACTAACATGGAAGTGCCTTTTAATCTTCTGTGTTAGTTCAAGCTAGAATAATTCAGAAATATTTTTTTCCTAGTCTCTAAACTGGTCCATCGATTGCTCCTTTAGGGTAAGATCCTGCAAAACATCTGTTTTATAGTTTTGATTTCATGGCAAGACCAAGACTTCTCTCTCATGGGTGCACTGTGAGCCATCTTAGACAGTATAAACTTGTGTTCTGCCTCAGGATTTTCATGCTGATCCTCTAAGAAGATAAGCTTTATAAGGTGATTTTTGAGCTGCTCCAGGCACATCCCTAGTCTAGCAATAAAAGCCTGGCTTTCGAAGTAGCTTTGAGAACATGGTTTTCTGTCTAGAGCCTCATCACTGACCTCCCAACCCTGGTCACTGCTTCACTAAAGTCTGTCTCTGGATCCTCATGGACACTTCCATTATTCTGGAATGATCACTGTGTCTCTTGAGAACAGAATCCTGCAAGGTCTGGAAGCAGTTCTGTTTTCTCTGGGTAAAACAGAGGTATATCTTGCCTCTCTGTAGCATCTGTTGTTGGTACAGATTGCTGGGGTCACAGGGAGTTTCAGCTGTTCCTTTCAGTGCCTGTCCAAGGACAGGGAAGGTGCTTGACTTTCGGAGCTATGATTTCATGAAGGCTCAATTTTGAAAATCACCTCTGTAAAAAGTTGCAGGTAAAAGGCCTTCTGGATCAGAGCCAAAGCTGGAGCTGGAGCTGCAGGGGGGCAAGTTCAGCTCTAGTGATCTGAATCTTACCTGCCTTAAATGCAGAGACCAGTTGGGTTTTTTTTTCTGGGCAAACCCATTTGTTTGTCTGTTTTTACCAGAAGCTTCTCTGTTAAAGCCTTTTTTTTCCTATCTGAGGAAGCTAAATGCTGTGTTATGGTTCTGTACTACAGCGAATGGGAATCCCTTCACAAAATGGCCTCTTCCTCCAACGAGTGTGATTGTGGTGGAAGTTGTACCTTGCTGTGATGGACAGTGTCATGACTTGGTCCTACGCAGGTCTGCCTTGATGCGACTATCTCCACAGGTTCCTTCCCAAGTCCTATTTTTTATATTGCATTTCTTAACAAGTAACTCTTCTCTCAAAGGCACTCCGTAAAAGCGGTGGGCTGCAGTTCCTCCAAGTAGCACTAAATCTGTGACAAACCAAAGGGAGGTTCCACAGCAAGGTGATAAACTACTGGCTTGTCAACTTTTTTGCTGGCTAAATGGAAAATGAGGCAGGCAGCTTTACCCTTTAAAGAGGAGAGAGATAAGGGCAGTTTCTGTATTTCACAATCAGCCGTGATCATCCATAAAATGAAGAGTTACTTGTTTTTTAAACTGATGTCTCAATAGTGAGGGACTCCATTTTTCACCAGTATACATGCCTATTCCTGTGCTATCCAATAACAGAGGATATTTACTAATATATTAAACAGCTAAGATTTCACCTGTTAACTGCATTTCAAGGAAAATCATTTCAACAAGCATTTATAGTTGGAGCCGTTGAGGAGGTGAAAACAAGTAAGACTGACACCCAAGAAAATGACAAATTGCTAGTGTTGCGAGTGGTGGAAAGTGAAGTTTTGTAGCAGTTCCATAGTCTTTCACGATCCTAATTTTTCAGTAAAATAATGACATCAACAAACCTTGCAATCTTGCTGAAGTGGTAGGGAGTAGAAGTGAATTTGGCTTTCTCCTAAGGCGTTATGCTGAATAGGTTGTGCTATAATCTGTGTCATTGGGGAACATCTGTGATACTGCAGAGAAGATAAGAAACTCAGACTTCCTGTTTTCTTTAGTCTTAGAACGCTTCATGTAGTTCACTTTGCTCTTTTCCTCTCTCTTTGGGGTCCGATGTAATTTACCTGTTAGTTCTGATAAATGCATGCCACTACCAAGGTTAAAACCAGCAGCGAGTCACAGCCTGGCGCACCTGCCAGGTCAGCACTTGGCGATGGGTGGCATTGCCAGCGGTTCCACCGTAGCCCTATGCTCTGGCAAGTGAGCTTCCCCAGGTCACTAAAGCTCCTGTGCCCCAACTGGAACTGTATGTCTGTAATAAAAGGTCAGCTGAGTGGTACCTGAAGACAAGATAATGGCTTTCCTCTACCTGGATGAGATATGTGAAGTGCAAACATCTATACCATTACAGTTTGTCTTAGGAGCTGCAGGTCAGTTTCTTGGCACGCCAGAAACTTTAACGAGTTTTGTCTTCACAATTCCTGTACAGGTCCAGAAGTCCCTCCCAACATCAAACATTCTGTGATCTGTGACTCCAGACATCATCAAATAGGATTTGGCCAGGCTTTTTTAGGGCAGCTTGAGCTGTGCTATGTTACCCTGCGATGCACGTTCTTAACTGTATTATTCTGTCTTTTTGTGAATGCCAGTGATACGAGCATCTTTGCTTGGAATACTGTGCTTAGATTTATGGTACTCTGCATATGTGATTGCTCACCACGCACATCAGCAGAATAAAGCAGTGTCTTTTATTAGGAGTGTGACAGATTTTTGACGAGATCATCGAATCCCGAGTCATGCATGAGTTCTCTAACTGTTTTAGGGCACGGCTTGGGTATCCGGGTGTTGCACAGGGCTAGTATTTGGCTCACACAGAGACAGCAGGTCAGCCTATTGACACCTGTCCGCTCTGTTAACAGACCAGTGAACCTACTGCTGTTTAATATTTGTATGATAATACAACATGGTTGAGAACTGAGTTATGAAACGCAGGTCACTCGGTAGATGCAGCGATCAGTGAGGGAGCACAAGGTGACAGTGAAACAATTCAGGTTAGCAGGTAGGGGCATTGCAGCTGTTTCTGCTCTAATTGCATCTCTCCAGATGTTCCTGTGATGTGTGGTAGAAGCCAAGCAGTCTCTAGACATAACCGTATTTCAGTGTTCAGCTTTCCGAACACTCTTCTGTGGTCTGTAGAGAAGAGAGAATTTAAGGACCTAAGCCATTTCATCTTCTGTGCTGTCAAATAAACTTTGTCATTCTGAAGTAACATTTCCTGGGTGTATATATATATTTTTTTTTTTTAGATTTCTTTTCACATTAAGATCAGCAAAAGCTCTTTCTGGGAAGCCTGATTAAAAATGCAGTTCCTCCCAGGAAAGAAAAGAAAATAACATTTTCAGCATCAAGAGAGATCACAAAATTATCATGAAAAAATGAAATGAATTTTGAAGATTATGCATTTCAGGAGAGTAGGTAAAAGTGACCTCAGGGCTTTCTGCTGTTTATAAAGTAGTTTGTGGGGTTTTTTTTAATAGACATCTGCTAAAAGTAGAGGTGACAAAGCCTCTCGGAGACAAGAAGTGTCCTGTATTGGGTTTAGCTTCAAGGAATTGATGAAGATAGCTAATTTCTTGTGAAATTTATCCTTGTCTGTATGTGTAAAATAATAATTATAAAAAAGCCACCAACAAAAAACCAAACAAAAACCCAATAAAAGCCATAACAATCTGCTGATTCTTTTCAGCTACATGCTGTTAGCATTGCTGGGAATGCAAACACAGATGGCTTCCAGCTCTGTTGCAGACCTTTGCCTCCTAGGATCAGACTGGGGCATTGGCAAGCCAGGCTGTGGAAGTACAAACATTGCTTTCCTATTTTGCTCTTTTGAGCTGGGTTGCGTTCCTCTGTGGTGGTATAATTAATCATAACTGCCTGCATTCTACTTGGGCCTTAACTCTGTTAAGAAAATAGAGAAAATCTCAGGAAAAGGAGTAATTTCTCCTTTGGCCTTTTTGACATTTTACAAAGGGTATAGAAGAAAGGATTCCAGTGGCTTCAAATGTTACCTTCTATATTGCATACAGCCAAAATCTTTCCAAACAGCATCCTTTTTATAAATATGTTTCCAGTCCAGATCTTTAGAGAAAAATGAATCTGGCAAGATATTCACCATCTCGTTTTGACAGTCTGAATTGTTTGCAAGACCTTAGCATTGAATGCTTCTCCAGCTTTAGTCTAACCTTCATCTGTAACCACCCCCTCTTCTGTTTCCTCCTCAAACATCCTTTCAGATACATATACATTTCACAGGAATAGAAAATGTTTATTGTTATTAGCAAAAAATAATGATGCTTCCCCAAGGCCCATGTTTTATCAATAACTTTTATAAAGTGTGTTTTGTATCCTGAGGTGTGTCTAGCATTTCAGCTTGGAGCAATGCATTGCATACCTGGGAGGCAATGGTGACTGTCTTTCCAGTGTCTTTCATCAATCATTTAAGATGAGTTGTGTAAAATCCAACTGACCCTTCTATAATAACTAGGGGCAAATAGCTTTGAATTGTCATTTTGACAAATTTTGGAGTATTGGCAGTGTTACGGGTTAAGGAGCCAGGCATCCAAGCCTTTCATCTGTCAGTGTCATTGTGAAATACCTTAAAAGAACAGGGGGAATGTGTCCTAGCGATTCGATAAATCTTATCTCCATGAATGAGTGGATTTTGCGTCGTTTCATAATCTACTGAACTCTAATAGCCTATATCCTTTGCTTCAAAAATAGCTGTTAGAACAAGGTGGTTGATGAGTCTGTGTATTGTTTTTCTGCAACCCCTTAGATTTTTTTTTTTTTACGTCAATGAATGACTTTCAATGGTGAATGCCGTAGCAATTATTGACCTATGTGGTACACACATGGTTTTAACAATTTATCGTGCAATCAAACCTAATTTTTTACTGGATGGATGCACCATCAGTCTCTTCCCCATGTTTCTCTGTAGGATATCATACCAAAGGCAGGCGGAACACTTTTCACAACAGCATTGCAAGTAAAAATTCGAAACTAGGTGAAATAATTTTTGTTATATGTGTTACCAAATAAAACGCTGGTTTTAGCATCCCGTATAATGCCTACCACGTGATTGGGTCCTATACTGATAATTTAGTGCAATCTAAGGACCTATTGTGTTTTATCATTTTCAGCATCGACTATGTGTCAGTTTTAGCACAAATTAAAAGTTGAGTTCATGGCTTCATATGCCATAGTTTAAATGAAACACAGATAACAATGATACTTGAGATGAAAATAAGCTTCAATGATAAGAAAGGACAGTTCATGGAAGCCCAGTGGCCTTTTTCTACTCACTGTAATGGGATTTCACAGTACTTTGAAAACTAGTCCCACTAAGTAAATGACCACTGATGGGGACCATTTTTCAATTGCTGCAAGACAGATACTTAGCTCTGGTGAGGTCTGACTCTCGCTTTGCCAGCAGATGGGGAAAGGAAGAGTGGAAACGAGGAGAGAAGGTAGTGGTGCGGCCTTGCTGTTAATATGTGTTAGACTGTCATGCAAGCTCATTTCCCAGACATGGGTTATTTCTAGCAAAATGGGAATGGATAGTACTGCAAATGCCAAAACCCAAGTTCATGCATAGGAATGCAATATGAAAAGACCCTGGCTTCTAGCTCAATTGTTTATAGGGTATCAGATTAGGAAACAGCCCCTTATTTGAATTATATTAGGTGTATCTAACTCTTACTAGACCATTAACTGTTCTCCACAGTTTCATGTAGGGTCATCATGACCACTCTTCAGTACTGAGGCCAGGAGAGCAATGTCCTTAGGAGGTATTTTTTCCCAAAGAAGTTGCAGGAGTTGGGCAGGGGGCAGTGAACAATGCAGGCATCTGTGTAAAGAGATTTGTGAGCAAATGTGATAGTGCAAGAGTGACCTGCTGGGCTGCCAGGTAGGAATGAGTTTCTATCTTGGTTTTTGTTTCTTTTCTGTTCTGGGGAGATAGTAGAGCCAGGGCTCATTAGTAAGCTTCAGACTTACTGTGCTTGTATTTTACGGCTGTGGTACATGTTCTTGTGCTGTGGATGGCAGAGGTTTGCAGGTGCTGCCTTGTATTTGAGGAAAGATCCTGATTCTCCTGAGCATCTCTATATAGCACTGATGCAACAGGATGAGTATCTTCTACCAAAGATAAGGTTCCCCCATGCTCTGAAAGCCTGGACAAACAGTACTTCCTCGATACATACCTGGACAAAACATCTGGGACAAAAAATAGAATCTTTGCCAGGAAAAAAAAAAGTACAGCACTGTAATTTGAGAGGAGATTAAAGCTGAGTTTAACATAGCTTCATCTTAAGCCAATGTTAATTAATATAAACACAACTATGTATATTTTTTGCACTAATTCAACTTGTTTTTAACTGACAGCTTAGATTTGTGTGACTGTTTTCAAAAATGAGGCTGCCTAGTTTGATAGTGAATGAGAAGCTCACGGGGTAACTTAGTAGTAAAGAGCAGATTGACCTGTTATTTTGAATACAGTGCAAAAAAGGCTTGACATGAGAGAAATATGAAGAGGCACCAGCAGTATTCTGACAATGCTGATGGATGGCAGGTGGCCACAAGCCTGACTGCTGCTTTTTGGTTGCTGCTAGTGATTCGCAGGCAGGTGGGTGAGAATGTTAAAGGCCTGACATAAATGGAGTGACAGATACCCTTAGTACTTGTGCGTGCAGTGCAATGACATGTCTTAAAATAGAGCCAGCTGCATGCATAATTAAGGAGAAATAATTGCAATGCACTTATGTAAATTATCTTGTGCTTCTTCTCTGCTCCCCCCCCCCAATGTTTCCATCAGGAAGGTCCCCTAGTCAAAGATTCACCTGATCAGTGAGAAAGAGTAGATATGTTTGGAGCAAGAAAAAAAAATAGTTGTCTTTAAGAACAACATAATATGAGAGAAGTATGTGGCTCCAAAGTATATAGAGTCAATGTTGGCAATTTGGCAGTTTGTTATAGGAACAAAAATTAATTTTAGAAACCTGCATGTGAATTTAGTGATTCTGTCATTCTCGCTGTCTTGTAACTCACATAAATATCTCATATTTCTGCTAGCTGAAATTCTGCCTACATAAGCTTTTTTCATTCAGCCTGTTAGAATCATTCTGGCAATATATAACTGTGAATTTAACCTTGTTTCTGTTTGTACTAATTATAAGTTATATTGTAGTTTTACTTTCTTTGGGAGGAACACAAAAACTCTATTCCGTATGTCATGGTTTTATATGTCTCCCGGATGACTGTTCTGGATGCATCTGGAGTATTGTTTTCAATAAAATATTCTTTCACTCCCTTTTGCTCATATCCTCCTTTCTTTATCAATTGAACAAAACTCTGTATATAGCTCTAACAAATTACTGTATTTCCAGATCGCTGGTGACTGCATGCATCAAATTCAAAAACAGTAGTCCAGAAGCTGGTGGACAAATGTCACCGCTTGGTTGTTTGTAAAATGTTGGTGTTGGCCTTTCACTCTTCTCAGTGTATGGTTGATCACATAGCACAGAATATAATTTTCAAAAGCTCTGATGCACCTTAAGTTCCTAAATCCTGGACTCCTTTTGAGGAGCTGTAACACAAATGGTGATATGACCAACTCCTGTCTCTGAGACCTCATTCTTGCTTTCATAGGACTATTTTTAGGAGCAACAAGGAATTGAATCACCCTTAACTCACACAGTCTTTGGACTCTGCTGGGAGTGCAGGCTGTAGTGGTGATGGTCCTGGGGGGAGTGAACAATTGCCCATTATGCTCTTCACTCAACCTAGGGTTAAATATTGAATACGCCACCTGGCAACTATCAAAAGTTGATTGTAATTATCCTTGATCTAGTCTGGATTTAAGCTCCTACTGTGCAGTTTGTTCCCTGTCTGTAAGTACTTTCCTGGAACGTGAGAAGTGTGCACGCAGTGCTGCTGTCCAACAAAAGTGAAACATGGCGACTGCACCATCTCCCTGCAGAAATTAATTTTCTTTCCCCTAGGATGCAGTGCAACAGGGCAAGGAACAAGGAAGGCAGCAAAGCAGAAAAAAAGAGCATAAAGCAGGAGATGCGCATCTGCTCATTCTGTGCTACATTTTATAATCAAAGCCCTGGAAAAAGTAAAACATCAAGTAATACACGAAGCATGACCATTGATTTCTATTTAATAGTCTCTACCCTTTTCTCACTTAGGGACAGCTGAATTCAAAATATTTATGGTTGGCTGTACAGCAAATGCTGGAATAAGCCTTTCCCTGCTCTTTTTGTGTTGCAGTGTCCTAAAATGCAGAGCTTGTGAAACTTCAGAATGTATTTGAGAAAGATATAAGATGTGGTGCAATCATGTGAAACTCCGAGGTGGGAAGAGTTCCTCTCATGCAGCAATTATCAAGTAAATCTATTCAGTGGTTCATCGACCTCACTTTAAAGTTGATTATCTCTCCTTGGAGCCGTTATTGTTGGTCTGTACATGCAACTGTTTTTGAGTAGTGGGTCCGGGGAAGAACATTTTCCCTTGAAAGCTGGCAATATATTGAAATAATTGAGCCACTGTATAAGTGCACTATATTGTGGATATGGAGTAGTAACTCCTGAATGAATACAGAGCATGGAACTGCTAATATCATGTTTTAGTACATGAAACGGTGTAAAACATATCACGTAATAAAAGACATAGTGTAAAAGCTACTGAAAGGATTAATTTAAATGCAGTATTTTGAACAAGCATCTTATAGCACTCTAATATTATAGGAGCCCAGATCACAGTGCCTATAGAAAACGTTGCCCAAAACTTTCCACTTACAACGTTCTTTGATTGCTTGTGATTTTCAGCCTTTAAAGCTTAAGAAAAGAGAATTCTCCATGCTGATCATCTGCCAAAGACTCTTTTTGAGTAATGTTTCAGCTAGGACATCTTATCCTCTCTCAAAAATAAGCATATTAAGGTATTTTATTATGGGAAATCTTGAATTCTAAAGAAATTGATAACCAACTCACTGCACTCTTTTTGAGTTAGGGAAGATGGAGCTAGCGTTGCGATGGAAGGAGTCATGGGCAACGTCAGCAGTAGCAAAGTCTTACTACTTACAAGAGTATAAATAGAACACTAGGAAAATTTTGCCAAAGCCATCCTTTGGACTTCCAAAAGGTTGGCAGCGATTTTAAATCAATGTATTGATTAAAAGGAATTGCTTGTTCAATAAGTAAAATCTGCAAAACTCATAGAAACTATATGCCAAATTTCCCCATCACTTGGTGATTGTTAAATCTTTGAACGTAGTTGTTCTGTATCTATTTTAGGAAAATATAATTGAGATGGAGCCAATGAATTTGACAACATCAATTTAATCAATCCCTAATGTTTGCTTGGTTTTGTGTGTGTATGTGGTTGGTTTTTTTTTTAAGGTTGGAATGAAGTGAAAGTGCAAAAACATCTCTGTTAAGGACATCTGCAGATACTAATGAGATTAAAATCAATCAAATGGTCTGGTTTAGAAAAAGAAATCGGGCTTCCATCTGATACAATTTTATGAAAATTACACCCTTGAACTGCAGAGACAGAAACAGTTTCTTCAGAAGGGAAGTGATTTTTGTGGTGTGTATGCCTACCTGTCAGTGTGCCTTGCATGTAACTGTGGCAGAAAGTGCTTTTTTTTCCTCTCCGTTTTTGTTGAGCTAGATCTGACATTGTATTTGCCACAAAGTACGAGAATTTGGATGGCTTCTGCTGTGTCTAAGAGCAAAGGATCTAAAAGGTCACTGCAGGCATGGACATTGCTTCTTCCTATTTCAGATAATATTAATCTATTTTGGGTATTGAAGACTTCATTAAATGCTTCTCAGGAGCTTTTAGTTTTTAGTTCTTAGTTTACCATTTTGAAGTACGACTTATATGGTAGTCTCCATTTTATATAGATAATGTATTTAAACAGCTCTAATAACTGAAACATCTGAAAGTTTATGTCCTCACATGTCCAATTGCCTGTTCATGTACTGAATTTGTCTTTAAGAAAATTGGAGCCCTAAGCTAGATACTAGTAAATTAACCCAGTTTCTAATCTTCCTACGTGCTTTTAAATAATATATTAGTCCAGGAATTATTTGGGCCTAAGTATTAGGCATTAATGTATAAATTCAGTGTATAATTCATTAATCAGATGAATAATTTCTAAAGTATCAACAGAAGTAAAGAAGGTCTTAAGGGATGTGTGTTTATATGCATATGGACATTATAATGTATAAAATTATCATCCTAATATCCTATTGTGACTTGTGTTTGATACAAATACTGCACAGAATGCAACTGAACATTCGCCTCTGCTCTCTGCTGCCTTCTTTTTTTTTTTTTTTTTTTTTTTTCCTATTGAAGTACATATACATGGCCTAAAATAGGTTGAAGTCTCTAGAGATTGGGATAATCAGCCGTATAAGATAAACTTTTACTAAGCTTCTTGAAGTTAAGGCTAAGTCTGTCTCCCAGCAGGAGACACTTCCTTTAGGGTGTCCTTGTTTTCTTTATTTTTATTTATTTATTTAGCCTGGCTTGCATAACTATAGCTGGGTTTTGAATTTTTTTTTGAACTCTCTGAAATTTTCTTTATTCATGAACAAGGGATACATCTTCCTCATTTGATATATATTTGGACATCCTGAAAGTTCTGTGACCTTCTATATGAAGATGGATCATTCTGTATGATCTCTCTTCTTTTTTTCCTCTTTCTTTGGTGAAATAACATCTGTCAAATACCACCTTTAGCTCTGGAAAAAGATGAACAAGTGCAGCCCCTTGAACATGTAGGCTGCCTACTTTATGACTCAAACAGCTTCTGCAGAGGCCCCTCATTCTGCATGTGAAAGAGACCTAACCCTACTGGTGGGTAGTTGCATTCTTGAGTCATACACTGAGGTCTTACTGCTCTTGTGGCAACTTGATGATCATTTTTGAAGGTAAGGCTAAGACAAAAAATATCTCGTCAGGTCTGGTGTTATTGTCTTAAGGAGAGGCTTGTGAGTCTGCAATTGCTCTGTGGTATGCTCTTAAGTAAGCCATCAAAAGGCCTTGTGTCCCATTGTCCTTGGTGGCTATAACATCGTAATTTTTTGAAGTGTTCTGAGATTTTTGTCAAGTTAAGCAGAATTATTGAAAAAATTGACTCTGTACAGTACACAGTCAAAGGTATTGAGGATTATGTGTGGCTAGCCAGAAGATGGCTGAGAAAATTCCCGCATATGGGGGAAAAGTCCATAGAGATATTCTATGTAACATTTCAACCTGAATAAAAAATTGGAACCCCTAAGCAGTTAGACTGAAAACTGGCTTCGCCCACTCTGCTCTACAGACCATGTATCCTTCTGCATAGTATTTGAAAAGCCATAACCACATTTCTGTGAAAGTCAAAAAACCGCAATGACTTCCTGCTTCTGTATCTACACTGTGGACCCAGTCTAAATTGGGATTAAGGAGGCATGAAGAACTTGGTTCTGTATGCATTTATTAGAAAAATGGCAAATGAAGTTGTGTCAACAAAAGATGTTAAGTGCAGCCCAGGCTACCTGTGCATGCAAAGATAAGCAACGTATGCAGGTGTTTGAATGTGTGCTCTTGTGTGAGCATTTCAGATTTTGCTTTTTGCAAGCTACTCAGAATGCATTATTTCCTTCCAGTCTCCTGTTTTAGGAAGCTTGACTATCATGTGAGGAACTTAGGCTTTTTCTGAACAGCGAAGTTTCTTTTGATTTTCACTATTTGCATATGACTCAAAATTTAGATTAGGAGCTTACCAGAAAAAGGGATGTACTGAAGTTCTGTTTGATATATAGTGGGAATTGAACACATAATTTGCTTCAATGCTTTTACAGTTTTACATCAAAAGCTACTTCTGAAAAGCAATATATAAAACCTGGGATTTGAGTAAGATGGGACTGAATGTACAAAATATTAGGAGGTCATTTTCTGTGCCCAGGCTGACAAAGATTTTGGTAAAAGCAAATTATTAGGGGTCCCAGGAACCATGAAGGGAAAGAATTAACAGTCACGTCTGTGTCACAAAAATATGGTGGGTAGTAAGTAAACTGTGCAGAAGTTGTCTTCAGTCAATTTTTAGTTCAAACAGACTCGCTGTTATCTGTTGAACTAACGTCAGGCCATGGGTAACAAATGGGATTTGAACGTGTCAGAATCTGGTAGCCCAGTGACATTATACATTTCAAATCAGCAGTGAGGTCTTGGTGTTCATCCTCCTTCCCATTCTGAGCATGAAATAACCTTCTGAGGGGTGGTTTCCTTAAATGCATCCAAGTGGTAACCCTTGAGAATAGTATGGTCTTGCAAAAAATAATCTTAAATGGATTCTTCTAGTCTGAAGTATTTAACATCAACAGATGTTACGAAATTTCACTAGAAGTGGCCTAGAATGGGAACGGACCATGTCATTTTCCCCTCTTATTTCAAATGGTGTAAAATATGGCTGAAATCAGGTTAAATTGATGCAGTTTCCTTCTGAGATTTGAATACTTACTGGGCTTTTTGTTTTGTTTGTGTCCCACATTTCGTCATTTTTGAGCCAGTCTGGAATTAGCAGGGTTAAAGTGCAGCAAGGAAAAGTTCCTGCTTTGATTCAAGGATCTCGAAACACTTGAAAAATTAATGAATCCTCATTACAGTTCTATTAGGTAGGTAGATTATATAAGTGTGTAGACTACAGCTAAGTGACTTACCTAGGATTGCCGAGTGTGGCTTTGTAAAGCGGACTTTCCTGTCCATACTCTTAATTGCACAACAAGGTTGTCATCTGATCTCATGGGATCTCCGGTCCTACCAGAATTGGGGGAGGAAGTTCACCAGCGAGGTCCTACTGCACCTTCTGCTGAGAGATGACTGTGGGGAGGTCTGGATGAGTGTCTCTGGGAGCTGGCCTGAAGTGCCAAGCCGTCTGCAGTTCAGACAACACTAGCATTTTGATTATTTAGCAAAAATTCAAAAGGCACAGGATGCCCTGGATGTTAAGAAGAAAATGTTGATGTAATTAGAACTAGTACTTTTACATCTGCTTTTCTTTCTTCTTTTTTTTTTCCTCCTTTTTTTTTTTTTTCATGGACTATGGATTATATCTTGTTATCTCTTCAGGAAGAACGTTTTTTCTCCCTTCACGCACTCTTGTCTTGTCTGATTCTGAAATGCACTAACTAATTGCTCAGATCTCTTACGCTAATTCTCCTGAAAGTTCAAGGATGTTGTGCTTGGACGTCTGTTAATTAATTAAAGGTTATGAGTTGGCTCTTAATCAAGGATTTCTTCTGAAATCGAGAGCCCCAAATACTCTAAGTGTATAATGTTCATGGTTGCAATGGGTAGGTAATGGGACTATTAGCACATTAAAATGGATCTCCATCCATGATCTAATAGATGAAATCTAGTACAACTGTGTACACAATTGCTTATCAGTGTGTAAATCAATGCTTTGTCACGTGGCCTAAACCTGGATACCGTATTGCTTTGTGTGAGTGTTCATACAGTCAAACCGTGTGGCAACAGGACGCCAAAATAACTGGAGATTACTGGGGGTGATGTTGGACATTGCTGCTCTGGCACACAGTTATGGCAGTCCAAACACTGCAGCAGACAGCATTATGCATATGGCGGATATACAGTACATGACGCGGAGCTTGCTTTCTTTCCTGAACTAAACTACCTTTACATGAGCGTGTTCATGCCAGCAAAATGACCAGTACTGGGAAAGTACTGGTCCTTTAGTGCTGGCATATTTAGTGAATGAAAAACTCTTTATTACAAGTAATGTCTCGAATGTCATAAATTAGACTCCAGACCCATATGCTGAAGACTGTGGCAGGTTTTTACACAGGCGTCACCAGGAGCAGGGCAGACACCAAGTAAGGGATGTGCTCCAAGAACAGGGAGAGTGTGGGGTTGTGAAAAATTAGGCCCTTCAGATATCCCCCAGGAGCTCACGCAACAAAGAACATTTAGTCCTCTGACAGATCAAGGCCTGGACCCACGTACATGAGGTAGTTTGGACATCAGACCTGTATTTATTTTTATCATCTATATATTTTTTCCCCCATTATTTAGGTGCTGAGTTTAAATCACACCTTAGCTGAATCTCCTGTTCGCTCAGTCCCAATTGTTTTTTAATAAAAAAACCCAATTATTTTCAGGTATTATTTATTGCTGTCTCCTCTGAGGACTATATTTTCCCAGTACTCTCTAATACTGACTTTTTTTTTCTCCCTTTCTTTTCTCTGATTTTCTTTTTAACATAGGAAATGCATGGCTAGAAATTTGTGAAGGAGCACAGAAGGGGAGTGAGGGGGCAAATTGTCCCCTCTTCTCTCCCATGAGCTGTCCCCTCATCTTGAACATAAGGTATTCTTCAGCACTGTCTCCTTGTTCCCCTGATCTCTCACTCCACGATTTAACTGTTCAGTCTCTTACTGAAGTATGAGTGATTGGAAACTGGCTCAGAGGATGCTTTTCTGTTTATGTGTCTATTTTTGTCTAGGTGCAGATTATTAATGGGCTTTTCTCAGCTATACTCACTAGTATGTAAATTATTTAAATTTAAAAAAAAATATTAAGAGGGGGCATCTAATCTTATCTTTAAGCAGAAGTTCAGCCCTGAGGACTGCCACCGCTAAACCAATCCCACTTTCTCCTGACCAGAAATGCCCAGCAGGTAGAGTTTCAGAACATACAGCATAGGTTGCTACATTAACATGGCAGATTTCCTCCAGGGAATCAAAACCAAGATCAGACTGCAGATCTGTTTCTATAGGATATTTCATAATGGTATTTCTAATCCAAAGGTAACTGAAGCCAGATTATGGGAACAGTGCAGTATATGAAAAGGCTTTATAGGAATGGAGTAAGCATTTGTTTATACAGGTATCAGGCAGCTACACAGATCATTTGGCAGTTAGGGATTAGTCAGTCATGATCACTATTTTCATCCCTACTTTATTATTCCTCAGAAAGTTAAAGTACTTGGTCTCTCCCCCCCTGAGGAATACAAAAAATGTTAGGCCAACCTTTAAAATTGCTTGGTCAGTGGTTCTCAATATCTCACATTTCATCCAGCTGCTGAGACTGTATAATTAGGATATTAAGACATGCTCTTGATTAGATAGATGCATCTAACTGTAATTCAGATTCTACTTTCTAGAAATCTGAATGTGCTCTAGTACCTGCTCTTCTTGTGTGCTGAAATTGAATCGAAGTTGTCCCTGACTAAGCCATAAAACCCCAGGAGTCAACCAACTACATGTCTAAATATATGGCTAAAACATGATACATTCTCTTAAAAGTTAATACTGGCTAAAACTGATCTCAGCTTTGATCCATAGCTGTCTCACTTTTATCATATAGAGAAGCAACCTAATCATAGTATTACTGCCTTTATTTCATGAGAAAGTGTTTCACTCTTGAAAATTTGGATAGATGGCATGCAAAAAAAAAATCCTTAGAGTATTACAGTATTAAATCACAAATATCATTTATGTGAAGACTAGATCTTCTCCACTCTTGTAATCCATGCAGCTAAAACTTGTTGTATTCTGGGCTGTTGCAGCACCAGGGATCATGAGCAAAGCTCTACTGATGCCATGTAAGTGCTGTAGATGGTGCCTTGGTTTCAGGCACCCGAACTGGCAGGCACTGGTGCTGCTGGTGAGGCTGGTGTGCTGTCTGTGCTCCTTGGCCCCGCTCCGGCATGCTGGGGTCTGGGTGCTGGGGCATCTGGTCTGTTGGCTTCAAGCTGATGGATGCCACCCATATGTAAATATTCTGCAACTTCACAGAGAATAATAGCTCTTTATAATTACAGCTGCACTTTTGCCAACTCCTGCAATTTTACTGCAAGCCTTACAGTATTTGATATCTTTTCTTAAAAAAACCACAACCAACCCTCCGCTCTTGGAATTGATAGGGAACCATTGATTTTTTGTGAAAAGACAGTCTCTTCTTCGTGTGGCAAAGGGGGGAAAAGTAAAGTAGAGCAAAACCAGCCTTCAGTATTTGGGTTTAAAATCATGAGCTTTCAAAAATGTGTGGATTGAATGCTTGCCTGTGAGTGTTTGGAGAAGTGAGCTTGCCTGTGGGGTTGGCATCAACTTTACTATGCCCTCCGTGGTGCATCTCAGCCAGGGATAACAATGCGTGAGTTGGCCTGACCTGGGAGGTTTAGTGCACTGCAGGGGCTGGACTGCAGTAATGAGCGGTGGATCGACTTGCTTCAGTTGAGGTGGCTGTGAGCCACTGTAGCAACATTTTCAGTTTGGAATCATACCTGGTTTAGCCAGATCTTTTAAAAATAATTTTCGTTTCCATTTTTGTGTAAGGGAGTAGAAAATTTTCCCCATTTCTTCACTCTGCCTGCTTTTTTCAGCAAGCTCCTGTCAAAGGCAGGGAAGAAAATAGGGAGAGGAGTTGGCCACTACTCAGAAAATTTTCTTAAGCGTTAGAGGAAGTAAATACCATTTTGAAGAAGATGCTGCACTCATGTACACACCTGTATACTTTGGTCACGCACTGCCTGGAAATATTGCAGTATATCCTCTGTAACTTGCTAGTATGTCATTAACAGGTTTCAGTATCCGCAATGAGCTGCATATAGTTTTATATTGCAGTTGTTCTATTTTTGTGTCAGTTGTGCTAGCAGCTTAGAGCTTAGCTAATGTACCATTGACAAATGGCCCTCTTTGAAAGGAGGCTGTATATATTACATAAATTCATTTACATTGTATATATTCATTTAGAAATGAAACACAGAAGAGAAAAATCAGTGCTTTTCAAATCAAATATGACAAATTCACTAGCGGAAGATATTTGATTGTCTAGCTTTTAAAAAGCAGACAAGATACCATTCTGATGTATTTTGTTTTAAACTTAAAAAGACTAAAATATGTTCTAGAGCTGAATTTGTCATATTTGATTGGGCAAACTGTTCTTGTGGGCTTTTTTCTTTCTCTCTGGTTTTCAGGTTGAGTTTGAATTTACAAGGCTGTATTTTGAACACCTGAAATGAAATGCTGCAACTTTGATATCCTTTGAGCAGTTCTAACGAGACAGGAAGGAAAGAAGTAGCTGAATGGGCAATTAATTACCTTCCACCCCAGAAATGTGAACTTTCTTACATATTATTACTAATTTGTATTGATACATTTTAAAATTTTCTGGGCTCAGATCCACAAAGGTTCCTGTGCACCTGCACTCCACATAAATTCCACTGAGGCAATTCGGTTGAAGACCGAGAACCCCAAAACTGCTGTCTGGTACATTGAGGACTGTCCGTGCAGCACCATGCCATGTCATCTCAAGCTTTTTGAGGCAGCTCCAAATGAGGTAGTTCGGCACAAGTGGGTGCAGCGCAGGAGAGATGCTTGCAGAGGTCCCAGCCGCAGAGGCTTGCACGCGTCAGGTGTGATCACGGCACTTCACAGGGGCTGTGGGGAGCTGAGGGTGTCAGTGTGCCAGTCCATGTTAACAAGACTTCCTAGTGCCTTTTGCATTGTTTGGGAGTTTTATCTGATAACACTCTAATTGTTTGAGTGCAAACTGATAAAATAAATATTGTTAATTCTTTCCTTGAGGCTGTTGCCTGAGGATGATGCAAGATCCTGACTCCACTGGTGTTCAGCATTGGGTAAAGAGAATAGTTCATTCATCCTTGCCATGCAGAAGTCACACTTTAAATTATAGCTCACT
Source organism: Haliaeetus albicilla (assembly GCF_947461875.1). Taxonomy (NCBI): domain Eukaryota; kingdom Metazoa; phylum Chordata; class Aves; order Accipitriformes; family Accipitridae; genus Haliaeetus; species Haliaeetus albicilla. The sequence goes on along the minus strand of NC_091495.1, from coordinate 5,531,368 downwards.
CTTCTTCTTTGGCTGTGCCTCTCCAGAATAATTTCTTCGATGAAGAAAGAAATCAATTCTTTCTTGGAACTATTTACAAATTCTGAATATATTAACTTAATAGTTGCAGCTGGAAAAAGTATCAGGAGTTAGATTTATAAAAATGGCCAGTGGTTTTCTTTTGTGTATCTAACCAACTGGTTAGAGCGGTCACCCAGGGTGCAGAAATTCCAGGGTTAATTTCCTTCTCTGCCTGAAGGAGTTTGGACTTGCAACTCCCACATCGTGAGTAAGCACCTCAGCCATCAAGCAGTGCTGCGTTTTGGGGGGGGGGGGGGGGGGGGGGGGGGCAGGACTTTCTGCATCCCTGTCAGATGCTGCTCAATTTTGTGCAGAGCTCTTGAATATTTGTTTCAGTGAGAGCTAGAGCTCCAGTGTCCCACCTGCCAGGTGAGACATGTCTCCCGAAGGTCACTGCATCATCTTTTCTCCATTGGACTGGCCATGAATGTTCAAGCATTTTGTACAAAAAGGGACAACTCCAGCAGGAGAAACTGAAGGCAACCCGCCTTATAAGGTCTTGTAACTTAGAGGTTATAGGGCAGTTTCCTGGGAAGCAGGTCTCAGATGAACTCTAGACCTGGATAAGAGCAAGGGATATTGGATGCAAAAAGATTGCACCCTCTTTCCCACAGTGACTTCCCCTCCCTGCCACACACATGCTCTCCCAGTTCTGCAGCAGAACTGAGAATTCAATTATTCACATAACACTAATCTGAACAGAGAAGAGATGTGCAAGTTAGGACATGGAGAAGCAGAAAAAAAAAGAATGAGAAGGCAGCAAATCTTTCTGGAAGGAGCAGTTTGGGGGGTTTGTGTTGTGGGATTTTTTTAAGAGCAAACAGCTGAGGTGATAATAGAACAAGTGTATTTAGACTGATTTTTAGCTGTCTGTGATACTAAACGAGGCAGTACTATGCCTAGAAACAAGGGGGAAGACACTGTTGGATATTTATAGGTGTTGGTTTTCTATAGCTCTTTTGTTAGACTGAGTGAATGCTACATAGAGTCTTGTCAAGCCTTTCATTCTTTCTCCCCTTTTGTGAAGCCTAGTGCCTTCAAACTCTTTCAGAAAAGAATAACTTTTGAGAATCTCTGAAAGTAAACAAGTTAAAAAAAATCAATAATCTTGGCTGGTAGATATATGGACTTCATGACTGGATCAAACAAGCAGTGCTAATGCATGTTGGATTTTGTATTGCTAGGAAGCATCCGGCTGGGTTAAAATGAGCAACTAGAGTCCATGCTTAGCTGTGAAGGGTGAAAACCTCAGAATATTATGGCCTGGCACAGAGCAGGCAGCACAGTGCTGGATACATGGCTGCAGACATGCTACTGGGTGGGATTCGGAGACCGTGTTTTAATGCGTATTTGTGACAAGCACCGCATCATTAGGAGGTTTGCAAACCCATGCTTTCCAAACTGTTACTGAAGAATGCAAACCCTGCTGTTCTAAAGGATAAAACCTTTCTAAGGTAATTAAAAAAAAAAAAAGTGATTGAAGCCTCCTTGTGATCATCTCAGAAGGCTGCAGCGTGGGATTAAACAGTCTTCTGGTGCCTTGTTAAAGTGCCATTTTGAGCATTGCTGCTCAGCCCAGGGGTGCCTGCAGGGCATTTACTAGTGCATATGCAGCTCATCTTGCTCATCAGAGGGTCCCCAGTCAAGCATGTCAGCAGCTGTGTGAGGGATGGTCAAACCAAGTGCAGAGCATGAATTTTTCAGCTTGGCTTTATCTGAGTTCTAAATCTTTAATGGCCAGCACATAGTAGGATGTTTAACTTAACAGTTAATGACGAAACATCATAAAAAGAGCTAATGGAAATGAAGGTGAAGAAAGAATTTCTTGGTTATCATCTAGACTGGTATTGGGACCTAGCTTCACCATGTAGATAAAGTATGCTGCTAAGTGGCATGCAACAGTGAGAAGATGGGATCATGCAGTCCCTCGTGTACCTAACCCCAACCTGTGACTAAGCTTGACTTCTTTACTCTGGCAAAACTGCAGCTAACTGCGAGAGCCAGACGTGAGCTGGGAACAGAGGCTTGAGCTTTGCATGCAGCGTAAATGGAGCAGTTCTGTAGTAGACAGGACCAGAAAAGTAATACGCTGATGAAAACTGCATGGGATGAAGGTCTGCTGCTTCCATCTGAATTGTGGTCCAAGGCTGCAAGTGGGTATGTGAGGAGTACAGACGTTGGCATGAAACCTCCAGAGGGTACAAGTGTACCACTTTTCTGTAGAGCTCTATTTATCCCGTCTTCTCTTGTTTCAGCCCTCTTGTGCATCTGAAATTGTCCCATTCCAGCTGTGTACCTGAGCAAGCTGGTCCTCTTAACATCAGTTCATTCACACTAAGCAGAACCCTCTTCTGCCTTTTTTTCCCCCCCTTTTTTTTTTTCTTTTTACTCTGTTCATGATAGTCTGCCATAAAGCAATTCATGCTGCTAAGCCAAGGCACAAGGAAGTGGAGGTGTTCTCCAGATCCTCCTCTGAAGCTTGCTGCTTATAGCACTTAGATCTCATTAAGCATCAAGTGGTTCTGTAAAACGCCACTTTTGAGATCAAAGTGGCATGCTTTTTTAGGTATCTTAATCTTTGTCTCGTGATATACTGCTTGAATGCTTTACTTGTAGGGACAAAATTATTTTGAAAAGACAATTTCTTGAAATAAAAGCATGTTCTTTAGCTTATTGATGTATCTGAGCCTGGAAGAAAATTTGAAACACGTGCCAAGAGAGCAAGGGTGGTGGAATGCAAATGGCGCTAATTGGCGCAGAAATTACTGCTCTGATTAATCATAAGATGGCTCAGAGACCATTGTTTGACTGGAGTAGGGTTTTCTCCTGAGATGTGGAACCTATCTTTTCTTGTTCTCTGCACACTCAGAACTTGTTGTTGCTGCTTAAAGCGCAGAAAGGGGTTTCATAAACATTTTAATATTGCATGAGGCTTCTGTAAGCCTGAATGATCTTATGAATGCTAAAACCATGACATACAAGCACAAATGAAAGCAAGCAGCAAAGATCGTGTAGTCTTATCATCTGGATGAACTGATAGATAAGCCAGCACACTTTGGTGGCTTGTTATGTTTTGTTTTCCCTCCTGGGATAATTCAGCCACAAGCCTTAAAAATACTCTGCCTCCCATTATTATTATTTTCAACGTTCCCTTAATATTTAACCTCAGCTAGCAGACAAGTTACACACCTTTAGATAGTTATATACTATGACTTAAAAGTTCGTACGTGAATGGTGTCTTTCATCTGGATGAATCTTATTGCACTTTCTGATCTTATTAACTGCACAAGTAACACTGAAGATTTCTTCAATTGTTCTTGCTGGTACAAGATATATAGCTGCAGTAAAAGAACTGAAAATCGAAGTAATACAAATTCAGAAATGAGATAATGTAAAGACTTTGAATAGTAACTGGCTAGGACAACAATCCACAAAGTAGTTGGTGAGTCATTATCATTTGCAGTCTTGTAATGACATGCTCCATGTAGTAGCTGTACCATGAGTCTGAGACTCTTGACAGAAGTTTGGTGGTGCAGCTCTATAATATTCACTGGTCTTGTGCAATAAGTGAGTGTGATCATCCTTGGTGGCTTCCAAAAATAGTTGACACCATTCAAACATTGAATGATTATACTGGATCAGACCAGGAACCTATGATGTCTGCCAATGGTCGTAGCTTTTTAAAAAAGTTATTTTAAAAAAAAGTGTAAGAACAGAGCATGTATAAAGTAGTGCATTCCTTGGTATTATTATGTCACAATTTCCAGCAATTTGTAGCAGAGGAGCTTCCTGAGATGGAAGTTCCATCAGTATCATCTTGTTTAATAGCTTTTAATGGACCTTTCTTCCAAGCATTTTTCTCATTGCTTTTGGAAACCTTTGTACTTCCATGACATTTTGTGGACCTGAGTGTCACAATTTAATAACTGTATCATTTGAGAAACAATTGTGTCTTAAAAGTTGTCAGATGACTTTACTGTGAACTTCTAGGTTTTGACTTATGAAAAATAATTACCATCTTTCCCCTGCAAGTCATCATCTCATATTCCCTTATTATAAACCACTTTAGTTCTCTTTCCCAGGCTGTAGAATTCTAGCCTATTTAAGTTCTACGGGTCGGCCATTTGGCTGATCAGTTTTGTTGCCTTTTGTTGCCTGAAACTTTTCTAGCTCTTTCATGTCTGTGTCGAGAATGAGGGGAAGAGGTGGGCATCTCGGAGGGGAAAGTGGGACCAGAATTGTAACGAAATGAGGCTTCCTGCTTTTTCTTGATTTCTTTTTTAATATTTTCTGAAGTTGCCTTTTTGACTTCTGTTGAGTCTTGAGGTGATATTTTCAGGGAACTATGAACAAGAAGCCCAAGAACTCTTTACAGAGAAGCACTGGCTAATTTAGTCATTGTTTGATAAATATACTAGGGCTGTTGATCACAATCTAATTAAATTTTGCAGAAGGGAGTGCTAACTCTTAAGCTGTCCTATTCTCCCTAATAAAACCTAGTGTTCTATGTTCTTTGTTGAAGAGGTTAGTGGATATCCTCTGCTTCTTGTCAGTATTTCTCCTCATTCGTCAGCTTGTTCTTCATTGCAGCTGTGACGGGGATACAAGTAGGGACTTTGTGGGTGAAATCTTGTTTATTTCCTGCAATAACTGCCTGAGCAAGCAGGAGTTGGTAGTGGGAGGATGGAAGGTACTAAAGAAAAATATGGATAATTAGGGAAGATTAGTGTGCTTCAATTATCTCAAAGATTTACCTTTTTCATCTCGCTTTTCAACAGCAATTAAGTGGGCTTTGTGTAGATCCTTCAGTTATCTACCAATTATCAAAGCCATGTTAAAAAGGATGACCAACTTCTGTCAGTCAAAGTTATTAATATCTTAGCATCTGGGTACCTCACAATCTTTTCAGGTACTTATCTTTGCAGTAACCATATAGGGGAGATAGGGAACTAATGGTTGGTATTCCTATCTTCAAAACCTTAAATAATGTTTAGAAAACTCCAGCCCATACTGTGTGGGTGCCTAGACTCGCAGAGACCAGAGGCCCATCAGATCAGCAGGTGATTCATAACAAGTCCTATGGCAGAGAATTGAACCTTGGTCCCCAAGGATAATACCGTATTTTCCCTTTTCCCAGTGAACAGCATGTGCTTTCTCTGGCTGATTTTTAGCCACAGTACAAAAAAAAAAAAAAAAAAAAAGTTTGTCTGGCACTCTAGGGCTCCTACTATCCACAGATCTGTGCACCAGCTTTGTTAGAGAGCCTCACATGGGCTTCTGGGGACAGCAGGAATTTAAGCAGTCCTAGACCTCCCTCTGTGGACTGTTTGTCCCTGTGCTATCCTGTCCATTGGACTGTGGCTCAGGTAGACATGAGTATTGTCTTTTCTCACTGCTTGGTGTTTTCTAATACATACACTGAATTTGCCTCTTTGCAGCAACTTGTCTAGGACATCTCCTTCCTTCACTAAGTGCCTGAACAGATCTTGGGTGACAACAGTTTTCAGCTGCTGCTGTGATTCTCAGTGCAAACAGGACTTAACCTTTACGGCAGCAGAAGCACTTGGTTTCTGGTTTGCAGTTCTCTTACCAGGGGACTACTGAGCTGCTTACCACGGCTAAGAGCCATGGGCTCTCTGGCTGTGCAGGCAATTCTCCATAGCCTTTGCTTGCTGTGGAGGTAGTCTCTGTGCCATCTTAGAGTAGTTTCTCCCAATTTATGTCAAGGTAACTAAAAAAAAAAAAAAAAAATCTGATTGTTGATGTTTTATGATGATTTAAATACATGCCCAGGGTTAACTTCATGTAATGATGAGAATAACATGTTTGACTGCATTTTCTCCAGCTTTCCCTCCTTCTCTTTCACAACCTAGTACAAAACTCAAAAGACACTGCCACCTTGTTCACATGAGGCAGGAATGGCAGCACTTGAACAGTAGCGTCTTCCTTTTTCTTGGCTTGCTGTTTGGTTGCATGTGTGTGCTGTTCTGTGCGGGTCCAAGTACATTTACAGCAAAACTAGATGCTTTATAAAAAGCCAAAAATAAGGAAAAGTTGTGCAGTGACAGAGTGGCTGTGAGAGTTGAATAATTTTCAGGTGTTTGTTATGTACATGGTGTTTCTCTGGAAGATGTACTTATGTTAAAGGAGGCCTCTTAGTAGAAGTCTCTTGCATCAATTACTCTAGATGCTATTGATTTTCATGTAAATTGAAGGGCTTCAGAACCATCCAAGATCAGACCCCATGTGATAGGATTTCAATTAACCATTGCAGTGGCCAAAGGTAATATTATTAACACAGGACTAACAATCCTCTTGTCTCTCATGACAAATAAGAGATGCTTTGTACAAAGAATAGGAAGGATTCATTAGTTTGCAGAACTAAGACAAACCCAATGTAGGAGGAATGGTATATACTGGGTCATCATGTTTGCTTCCCCACAGTCTCAGTCATAATCCCATTTAAGATTTAAATAATCCCTTTTAAAAGTAGCTGAGATTCCCTTCCTGCTTCCCATTACTACTGCAGAAAGGTTATTGCTGAACCTTGTTACTCTGCTGTTCAGAAGCTTTGTTTTCATTTCCAGGTGTACTTTCTTAATATCAATTTATATTTGTTTGCTCACATGCCAATAACACTGTTTGGCTTTAATGACTCTGTTTTCCCCTGCTATTTACCTCCAAACATATTAAAGACAGTGGACCTTTAATACCTTTTCACCTTGTATTTCTATTTGGTATTTGGTCCCCTTCCATTTTTCTGTTCACACTAATAGCCATGTGTGTGATCCAATTCAAACTCATCCTGCTGGAATGCAACAGAGCAGATCTGTGCTCAGACTGATGGCTCAGACATGTCTTATGTCTCGTTTTGGCTGATAATTACTGTTAATCAGTAAATGTATGACAATACAGGCACTTTCTCCATAGTCTGGTACTTCTATCCAGGCATCCAGTTTTTCATTTCAGGCTTTATGTTCCTCCTCCTCTTCCCAGAAGGGTGAGCTACCGTCATTGTGAATAACACTGAAATAGTCCCTGTTTCTGTGTGCAGGTAACTTCCCCAACACTCCTTACAGCTCTGTAATACATGCTTGTTTCAGTTCAGTCTGGAAATCAGCTGCAGAATTTGTATCCAGCAATATTTGCAGGAATGGTCTGAAGACTTCTTGTGAGTTCCCCTTGTAGGACAGCCGGTTATCACTACTTTGCTTTTAGCTACTCCGTTGTTTTTCCCTCGGCTCCTCCACTAACCTTCAGCTTTCCCAGTCTCATAGATTCTCTCTGTGGTGCTGTCTCAAATAATTTGTCTGTGCAGGTGGAATATAAGGCACTGCCCATGTTTAGAAAATCAATTACCTTAGCAAATATCTATATTAGATCCACCAGCTTTTGCTAAACCCAAGAGACCTTTCAACCCTTTTTCCATTCCCCCCCAATCTTCTACGCTTCAGAACCTCTTCAGCCTTGAATTCTGCCAGGGTCGGGCTAAGAGGTCTGTATGTCTGGATTGCCCACCTCTTTACTAAATATAGATGCTATATCTCTGGTCATATGGTACCACCTCTGACTTGATAGATTTATTTAAAAAAAAATCTTTGCTGCTGACTTGCAATTACATGTGCCTTATGGCAGAGAACAAATAGGAACAGGCTGTAGTGAATATAGAGGAGATTCTCAACAGAGAGCTTGCTGGACAGAAACAAAATTCTGTGTTTCTTTTCCAGTCCAAGACTGAAACAGCCTCTATAATATCTAATGGCGTAATTTAGAGGTTTTGGGAAATTGTATTCTGTCTTTCATAGGAAATCTCAGTGAAGAAAAACAATTCTCTTTCATTAGCAAAATAGCACTGAAAATTTTGATTCTGTGGAAACCTTGCTTTTTCAGAGGAAAAAACAGAATGCTTTCATTTTTCTGTCCAGAAGCTTGCAACAAATGATGGTGTAGACTTAGGAAGGGATGATGGAAAGACTGGGCTACAACTCTACACCTTGGCACTTTACTTCTGATTTTAATTTTAAAAGCTTTGTGGTTTTTATTTGCTCTGCCCAATTTCTGCCATATTCATGAAGTAGGCAGTAGGAGTAATCCTGGGTTTTGAGGGCAGCTAGATTACACTAAAGAAAGAAGGCAAAGTCAGAGAGAGAAATGTCATTCAAGATGATCCTAGATGGTATGAGGGCTCTGCACTCTGTTGCTAGGTCTGCAATTTGCAGGCTGATATATGCGGACCAACTTGCCTAACCCCTTTGCCTCCTTTGCCTGTAAATTGAGACTGCTGGTAAAACCTACCTTTTTAACTAAAGTACTTCAAAATCCTTTGATGACAGGTAATAAATATTAAAAATACATAAGACTTCAATTCAAGTTTGATGACTCTTCTCACTGCGGGGAATATGCATTTCTTGTACCAGGCTCTTGAAGATGCAATGAAAAGTGTGGGAAGATGCATGGGCTCAGGGTTGGAGAGGGGCAGGAGTATATCCCTGGCTGTTTCTGAGCTATTTCTTATCTCATTGTGGCCTTAATCCTGCAGTACTGGCTCTGTGCTCCTGTACATAACGTATAATGGTGCCTTCAAATCCTGGACGTGGAAGCTCTCTCGGACTTCAGAGGATGTGTAAAAATCAAGTTTTCAGCATAGCAATCCACATCCTGCATATAATAGGGTGGTTTGTATTCCATCTATTGCTGTTCAATGTAAATTTGATGAGTTTTCACTCTCTAAGAAAGAAATCTTCTTCCTTTATGGCAGGATTGAGGGAGATTCAGTATTTGGGCCACCAGCAACTATTCTGATGTTGGAAGTGTCAGAAGCTGTTTTGACTGTTTCCCCAGGTATTGCACTCCTTTTAGTGACTGTTTAGCTCTCTCAGCACCCCACTTTTGTTCCCTGTGAACAGAAGACAGAAAGAATAAGGGGGCAAGTAGTTAATAATTTCTGTAACTCCTGGTTGAAGCGGATTATCATTTGGGATAGCTTGACTGTTAAGGCAGTATTCCCTTATTAATGTCCAGCTCTCCATGTATATAACTTCTGTCTCTAAAGACAAAACATAGCTCTTCTGCCATTCCTTTCCAAATCTGGGATTTTTTTTCATTTTGAGCAGGCAGAGGATAACCCTTAGCATGTTCTTTTGCTTTCATGAGGAGTACATGGATTGCTAGAGCAATAGGATAAAGAAAACGTTTCAGATAAGACTCAGGTGATATTTTTATTCACGTGCATGCATGTGCCTAAATACTGAGGCAGCTGGGCACATCAGAGTCTTGTTTCTTTAAGAACATTGCGGGAGACCTACCTTCTAAATGATGACATTTATATATTTTAATAAAATGCATTGTGTTCAGAGAAATGTCCAATACAGTAATTTGGTACTCTATATCAGTTCTCAGCGAGTGCCTAATCCATCAAATTTGTTCAGCACTACAAGTCAGAACAAGATTTTTTCTAACTGCCAATGTGGCTGCTTTTAGAAAAATCAAGTTGTGTTTTTTTTCCATCCCATATATCATCATCTCTGCCCATGGTAAAGAGTTTAGAATCTGGGCTTGACTGACTGGCTATTTTTCTTGGAGTCACATGAAGCAAAGCAGTGCACAGCTTACTCATCCAAACCTATTCAGAGTTTGAAGGTATCCTGTGATAAAAATTTACTGAGCAGATAAGAAAACTTGGAAGGCACAAATGGGGCAGATAAGGACGGCTGCAAAATCCCATGGATTCTTTCAGAATTGGTTTGAGAATTTTTGGTGTTTTGCTTTGTTGTCTTTTTCTGGCATTGGTGCAGTGTGTTTTTGACAAGCCTCAGCAGTTTTAGATAAGCATTCAGAAGTTTTTGATGCTCATCTGAACCAATTCCATCTAATCAGAACAAGAGCTGAATGTTACTATTCACAGGAAGCAATTGTATTCATAGAATTTCATCTTTTCTGATGTCCTCAATTTGTCCTCTGACAGAAGCAACTTTTATTAATCTGTCCTTTCACTGTTATTGATTGACCGTTTATTATGCCAATGCATCCAGCTTATGTTTACACATAAGCTGTTCAGTGAATCTAGTTGACAGTCGTAATTTGAAACTGTCATAGATTGAATGAAAGCACTGTCATATTCCTGTCACTTGCCGTACTCCAGCTTTCAGGGGTGATGGTACAGACTTCCACTGCAAATGCTTGTGATTTCAAATGTTAGACTTCTTTCAGTTGTCAGAGTATTCCCCTCGCATTGCTGCTTTGGGAAGTCCCCGTATTAGTAGACCCAGAAGCCTATTCACAAGAAGAGACCACAGCAAGGACGTGGATCTGCTGTCAAATTGAAGTCATGTAAGAGATTGTATTGTGATGCACGTCAGGACTACAAAAGTCAGCTTTTCAGCTAGCTTACCTGTGGCATCACGGAGCTCAGAGCTGGATTACGCACCTTGCCCTTTAGGCGGGCTTTACAGCATGTGGTGGTTGGATACCAAGTGCTACTTTAAAGCCAGCACAGTATATCTGCATTAGCCTGCAGCCATTGCAGTAACTGCAGATTCCACACACTGTGACTGGGAGTTGACTAATGAATGCTGAAGTACTGAAATATTTACCCAAAGCTCATTAAGGTAGTTCGTTAATGCCAGGCAGGGCTAAAATTGTCAAGTGGTTGGCTTCTTCCTTTCTGCTTGTAGCTGGGCCAGATGTATGAGAACAGTCCTCACAGATATACCATGTGTGTAAATGGCAAAAGGCAACAAGTAAGCAGACATTTCTTTAGCTCATTATTTTTGTTTTGGATCAGCAGCATGATGAAGCATGGAGTTCAGCAGCACTTCACTCGGAACAGACACTGCATGTGGCCTTTGCCTCAGGTCCTCTTTTTCTTCATGAGGAACGTGATTGTGTGCTCCCAGCGCAGCAGAATAGCGACTGCATAACTAATACCTGCAGTAGCTGTCACACCTTGAATCACCAGGCTTTAAGTAAATGTACTGCCAGTGTAATGGCTGTTTACACAACGTAACGTGGCTTGTCAAAAGTCACTGAAGAGTGCAGCTCTGCTGTGTAAATAGTGCTGCAGTGTTCCCTGCACATCACATCTCGCTGATCTTTGTTGTAACTTGTCTCCTCTTCACTAAGCTGTTGGCCAGCTCTACCTTTGCTCGAGTCGGCCCCATTTGGTTTGCTTTTCTCCGCATAGCTTGGCACCAGTGCTGGAGGTGCCTGCCTGTCCCTCTGGAAGCTCATTTATACCTGTTTCCCTCATGTGAACGAGTACGGAGGGTAATGCCAGGCAATTCTGCATAGATGCAGTGCAGAAATTGTAATTTGAAGGTGGTTGCATTGGTCCTGCTACCAGAGAGCTCTGGTTGTCACTTGGGGAGCTTTCTGATGACTGTGTTGCCCGGTGTAGATAATACAAGCTATCAAGTCCTCCTGTTACTGAAGACATGTGATTGGAAAGAGCCCTGGGTTTGCGCATGGGTTTGGGAGGGGAAAACCGCAATTTATCTGAGAATCAAATGTGTAGGTTTGAAATTGGTGAAGAGCAGTGACTAGGGAACCCAGTGGTACCATTCTACAAGCACAGTTTTGTTAGGTTAGAAATCACGTTTTATGTGACTTTAGCAAGTGCATCTGAGGCTTTCAAAAAACTAATGTCATTGTTTTCGAATGAATGTTTTCCCTTTGGTTGTATATTTACTGCACTCTTTCAGTGTGAAAGTAAAAGCTGTTTGATTTCACAGTGGGGTTATCATTTTCCTGTTGAAACTCTAGGTTCTTGAGCACCGCATCTTAATATCAAATCCAGCTTTGTCTCTGGGTGGATCCATAACATTTCCTTTTAAATAATTTCTTAGCTATTTTGGGGTGGGCTGGCAGAAGGACACAGTGGTATGCAGATGGTATGAGCCCTCATTGCAAAACCTAGTAGCTGAAAGAAGGTAAAGGTGCAGCTCATACCCTGATGCATTACTTGTGTTTGGCTGACAGAGGATTTCCTCTTTGGGAGTTTGTGCTTACAAGGTTGCTTGCTGAAAGGTTACCTGCAGGGCCTGATGGCAGCTCTTGTGAAGGTGATAAATTAATACATTGCACGCTAATCACAGAACAGCTACTTGCAAAGTAAAGCAACTTCTTAGTTGAGGAAGAAAGTAAGACATGCAAGATATTTTCTCCTGTAGCCCCATGAATAATTCTCCATTTTTCTGTGGACGAGATTTATTAGCTGGGGTTGGTCCTGCAAGGAAGTGCTAAGTGAGTGCTGAAGGTGACTTATTAATGCCACTCCAGAGAGACTGTTCATTTGAGGGGGGCAGGATGTAATGCTCCGCTTGATAAAGTCCTGAGGTGAGGCAGGAGCTCTGGGAGAACCCAAAGCTGAGGAGATTGTTTGGGCCAAACCTTCCTCTAGTCTCATATTAGTAGTTTGGGTTTTTTGGTGGTTTGTTGTTGTTGTGGGTTTTGGGGTGGTTTTTTTTTAATGAAACAAAATTTGGGCAAAACTGAAGAGAGGACAGTGTGGAGGAAAGGAGGCAGGAGAGGGGGTTAGCGTCGTTATATGGAACAGATTTGGAAAATTTGGGAAGCCATGAGACTATCATATTTGGGCATTTCTTGAATGTGACAGTGGTTGCAAATAGCCTTACTGTGGCATCATCTGTTGGGCTTTATTATCCTTATTTGCTGATGACATTCCTGTTAGTCCTTGAAACATGCTGGGCATTTCTCCATTTCCTTCCTTTTGGTTAGCTCCCCAGCATGCTTTGTCTAAACCCTAATATTATAGCCAGAGCCAGAAGATATGCAGTTACTATTCTGCTTGAAAATACATTTTGAATAATGCTGCATATATTTTACAGTTTTTATATCCATTCTGTAATATTCTAACTGCCTCCTTCACTGATATACAGCCTCTAGATTTGGTCCTATAGTAATGGGAAAAAATACTATATTACTTCCTGGCTCTTCTCTCCTCATTCTCCAATTCTCTCTTTCCTTGAAATATGATCTATTTTGTTCTTTCTATTTCTGTTCCAAACATATATTACACATCCTGATCCCCATATGCACTTGCTATTACTGCTTACTACTTAACTCTGGATTATTTGACTTTACTGAAGCTAGCTAGCTAGCTTAGCCCTATTTCTGTCCCCCTTCTTTCCCCCTCTTCCTCCCCTTTCCCTCTCTCCCCCCTCCTTTTCTCTCCTTCTATTCATCTGCCTTTCTTTGCCTGCCTATTTTATTTGCATTGTTGATGGAATGCTCTCAAGGTAAAAATAATATATTTATGAAAAAAGCGGTCTTGCAGACTCACTAGAACAACATTGCAAATTATCAGTTGTACAAGTGCTTTGAAAATCTAGTTTCTGTTTTTCAGGGGAAAAAAAAAGGTGCCTTAAAGCATTGTGCTATGTAAGTATAATTACTTTTAACCCTCTGTTTTGTTTATTACTTCATCATTTATTTCCCCAGTGAAATAAGACAAGTGAGTTTTGCTTTTTTTTCTTGTCAGTCCTGGTTTGTGCACTGGTACCTTGGTTAGATGCTGAGTTTACAAGTACTGCAGAGAATATTTGATTGCTTTATTCCTTTTCGTTGGGAAGAGTGATAGGTAAAATGCTAAAAAGGTTAAATTTCAATGTCTCCTCTTCTTCTGTGTAGCTCCTTATCTGTCACTGGAAAAGAAGGAATTTTTTAAACAAATATTTGATGGTTCATGTTTCCATTTCAAAGTAAGATTTGGAAGAATCAATGCTAGAAACCATTTCTAGAGAGAGAGAGAGATCTGTATTGTTCCTCCACTCTGAGGGTGGGAATGGGCAGGACATTTCCTACACTTTTTTTTTTAAATTTGTTAGGAAGTGGGAGGCAACAAAGACAATATCCAGCCCCATTGCCTGGTAAGAAGCAAGGGCTGGCCTTGTTAGCAGGGTGCTGATCATCTAAAAGGAACTCAGCTGGTCAACCTGTGCCTGGAGGTTGGTGTTATAGGGATCTGTTCACCATGCAAGTACCTCTCTCTTTTTTCTATCTGTATCACTGCCCTTGGAGATGATGCTCTTCAGATACTGGTTCTCCAGACGCTGACTTTTGTGTAGGTGTAAGTGGATGCTTTCCCAAACAGCTCTTTTAAACCAGTGGGCATTTTGTAAAGTCCACCAGCTTTGTTTCTAACCACCCAGAAAATCAGCAGGGAAGCTCTGAGATTTGGTTCTCCTGCAACACCCCAGCCTACGTATCCCATGTCCCTTTTCCAGAAAGTCACTTCTGCCCTTCTTAAGCCTTGAATTCTTCCCCTCAGTGTGACTGCAAAACCTGCAAACGTTTCTTGTAGGGATCTGAGTGCCTGCAGATAGACATCTTGCATCTCAGACAAATGCTGCCTGCCTGCAAGAGGTCTTTGATACGCTTTTTAAAAGCAATATCCATTTCCTTCAAAAAGGCTGATCTGTCCCATTTGTGATGTATTTTCACTTCCGTAAAACTTGCTGAAGCAATAATCAGCCTTTTTAAAATTCTACTCTCTGCTCACTTCTAAACCACTTGAATATTTTCCTCTATCTGAGTAGCTCGCTCCTGTGCTTGCTTTCATTTTTTAAAGTAACTGAGAGGTTTGCATGAACAATGAGCTCATGGAAGTGATGAGCAAACAGAACTATTTGGCCAAAAATTCTATCTTTCTATGAACTGACAATATTACAGATTATCTGGTGGGCTATCTGACTGTAATTCAGAGAAATACATGACTTCTCTGGCTTTATTACTGCATCTGGTGTGAGTGAGCCGGTCCTACTCCCTTGCATTTTACAGGCGTTGCTGTTATCCTTGTGTTGACTAATATTTAGTTCTGACAATACAGTGCTTTAGCTCTCTTCTAGAGTGTACTTGATGGCCTTACTGTCTTAAGTAGTGGCTGGAATAAGAATTGTGACTTTCTGGTTCAGAACTTCTGGAATAAGCCCGTCTGGACCATTTTGTTCCCATTCAAGAAGTACTTATACATCTCTGACCTGCTGTTACGGATGAGAGGAGAATATAGGCCCGTTCTGGTACTTGTTCTCCAAGAGATGTTCTTTAATAGCCAAGCTGAGATGGCCAAGACTAAGTCATGCTGACAGGATGTTATCCCATGAATTCTAAGGAGAATGTATTACTCTGACAAGGGTTTTCCATTTAGTCTCTTACCTGCTACCGATCTGAGCCTTCTTATCAACTGGACCTCAGTTTTTCTTTCCACGTGCAATGGTGACAATGACTTGCTGCTTATCTCATGTTGAGATTTACTAATTCATAGTGCTGTAGGAGCTAAACAGGAAAATGGAGAGGATTTATGGAGGAGGAAAAGCTTGTATTGCTATTTCTTGCATGTTTCCTTTAGTTCCATAGATGTTTATTTCCAGAGAGATCAGTCTTGCTTTATTAATCTGAAGCAGAAATTAAGATGTAATTTGTCAAGCCTATCAAGACAACTGCATAAGGCAAGTGAGACATTAGATTTACTCAGTGGCACGCAGTGGGCCTGATTCTGCGGTCAGCATGCACTTGCACAGCACAGTGCACACCTAAGCGTGGCATAAGAGCCGTTTTAACCTTAAGTAGTGGCTGCTGCAGCTGTTCTCTGACTGAGCAGCAGGCACGGCAGCTTGAAAAGGCGGTGAGCAGTGTTGTCGGTTATATGCCTCCAAATCCAGCCGGCTTCTCTAGGAAACATTTTATTAGAGTTTGGATTCTGCCTCATCTTTCAAGCTGGTCCTACAGAGCTTCCTCTGAATTGCAATGTCTGATGGATTATGAAGGCTGTGATCCAATATCCTGACTTTATTTGCAATTTGATAGCAGCATGATAACTTCCTCCAAGTAACTGCATAGGGAGGATGGAAATAAAGCAATCCAAAATGCTGAATAAATATGAACGGTAGAATCCAAAATAGGAAAGTGCATACAGGAAGATTAAGGAAGATGAATGGCTAAAGCTTTCACTTTGAGTGTCTGCTATGGCAGGAGTCCACCACAGCTCAGCCACGCATGGAGTCTTCACCACTGCTTTCAGCAGCCTGTGTGTAGCTGCTGCTCCACAGGTATGAGATACTGCCTTCTTGATTGTGATAGAAAAATCCTAGTACAACTAAATTGTTCAGGACTGTCAGTCCTGTAAAATGTAACTCAATCGAGTAATTCCATGGGCCTGAATATACCTACCGGGTAGGGTGAAGCTATCATTTCATAAAAGTCACATCTCTAGAATCTCAGCCAAAATCACAGCCTGTTCCTTCTTTGACAGTAGGAGAATCATTCTTCCTTCCACAATACCTTGTAATATTACTATTAACAATAGACGGTCTTACTCCTTTCTTTTGGTACATCCTGACCAAACTGTGGAAAAACTGAACATGGCTACAGAGACAGAAAATAAAGATTTATTACATAGTCTTTTACATAGTGTTATATCAATGCACAAGCAAAGTATAACTCCTAATACTTCATTCTTATGGCAAAGAAAAAAGGACTTTATATAGTTAAAATGAAAACGACATTGAATTAACACATTATTTTGTTGAAGGCCATTGTAAAATCCGGGGCTTGTGGAGGGGAGACAAAATCAATTCATCCTTATTATAATTGCAAGGCTATGATCTTGTTTGCTTAGATGCTATGGTGATAGACTCAAAATTGGCTCTTGGTGAATACAACATACTTTTTGCATAATGTTGGTTTAGCTGTTCCAGGAATTTTTCATCTCTGGGTGAAATTGCCTGCTAAAGCAATGTTGAAATTGGCCTTGGGTGTGTGGCTTTTTTTAAGCTTTGCCTGATCATTTTGTAATAGATCACGGTAAATTTGTTTCGTGATCCTATTAAGAACGAACTGAGGAGACTGAGCATTCATCATTATAAAAATTGCCCGTTTGTCTGAAGGTTCATTCACAAGTGCAAATCTGCCTTGTTAATCTTCTGTTTCCTTTACCCCCGCCGGTACCATTGCTCAAATTTTGTGCTAAGTGCAGATATGCAATTTAGCGAGTGTAGAAAACGAAAGCCCTGAATCAATCAGGTGTCATTAAAAAGTCACTTCTGATCTTCTGACAAGCCTGCTAAGGGGTGAAGGCTTCACTCCATGGTGTCTCTAGTGGCAAAGACAGTTTGTCTTTTCACCATGTCCACTCATTCCTGCCTTTGTCCTTCTGGCCCTCACCATAGCTGTATCAGCACGCTTATTTGAGGGACTTAACTGGAAGACAAATCAATGAAGTGAGTAGGGCTTTAAAAAGAAATCCTCAAACTACTTAATGCAGTGTGCTGTTCTTTGGGTATGATCCAGTTCAGGCTGCAGCCCTGTGCATGTTTGCGTCTATACAAGGTGAGGAAGGTAAGCAGAGAGGATGGGGAAAACACAAAAGGGAGGAATGAGGTGTTCTTGAGGAAAAAGGACAAAATGGTGGCTGGACCAAAGCAGCATGGGATTGCATGCTGGCTTGCTGCTGGGGAGACTAGATCCTGTGAACAAATTGGTAATCTGGCCTAAGATAGGCCATTGCTGCAGGAGCGTGTGTGCTCTGCTTCATTTTGATTGAAGAGAATAGCTGCTTAGCCAAGAGATGTGATCTCAATTACTAAAATTGTTGGCAGGAAGGAGGGGGGGGAATGTTGGTAAACAGTTTAATCAAAATGAAAAATGAAAGAAAAATTAAAAATGATGACCCATTGCATCTTGCTGTTTAGATTCACAAGATGTAGAAACCAAGGAGCCTTACTTCTCCCTAGTACCAGCTGAGACATTCATCTAGTAGACCCACGTTCAGATCTCTGCTCAATTCAGGATGGGTGTTTCGCCTCTAAGACACCCTTCCTGCCAGGCTGCAGGGTGTATTTCAACATTGTCTCCCTCCCTCCCACTAAAGCAGTTGAATTTAACCTAAAATAATTCTGTATTGATTGAGATGGAGAGCAAATGTAAAGCTGCCCCAGTAGCTGGGTTGTGACATGCCCCTGGGCCTTCCCAGCCCTGCTTTGAGCCAGGCAGAGCGGGGACTGCAGTCCATCTTCACACCAAGTCTGAAAGCCCTCACTAGCAGACTATAAATTATACAGAGGTCAAACTTACTGGGGCACTCTTTCTCATAGTATACCCATTATTTGACCCCAAACAGATCTTCTCCCCCCCCTTTGCCCATCTGTCTTTTTTCTTTTTTTTTTCTTTCCTTGCCAAACTATGAAAATACAGATTGAACAGATTCAAATGACATTGCTTTTAAATCAACTCAGTATAAGGTTTAGTAATGGATTCTATAATGTCACAAAGTTACTGTATTGGCCCAGCACAGTTTAAGACATGTTCGAGGCATTTTATTTTATCCAACATGGTATATATGATAAAGCAATATAGGCCATATTAAGTAAATTAAGCACTTTGAGGTAACAAGTTATTGTACAAAGGGAATGTTTCTACACAGGATTCCCCAGAAACTTCTTGTTACCTAACATTGTTGTATCAGAGATCTGTAGAAATTGTAAAATAATTGGAAAATTTGCAAATGAGACAAAGAGCAAGGTAAGGTAAACAGCAAGCTTAATGCTCCTGATGCATGAACTAGATTCAAGCAGTAGCAAGGTGAGCTCTGTTAAGCAATGTGCATTGTAATACAGCCAGGCATAAAGTCTGCTAAAGAAGCGGGGCCATGTCTCATCATCCCATGTAGGATGAGGATGCAGTGTTTTGCAAAGCCATGGCATTGAAAAGGAGATTTCGCCTTCGGGATCCTATCCTTCAGAGCGCTTCGGCTTTTTACTATTGGTGGGTGCTCAGCACAGCTAAGCCTCAGAGCATTTGTCAAGACCTCGGTGTGGATTGAGTCGTCTGACTTTTCAGTCCTTGACTTTGAACGCTGTGTTTGACTTTTTACTCTAGCGAGGTCGCTGTGATGAGCCAAATGCAAGCAGGGCGTATTGCTGACACGGCTTCTGTGAACAGTAGGAGTTGAGCAAAACATAACATGCATATTTATTTTGCTCATTTAACATGCAACAAATAATTTAAATAAATTAAAATGCTAACACCTTAATGGCAAATCAATGAATCACTTAATGACAATAGATTCTCTTGTACCCTTTGTGTCTGCATTAATGCTGCATTAGATCAAATTACTTTTATTATGATGGATATGAACTGAACTCATTTAGCAACAGGACAACTAGCAATTTCTTACGGTAAGAGTCTTGGTGTTTCTCTCAGGGACCTTGATTCAGTGAAACATGACAGTTCAAGGTAGCATTTGAGTTTCTGTACTTCAAGCTTCTGTGGAAGTACCTTTTAGAAGGACAGCTGAGGTTAGGTATGTGCCCAGTGTGTAGAGGGCTACACAAAACCAGTGAAAATGAGTTGCTGAAATCCACGCAAATTCTTGTTTTCTGAGTATTTTTGCTGTCTGGAAAAAAGGCATGGATGAGTTTGGGGTTGTTGTTTTCCCCCCTGTTACCACAAAATTAACTATTCAATTAACTATGGACAGCTGATTTTACTTGCAAATTGGTCCTCTTCACAGGAAAATGAAATGGTTTATGTGCAAAACTGGCCTGATCTTTGAATTAACTGGAGATATTTAATCCCTATTTTAAGATTCTGGGCCAGCCCTATGGGATCGATACCCCAGCTTAAGGAAACCAAGGCCCCCACAACTTTTGTTGTTTCTCATTATCCGGAACAGAATTCCAAGGAAATTCCCCCATCAGAAAAGACAGTTTAGCTTAGCTAGATGTTTCCCAGCCCATCCGATTTTTCTGTTACAAACATTATGCTATCGTCATACATGTTATTAGGAGTGATCTTTGTTTATAATGTACCATGTCGCCATTTGCATGAGATACAGTGTTCATCCAAGAGGCTTAAACCAGGGAGAACAGGACTGCAGAGCCAGGCCTTTACATTAGCTACAGATCTCATTCTGGCATGGAGAAGTAGCAGGTTCTTCAGGTTCCTCTGACCAGCTTCTAGAGAGGCATAATCATGTGCACTAGACTCTGTCTCTTACACCCTAAACATCAGTTTCAGATGCATCTACTGGATGGGTTTAGAAATCCTGGAGCTTGTTCTGCCTGTATTTGGCATGGTCTTTATGCAGCAATGTGACAAATCTGATGTGTCCCATGGACAAGACATCCTCAGAAAGAGTAGGCTATTGCCTCCTGTACAGCTAGGGGAGAGCACAGACATGCACAGTTATTGTGGAGTGGCTAATGCCTTGTAAATCCACATGCTAGTTGTATTGGTTTAACCCCAGCCAGCAACTAAGCATCACGCAGCCACTCACTCACTTCCCCCCCGCCCAGTGGGATGGGGGAGAGAATCGGGAGGAAAAAGGTAAAACTTGTGGGTTGAGATAAGAATGGTTTAATAGAACAGAAAGGAAGAAAAAAATAATGATAATAAAATGGCAATACTAAAAAAAGGATTGGAATATGCAAAACAAGTGATGCACAATGCAATTGCTCGCCACGTGCCGACCGATGCCTAGTTAGTTCCTGAGCAGCAATTTCCCCCCCAGCCAACTCCCCCCAGTTTATATACTGGGCACGATGTCACATGCTATGGAATACCCCTTTGCCAGTTTGGATCAGCTGTCCTGGCTGTGTCCCCTCCCAACTCCTTGTGCCCCTCCAGCCTTCTTGCTGGCTGGGCATGAGAAGCTGAAGAATCCTTGACTTGGTCTAAACACTACTTAGCAACAACTGAAAACATCAGTGTGTTATCAACATTCTTATCATACTGAATCCAAAACTTAACACTATACCAGCTACTAGAAAGAAAATTAACTCTATCCCAACCAAAACCAGGACATTAGTTTATCTTGCCATAATACATCGGTCTAGCCAGACCCTTAAATTTATTAAGTGAATTTTGGGTAAGAGCTATTGTAGTATGTATAAGGACATTTGACTGTGTTAAATAATCCTGCATGAAATCAGAGCATAATACCTAACCTAAATTTACAGCAGTGGGACTTTGATGTAACTTTTTATTTGCATCTGAATCCTTACAGAGAGGTGAATTTCTGCTGTGAGATAGGTTGATATTTACTGAACTTGCTTTTCATTTGTCTCTGGCACATTGCAAGCCATTTAAAAGACATCCTTTTTGCATTTCTGAGCACAGGAGCGGGTGCTGCAGCTTCATGCATTATTGAAAAGTGTGGCCTCAGCTCGTACAATATAGCAGGGATCCAAATGATCGGCAGACACAAGCTTTTTATATGCACACAGGCGGGTCAAAAATGAGGTTCCAGAGAGGTAGAAGAGTGAAAGGACTGAAAGCAAATGGAGAACATAAATAAAAACTTGTGCTTATGCAAAAATGAACAAATCATTTTTACTGGAGAGGCAGCAAGTGAAAATACTGGGCTTTAGAAGTCCAGGTGACCTCTAAGACCTTTTTTGTGATAATCTCAGCTGGCCAAGCACTCTGTCTCTCTCAATTTCTTCTCTAGAAGCTATTTTGCTCTGTGTGTAGCTATTGAATATTCTTTGAAGCAGAACCTCGGTAACCCATTTCCTGGTTGAATGCTCTCACCTGAAGGTCATATCTAGTCATCCATTCCCTTCACCTGACCTGTATCATAATGAAGAAAAGCCTGCAAAGTTATTTAATAGCCAAAGGAAATGCTTTAGTGTGAGAATTGAAGTGCTTGGTCCCTTTAGGTGATCAGGAAAAGATGAAGGGGTCACTTTGGGAGACTTGCATGTCCTGTTTTTGTCTTTTTGGCAGTAGCTATGGATGTTAATCCAACAGAGCGAGGTAGGGAAAGGACCTGTATGTGCAAAGTGACAAATCCCAACTTGGAGCACAGATTTCTATCAAGGGGAGAGGGGATAATGAAGTGTTAAACCAAAGCATAACAGCAAGTCCTCCCCCTGCCAACACCTTCAGGTCAAGTCTGGATGATGTGTTTTAAACAGAAGGGATGGGGCTTAATAAAGGGGCAACTGGGTGAAACGTAAGGACCATTGGTGCGAAAGAGCTCAGATTAGATCTAAAGCTATGTCAATGAATTTATGACAAGGCTTGCTTCCAGGTGATGGCAGGAATTATTTCATGTCAGGCAAGTGTGTGCATTTGAGGTTCTGGAAGTCTTCTATTTTCCCAAGCAGGACAGCCTGATAGTTTTCAAAAATTTTTTTTATTTTTCTTTTCCCATTAAAAACAAAAAAACCCCAAACAAACCCACCCAAAACCAGGAGAACTGACTCTGGTCTACCTCAGTGGCTAGGCCAAGTTCTTTCCCTCTCGAAGATCCTCCAGATGCAAGTTCCCTCATAAGCTTCCCCCTTCCTGTGCATCAGCTTTAGCACCTGTACAGCCACATCCTTTACTGTCCACTCATTTGCTGGCATATAATGTTCCCTGGGTTTGTGGTAACACAGGGGTCATTGCAATTTTCTTCATGTCTCCATCTGTTTGTCTTTGCATGTGTTAATGCTAATTGGGCCTGGAAAAATACCATCTACACACATGCTGTTGTATGCCTATAAAATATTCATACTAAGATTGGCAAGTCAGCGTGGCTGGGACCTAAGTTAAGCCAGTAATATAATTTTAAGACTCTGGTAAATATACTAGTGGCTTTTGTTATCTGCTTTGTTTTTTCAAGTGTTAGTTCTACATAGATATGAGATGAGTAAGCCAGACTTTTTGTTTAAGAGATGCTAAATTATTTCCATAAATCTTACATTGTTGGCTGTTTAAATTATTATGAGCCAAGGTCCCTGGCACTAAAGGGTACACACTACAATGAAATGTGTTCATATTTTCTGCATTTATGAATTTAAATTATGGCAGGGTACTTTCTTTCTCTTCTATCTCATGCTTTTTCTCTTCTGAGCACTCCACTGTGGATATTCACAGATGGGCTAATAATAATCGCAAGGGTTGCCTATTTGTCACCCTGTCATGGGTTGCCAGAGATTCTTTATTTGTGCTATTAAAAACACACAAATAAAAACCACCTTTTAGCTGTTCGGTGGTCCTCCTTGAAGGCCTATTTAGTTTCTAGAGAGGAATTGAGAAATCAAGTTTTTAATCCTTAAAAAGAATGAAGAATGACAAAGAAACTTTTCTACTTAATTGTAACTGATCTAGGTCTGCTTTCTCCAGTCCTGCCAACACATACCACTTACACAATGTATTTTCCTTCTTTATCCAAAGGTAGGATGTAAGGGAAGTTCAGATCATAACCAAGCAATGAAGAACGAGTAACACAATGTGCTACCCGTTTGACAATAACTTTATAACACATAGGTGATGTAGATAGAATCTTCTCATTTTGAGCTTTTTTAAAGCAAAAATTTTTCCTACTTTTGTCAACCAAGTGGCTTTGTTTTTCTTTCTCACACATTTCCAGCAATTCATTTCCCACCTTCACCATTGAAACAACCACTTGCAGATCATAATGTAGCAGCTCTTTCCCAGTATAAGAGAACAGCGTACCCAGCCATTGCAAGACAAGGTCTAATGATGCATATGAAATCACAGGTAAAACTTGAATATGTAGCCCCAGGCAATTCCCCCAAGCAGGACTTACCTGGCAGCCTGTGCTTCACATCCTAGTTTTGTTAAAAATATCCTGAGTTTTTCACTGATTAGAAGTTATGAAAACTTTGCTCTCATACCGCTGGTGCCGGTATGTGTAGCACCACACTCCTACCCCTATGCTGAACCAGGGTATTAGCTTAGCAAATGTCATCAAAAGTACCTGTGCAGCGGTACCCAGTCCCCTCCCTGCCAATACGCATCTTCTGTGGCTTTGTTCGGAGCACAAAGAAAGCTTTTGGGGTAGGGAATGTATTTCTCTCTGTGCGCAGACAGCACATAGAAAAATAGAGCTGATCTTGGCTGGAGATGATAGGTCAGGTCACAACAGAAATAGGGAATGCTTATAGTGGCAACCAATATAATTCTCCTCCCCTGTGGCTGGACTTTATATAAGCTTCAAAGTTTTTCCGTCTTCTAGGATCCTGATAAATTATGTACACTTGCTGGAGTTGGCTATCTGATACTTTCTCTTCTGGTGCTCTCTCTTAGAAAATTACTTCCTCTGGGAGCTTCTAGTAATGGAAGAAATGGCCAAGGTGAAGTGGGAACTAGCTAATTGGTAGATGTAGGCTACCTAAGCATTAAGTAAAGTAATCCTACTTTATACTGTTTTTCTCAGATCCTACTTTCTGTTATCTAAACTTGCTGCTATGTCTCCAGCTGGAAAACAGAGCTTAGCTTAATGGAGATGCACTTTTCCCACGTTTTACAATTGATCACTCATTATAACAAATATATACAGCACATTTTCAGAATTCTGTCCCTGTTACAATCTGCTGTTTGCACTCGCACTAATGTGGCCATTTTGCTTTGGGTTTGCTGTGTGCGAGTGATAAAAGCCATTAATATTTTCCCAGAGTAGCTGATGGGGTCTTTCATAATTTGCATGTCCCTTATTGGCATTGCCTAACTTGAGGTCCAGGACAAGTACTTCTTCAGCTTCTGCAGAGAGGCATAATATTATTTGCTCTGAACAGTGGAGAATTTTGCTAAATGTAATGCCACCAAGGTGTCTGAGTTCCTTGGAGTTGAGAATCCACAGAATTATAAAATCTGATCACCAGTTAGGGATATCAACCCTGACAAGTAAAAGAAGTCAAAAGACGGATCAGCACCCTCCATCTTACATGTGAAAGAACAAGCAGGTGAATGTGGAGCGTGGTCTTGTAGACTCAATCCTAAACTGTTTCGCACTGCTGAAAAGCACCACAGCTAATGAGCAGCTGTACTGGCTCTGCTGAGTTCTGCCCCCATACCAGGGGACACCCAGGAGGCTGTGGCTTGTACTGAAATGCTAGAACCTTATGTAGACCTGACAGACCTAAAAAATGAGGTGGCTGGTCCTTTGAGAATCAAAAAACCTATGGTTTCTTTTATAGCTATTAGCCACAGTTGTTCTGTTGCACATGGTTAGTAAGTTCAGTAATAACAGTAATAACAGACAAACTGCTGATGAGTCCTGTGGTCATTGTCCTTGGTATATATTTGCTTTTGACATTCAGGATAATCTTAAGCATGTTTTAAATGTCAGAAACCATGAAACCATGAAACCATGAAACGCCAAGACAGTTCATCTCTAGCTTAACTGTTTTATTAATTTCAAGTACTTTCATCCTACTATAATAATCCTTTTCTTTACCTCATCCTGCTTTTCTGACTATCGGGAACCACTTTTGCTTAGCAATGATTATTTTTATATACTTGAAATTTCAGGTCTTGGCATCGTTTGTGAGCTGTCCTGTGTGGGCATAGTACTGAGTGTGTGTGCACTTGTGCGTGTGCACGTGTCAGCTCCTCTAGCTCATGGAGACACTCAAATGTGAGTTAACTCAAAGTTAGTCTTGTAGTGAAGGTTGCAGCAGTTTGTACTGGCTGATACAGGGCTACTTGTAAGGCTTCCCTAAACCTCAGTTGGGCTAAGGAATCACTGAAGAGTTACTAATCACAGTGCAGGATTTACTACCCAGCTAAGTATCAGTGTAATGTGCTTTACTGCTTCTTGGCCTGCTGTTCTTCTCCAGCTTCCTTCTCCATGCTTTCTTGTCTATCTTTTCAAGAAACCTGGGTTTTTATTCTTCCTTGCTGCTCTCCAGCTCCCAAGATGCTGTGTGTTTTCCCCCATAAGAGGCCTGGACGCAGGCTGCAATGGGTTTTATGTTTCTACAGAGCCTTGTTTGTGAAAGCCTATGCTGTAAAGATGCATAATCTCTATTGAAGAAATGTGTATGCTAGGGATGTGATTAGTTTCTCTTGTGTGAGCAAGGTTGAGCGCAGTTGAGGTTTACTTTATTAGCAATAAACCAATATTTCTGTAGTTTTCATATCGTATGGTCTGTGATATTAGAAGTTATATCACCCTTTAAGTCTTAAGTTCAAAGGTTTGAGTGCAGAAGATTTTTTGTTTGCTAAAAAGAAACTCCTCACTGTTCTAGATCTAATGGTAAATAGCACTTTTACCTTTGAGTCGGCAGTGGGGAAGGGTGATGTATTAAGGCCATCACAGTGTTGCAACTGTAAATGACGAGGGTAGCAAACAATGGGAGAATCTCAGGCACCAGCAATATTCCGGTATCGACAGTATTCATCCAGCCATGTGCACGTCTCCCCAGGGTGAAAGTGGTGGTGCTGTGCTGGGCGCTCTCCTTGCTCGCCCAGGCAGAGTGATGGAAGAGAGCTCCTGTCCTCATGAGCTGAACAGGGAACGTGGGGGTTGCAGCAGTGTGTAGGGAAGGGAGGATCATGCTTTGGAAGCCAGAGAGAGGGAAGGGTAGTCTCAGCTGTGTTGCAAGCCCCTACCGGCAGCTGGTCCCAGACCCCCAGTGGGATCAGATTGACTGGAAGCAAAAGAGTAAGAAAGAGAGAAAGAGAATTGCATCTTCCTGCAGAAGCCCAGTCCTACAGACTTAATGGAGTTGTGGTATTTGGTGGAGGCACAGTCCAGTACTGTGTGTGAGTTTGATGGTATCGCCAAGAAGCAGATGATGTTGTGTTTGACCCGTTAGATATTTTTTTTTATTGTGGTTCTCATTGTGTGTTCAGAGATATTTGCAAGGGAGAATAGCTTCTTGGTGCATCGTTGCTTTTAAGGTACGCTTCAGTGGGATTGAGACAGAATTTCTAGACTTATTCTACGGAAGTGTGTTTATGGCATAAGTAGTGAAGAAATGCCCGTGAGACACTATTATACTTACCTTCCAGATGATGGATTGGTTATTCCAGCCGCAAGGCCCATTGAAGGGAGATCAGAAGATAATTGACTGTCAAGCTTTTGAGCAATGTTAAGGTCAATTGCTGCAGAGGTCAGTTTATTTGAACAATGGGCCCGTTTACAAAGGGTTACAGAATGCTAATAATAATTTTTGCTTTAATGGAAGTTCTCAACATTGTCAAGGGAGAATTAACATTTAAATGTTAAGCTTAAATATCTTTTTGAAATCTGAAGGCTCTTGGACAAAGAGCCCAGCTTCATTTTTTTTTATTGAAATGGATGTGAAAGATTTGAAAAAATTATTCTCTGGAAAATGCCAGAAGTCAATGCTTTGATTGCATGCCAAAATAATTGATTTTTACCTCCAGTCAGCTGAATTGCTAGTGTGAGTGCATGTATATTATGTGCATATATATGTATATTTATGGGGTTTTTTCAAATTTCTCAAGGCTTGAGAAAATAACATGGTAGGAGTACATAGAAACATGACTGAGGGAAGTAGCATGACTGGGTTAATACTGGGGGGGGGGAGAAATCCTACATTGCTAGTCAGCAGAAGAGAAGTTAAACTACCCATATTCCTGAGGCCTCTGTCCTGAATAACCATCAAATCTGAGGCTCAGGAAACTGCTGGTCAGGCTCTGGAACAGACTGGAACAGCTGTGCTCAGAGCAAAACCTTATTTTTTTCCATGGAGCTTATTGTAGCTTTAAAAAAGAAAAAAAAAAAGGAAGACCTAATTACTTAACTGATTTATGCCCACCTCATGTACACGTAATTAATGCGAAAGCTGTAAGACTACAGAGAACCAAACTGTTGGCTATTGTATATATTAGATTGTGTACATACTACTTTTCTGTTTTCAAATCAAGCTTAGCATCAATGAGATTTCTGGTCAAAATCAGCAAGATTTCTATGTTGATCCATTTGTTGCATTCAGAGAGTGTTCTTTCTACCACCTGAAGTCACCAGAAAAAGCTCACAGTCCTGCTTCCAGCAAGATGTTGGAAAGTACTGATTTTGGCATCTACATTTGCTGAGCCTCCCTACTTGTCTAGCTAGTGGGAGCCTTTGAAAGGGGGAGGAAAGCACTCTGCCATACGCACACATGGAAATTAGTCTTTGTTTTTAATATCTCTTTATTTTTTGTGTGTATGTAGAATGACACAGTGAAGCAGCATTGGCAGGAGTTCCCATGTCTCTCAGCCCTCCTGTTTTGCAAGAGCTCTTTCTTCTTCATCACTTATTAGTATGTTTTGTCAGAGGGCTGGGTTGACCTAACAGGGTTTTCAGGGAGAGCTGCCACCAGGACGTTCCTTGGGTGCATGCAAGCACCATTAGCTCAATTCTAAGGATGCTAGTTTGGTTTGTTATTATGGCAATAGCCTTGAGTAGTCTTTTGGGGCATTGGGGAGCATTGAGCCTGTGTGCTACCATATCTGCTGTAGACAAAACTGGACCTATATGAAAGGAAGATGCTGAAGGGGTCTGAGGAAAATTGGCAAGCATATTAGAAAAAAAAAACAAACCAGGTCTTGTTCCTATGGTGGACAGGGTTGGAAGTCCATCAGAGGTTTGAACAACTTTCAGAGGAGTGGCTGCAAGACTGCATCTAGCATTAGGAAGTACAAGGTTCCTTCAAGCAGATCTGTGTGATATTTTGCAGGCAGATGAGAGTGCGTGTGCTGGTGTACTTAACCTGCTGGTGGTTACATGACCACAGGAAAGCTCTACTCATGCGGAGCCAGCGTGCACTGCTGAAAGGGGGAATATATTCAGCTGTTTGGCACTGGTAGCAAAGGCTGTGTGTCATCACTTTCTCACCTGACTTAGGGCGGACAAGGCAAGGTGGGTTGCAGAGCAAGTTCACACCTGCCTGCAAAACACCAGATGACCAGATCCTTGAATGGATCTTGCTAGTTTGAGAGCACGAGCTCCCAGGCTCCTAGCCATTTTTCACTGCCTAAGGGGTTCAAAGAGGTGGTAAACCACATGAAAATCCCTTTCTTCTAATTAATCACTACACTGTGGGGAATTAGGAGACTGAATTAGTTCCCTAATATGCCTCAGCAAAGGGAACAATCCATATACTTTTTATTTTTGCATTAGTCTTCATTCTTTTCCTGTCCTACACACTTCAGGTGGAGCATTATGGAGCAGTGTTTCAGTTTTATTGCTTTTCCTTCTTTGTGATATTTGTGCAAGCTAAACCAAATTTAGGAAAGTAAAAAGTGCCTCTGTGTAATTGTGTTGCTTTCTGGTTCTCATGTGCTAACATACCCCTGGAATGTTTGTGTTGCGTATTCCTTAAAGGAAAACTTACTGCCTGGGTCCCTGTCCAAACAAGTGAGATCCTAAGAAACCTGGAGATTTCCAGAAGAGCTTGCCTGCATAAATGTAATTGCAAGACTGGAGCAAATGTTCAAGTGCTACCCTTACGCCATCTTTGTATGAGGAATCCTGTATAACTGGTTGTGGAAATCTGGTGAACAGCTGGCTGTGACCCTTTCTGTATGAGTGCCACCCAAATAATGGCAATGAGGAGGGGAATGGGCTAATGGACGTAAAGCATATGTGAACTAACTCCATGTTAGTCACGTGCTGAAATAAACATGAGCTACTGGGCTGCTCCAAGTGAATCTGTGTGGGATGTACAAAGCTCACTCTGTTTAGATTCCTCTGAAAAACCAAACTTCAGCTGGAAGAAAAAGCATGGCTCATCCAGTTCTGTGTAACATTCCTGGCTAATCTGGACCCAGGGTGCATTGGAGTCCATGCAATGTCTGTGTTTTCGTGTGCAAGGAGAGGTGGTCTAGAGAAGGTGGAGGAAGAAACAGCAAGAAAATGCTCCAATGCAAATAATGCTGTGAGTTTAGTTAGAAGCAGTATCAGCAACCTGTATACTGCTATATCTGCTCCAGTTCATCCATCTCTACTTAATAGGCTTGTGTCTGTTAATAGAGTTATAAGATACCTCTTATCTGATGATAGTACATACCCGATTGTTCTCTGTATGCTTACATGTTTTCAAATTTTTGGCTATACGTTTTGGACATATGCCTGTTAAGTAGTGTAAGAAAAATGTAAAGTTTTAGCATATCCTCTTTAGTTTTTGCAAGCTTAAACGATGGCACAAAATACATGCCAAAAGAGAAACAAGGCTTACGTGGTTACGTGATTTGTAGAAAGTCACCACAGGCAGAAACAGAAGTGAAAGACAGAACTTGGAATACAGTAAGCCCAGGAGTCTTGTTCCCAAGTCCTTAAAAAGGTTTGTCTGGGAAGGGATGAGTTTATCTTCCCTATGTTCTAGGTACACATTGGAAGATGGAGTAAGCTTCTATCACATTTGGTTTGTTTTGTTTTGTTTTAAAAATGCGGTTGTTAACAGTTGTTTTACTGTGTCGCTCAGTTTGGTAAACTTTTTATTCACACCCTTAGGAGTAACAGATACTTTGTGTACAGAGATGAACAAGTGATTGTAGCAGTGGCTTCTTAGTTGCAAGGCACTAAAGCATTATGATACTCATTTGCAGTGTTGTACAAATAACTAAGTCTGTTCACCACATTGCCCAATGCTAATGCATTTATATGACTACAAATTCCATTACTTTATGCAACTGAAAGGACAGAGGACTTTGCCAGATAAGGCAGAAATCCCAGAGCTCACTTATTAAGAACCTGATGTCAGTCCAGAAAGGGATGGTATTATCTTGTCTTAAACATTCAACAAACCAAAGCTGAACAAAGGGAAAAATAACGAACTCAAGATGGTTTAAGTTCTGCTTCAGGGCATAGGCAGGTTGCCATAGAAAGGTAGAGGAATAATTGTGTGCTAAGCAGACCTCATCCCTGAAACAGCCATAGCTTCGAAAAGTAATGATACGAAACTCAGACTATTCTTCTTCTACTCGCTGAAGTCTTATATGCTGCAGGAGGTTGTTCTAGAGATAGTTTTATTGGAGATTAGCTTTCAATATACTCCCATAAATTATTTTTTAAGACAGTCAAGTGGGGCCTGGAAGTTTCTATGGTAGTCTTCACGTTAAAACATTAACATGAGTGAACAACATGAAGTGAGGAGGGCTGGAGCAGAGGTAAGGAGCTCTGGAAAGGCAGATTTAGGGATCTTTGGGCAGGCAGTTTGCTGTAAGCAAAGCTGATGCCTCCCAACTTGGTTGCAAGTGTGTGGCTCTCACTGTGCCAGCTAAAGGTCTGAGTTCCCCAGCTTGACTTTTTCCAAGCTCTGCTAAGCACAAGGTGGGACTAGAGAATATGCATGCAGGTATAATATTTTGCAAGTCCTCCAAACGACTCATGAGCCAGGGTCAGTGTAGTGGGGTTGGGGGAGAAAGAGGGAAACAAGTTACAAGGGTAGTTTAGAATTGAGAGGGATTCATATAAGCAAAAATGGGAGTCATGTTTGATTTCCTGTATCTCAACTAGAACACAGTCACAACCTGGGGGAGCTGGAGTTGTCAAAGCCCCTCTGAAAATGCCTCTGGGTGCCCACTGCATCACTAGGTAGTTAGTGACACCCAGTGACACTTTGGCACCTCTGTCTTGCTGCAGATGACATACAGTCACTTTTGAAAAATCCTTTCTTTGTGAATGAAGATAAAGACTGGCAGAGTGTTTTAAATTTGTGTATTTACTTTCCTGGTCGGTAAAGAGAAGCCTTGAAAGAGACTTGAGAGTGAAGTAGAATAATCAAGCAACTCATTGATCTAAAGTTAATCTGCTGCAACTGCCTCAGCAAATGCTAAAAATGGTCTCCTTTCCTCCTTTCTATAACTGAGGAAACCGCTTCTGCCAATATCCCTCTAACACCAGCAGCCCTTGGCGCTTTTGTCAAACACGCTCTGTTTGAACAGATCAAATGAAACTCATTTGTTGTTATTGTTTAAGATTAAGCTGTACTTATAGAATTACTGTGGCATTATTAGGCCAGTTTCCTAGAACACAAATAGAATGAAAAACAAAAATAAAAAAGAGTAAATTCTGTTTATTTTTTTGTTTTTAAAGCTCAGTGCTGAGGTTTGAGTCTCTGCTGTTCTCAGTAGTGAATTATACAGTATTGTATTCTGCAAAGAAGAACCATGAAGCTGTCTTAAAAACATAATCATTATACAAAGGTTCTATGTAATATACAAAGCATTCAAAATGTTCCCCAAGTGCTTTGAAGGTGTGTTTTTGGTGCAAAATAAGAGCAAATAATGCCTTTTAGCTTTGGGCTGTGATATGGAATACGTACAAACATGAGCAGGTCACTTAAACTGACTATCTGCTGCTCCATCTGCAAAATGAAGCTATTGAGTGCCTCAAAGTACCCGGGGAAGCCAGAAAAAGTATCTGTAGGCAACGTGTTTTGGTGCTGACCTGCTGGGATTCATGCAAGCTGAATTTTGCTTTTGTGCTTTCACTGATGGAAAGCATTCAAAATAGGTTTTCTACCAAGCCATCAGAAGTCATAATTTTCTTAAATGAAAACTCATCAGTCCTCTAAGTCATCTTGAAAATGTGCTATGGCTCACAGTAATTGTTTTCATACAATCTTAGAGCAATTCATGTTGGGAGGGAACATGAGAGGTCTCTAGTCCAGCCTCCTGCTCAAAGCAGGGCCAACGATTAATTCAGACCAGGTTGCTCAGCGCTTTGTCCAGCCAGGGCTTGAAAACCTGCACATCCTGTCTTGGCCCCTGTCCCACTGTTGTGTCATTCTCCCAGGGATTTCCACCACCCCCCCCCCCCCCCCACCTTATGTCCAGTCAGAACCTTGCCAGCTCCAATTTATGCCCGTGTCTGTTGTTCTCCCACCACGCATCTCCACAACAAGCTCAGCTCTACCTCTCAGTCACTTTCCCCTAGGTACTGGGTGGCTGCTGTTAGGTCCCCCCCAAGCCGTCCCTTCCCTGCACTGAAGAAGCCCCAGTCCCACAGCCTCTTCTTACAGGGCAAGTGCTCCTGCCCCGACCAGCTTGGTGGCCACCCCTGAGCTCCCTCCAATTAGCTGATGTTTTTCTTGTACTGGGCGTCCCAAACTGGATCCAGTGGTCTAACAATTGCTGAGTAAAGAGGACTAATTGCTTCCCTCAATCTATTTGATACAGCCCGGGATGCTGTTTGCCGTCTTTGCAGCCAGGCTGGCCCGTGCCCAGCCTGCTGTGCCCCTGGGTCTTTTCAGCAGAGCTGTTCCCTGGCCAGGCAGTGCCCAGCCTGTATCGCTGCAGGGGGTTCCTCCTCCCCAGGTGTGGGGCTTTGCATTTGTCCCTGTTGGATTTCACAAGGTTCCCGTTGGCCCATTTCCCTGTCTTGTCCTTGTCCCTCTGGATGGCAGCCCTGCCCTCTGGCATACCAGCTGCATCCCTTGGTTCGTTGTCATCCACATACTTGATTTGAAAACAAAACTTAGTCTAGGTAGAAAAATAAATCTAAGCACCAGTGGCCTCTATTCATCCTCCATGCAATTCCACTAATTTTTCTGAATTTAGCAAGAAATTTCTTTAGGAATGTTTTACAAGGAGAATTTTCCTTGAGTTTAAGGAAATTCACTGGTCTACAAACCTTTCCTGTCTTTGTTTTCAGCAGTGAGTGAACTTGCCCCTCTAGCTTCTTTAGATCATGTATACCTGCTGGATCACAACTTTCTTCAGTTAAAAACAGAAAAGCAAACAAATATTACATTCCTCCCTACCACCACCATTTCAGGATGAAGTGAAGTTCCAAAGAATATTTGTTCTAAAAAAAAAAAATGAGCCAAGTCTGGGAAAATCAATACATTGACAGAGGAAACTTTGTTTCTCTGATTCTGCCAGAGGATGCAGGCATTACGTTGTATCCCACTTGGTTTTAGGTTTTTTGCTAGTTCGGTATTGCCTAGAGCTCAGCCACTAGTAAGATACTGGTAGAGATAATGCTTAAACCACACAGAGGATTGTTTTTGTTTCTTCAGTAAATTATATCCCTGACGTTTAGCCAGCACATGGAAGCTTTATATATTAGCAAAATCTTTGGCTTTTGACCCTACAATAGCTATGGATTGTGCTGGATTTTTGCTTCCACTTCAAACCAACCTCGCAGGCAGGTATTGTAGGATGTTTTGCTCTTGCTGCAAGACTGGAGCATGCTAAAATCGTGAATGCCACAACATCCTGATGAACTCCCCAAATGAATGTAATTCACTGCCAATTTTAAAATGCTATTCAACTCTAGAGAATGACTATTCAAAAAAGGTCCTTATTTAATCAATAGAGTAACTCCCCATGTACATTCAGCCACATATAAAATCTGTTAGTGACAACATGATGGGTTTTATTGCTTTTTACTTCTATTAGCATTGCAGAACCTATTCAGCTTTGAGCAAGCTGGAATCTCCACCTTCCTACGTTATATCCACCAAAAATAATAGCTGGCACAGCACAGAGGCTCTTAGGCACCTGAGTGCTATCAATAATGGTGCTGTTAACCCAGGTTCTGGTGAGTAACCTACCCTGACCACTGAAAGCACAGGGACTGCACAGGTTTTACTGAGGCCATTA
The DNA here is from genome assembly GCF_947461875.1 of Haliaeetus albicilla. Classification (NCBI taxonomy): domain Eukaryota; kingdom Metazoa; phylum Chordata; class Aves; order Accipitriformes; family Accipitridae; genus Haliaeetus; species Haliaeetus albicilla. The sequence continues at coordinate 5,496,997 of NC_091495.1, read as the reverse complement.
TTTCAGTTTACAGCGGTTTTGCTACTATGTACACTGTACAAGGACAGAAGAAACCCAGCTTAACTCTGATGCTGGGTTGTGTTTGCTCGTTAGTAAATTATTGCATTTTTCATTGTCCAGCTGAGTACTGTTGCTGCATTAATATAAATTCCCATTATAATATTTTTACATAGCTGATTCCTGTGCAGTAGAGTTATATTAAAAATTGGGAGATGTCATTCAATTTTTAAGGAAGCAGTCATTTGGATACTGATGTCCAACACCTGCAAAACTGGATGGAAAAAGAGAAGAGAACCCGTGTGCCTGCAGCATTCTGATCTGTTTCCGTGGGTGGTAAAGATACAGCTTGAATCTATATTACCGGAAAAGCAGCATTATCTAGAAGAGAGAGGAACTCAATTAAGGGAAAAAAGAAAAAGGAAAAAAAAAGCCAAACAGATTATCTTAAAAAGTTTAGATGAAATTCTGAGCAATCTTGCTTATTTCATCCCATATCAATTCTGATTGTCCGGTGTGAAGGTTTCACAAAAATAGTCTTAAAAGTAGCAGTTTGGATTTTGATTACAGTGCTGTGATTGACCTGTCGATGGTGACAGGTCTGTGATAAGTCCTTTTTAGACTACAATAGAAGTGGCATCATACTCTGCAGTTACTGCACGTGAGATGATACCGACCCCTCCAAGCCAGGGTTCCAGTCTGGATTTTCATTTTGCACACCTCAAAATTTAGGAGTGTTTGACTGGAGGGGTTTGACTTAGTTTCACTTTTAGTGGATGCTCTGTAGGAAGCTTCCACCTCTAGCTGGTCATTGTTGAAATGGCGGGTTAGGTGCTGCTGGAGACACAGAGGCCAGTGCCCTGAGAAGCGGGACAGACTGCATTTCGGAATAGGAAACAGAGAGGAAGGAGGGAAGTTCTTGACGTTCCCACAAGCAGCCCAGATGCAATGGTCAGAAAGCAGAACTACTGGCAGATTAAAACTGAAGAGCGGGGGAAGTGAATTTGCAGCTCAGGCAGTCTGTACAAGGAGATAATGATGTTAATTCCTGTGAGTAGTGAGCTGGATTCTGATCAACCTTGTGCAAGCAGGTGTACTCCAGAGATAGCAAGGAGCAGAAAAACAGGTTAATTGCTATTTTTAGCAATGCAGTAAGGGCAGACTGGACAAGTTAGCACTATTTCTCTGATAAATGTTAGATTGTGGGTGGTCAGGGAGCACAAGCATCTGAGGTGGCAACTACTAATCGAAAACTCTGTGTGAGCTGGACAGAGGCAGGTTTCATCCACAGGAGAACATAGTCCCTCACTGTGAGAATCAGTCTGCTCCTATACCCTGCCCATCCCTTCAGTGTCCTTCAGGTGCTCCTGACCAAGCTTTGCCTTGGTGAGATGCACCTGGCTGCTAAATGCCAGGGGAGACCTCCCCTCAGAGCCAATTCCTGAAGACTGCTTCTAGCAGCCCAGAAGAATGACTATAAGACGTCCATGAGCAGGAGGCCATAATGGCTTAGGGACACGTGAGGCAGAGGTAGATGAGCACTGAGGAGAACCTGGGGGGAAAGAGAGGATGCTACGGGGGCCCTTGTTATCATCAAGATGTGGAATAAGTGTCCTAGAGAAAACAGGACCCTGACCACCAAACTGTATTGGAATTGCCTTGATGACCAGGTAGTGAAGTTAGTGATCTGGTAGTAAAAATCCTCTTACCATGTTCTGTTCTTTTACATCATCTGGTCACTTCTCTATAATTCAGAAACTTTATCAAATTATTCATACCCTCTCTTTGCAAGTTGCAATGTGTCTGTAGGATGGTGGCCTCTCTCTCTATTACCTGCTCCAGTTGTCCTTACAGACTTAAGATACCCTGCTGAACCAGAGTCTCTCCTGAGATGAAGTTATCATGGGAGAAAAGCATGCTCCCTGTTTTTCTTCTTGCCTGGATTTCTTTGAGTAGATGGGACGGAAAGAAGGCTGCTTACCTTCACAAAGTACTTTTTTCTTAGGGAGGAGTACAGATACATGACTCTGAGATCTATGACACATCTTCGGAGTGGGTTGAATCTGGGGCGACTTTTGTCATGTGCAGAGTGGGACAGTTTCAGTTTGTGTCTAGAGCCTATACAGTCATCTCCACAGCACACAGATTAGAGGGGGGAAGATGCTGATGTAAGACAGCATTGCGGCATGCACCTAATATTTTAATGCAAGATAACTCTCTACAACAGTTTTGAATAACAAGTTACTTAATACAAATACTTATTCTTCATGTAATTTTAAGGAGTTTCCCAGAATGTCTCAGACTGTAGTCCTGGGTAATGCATAATCAGTTCATTAATGAATTCTGGAGGGCTGACTGCTAAGGTGATACTGGCTGCCATTTATTTCTACTTGCTAAGCTGTATGAAAAGAACATTTAAAATACCCCAAATCCTCACCTGATAGTTTCTGTGATTGCTAATACTGTCATTGACAGAGAGATATTAGGCAGGCCTTGGAAGAAGTTTGTAAAACTGATTGTTTCAAAAGACTTCTCCCAGTTCAAAACCAGAAATTATGAAAAGGCTGAATGCTCTTGCCTCCCTGATGGGATGCAAACTTACAGAGTGGATCTCTGCAGCTCCACACATGCCAGTTCAGCTTACTGTGCTCAGTGATGGATCAGCTGCTTGCACTATAAGACAGTTAAAGGTGTGTGGCTAGGACTACAGGTGCGGGCAGCTTGTAAACAGAAAGGCCAGGTTTTTTTTTCAAAGGAAAGGAAACTGTGTGGTTTTCATTCTGAAACTGCCTACCAGTGCTATCAAGGAAGGGTATGGATATAAGGAGCAGTGGCATCATTCTGGTGGGGATTCAGTCTGTTGTTGTAATTCCCACCGTGTGTTGTGCTGTCTCTGACACGCAGCTCCCTCACTGTCAGTAAAAATAAATATCCATCTGAAGTTTATAGCCAATAGAGAATTCCTTTCATTTGAATTTTTAATGAGTTTACCATAGCTGTGCTCATTCTGTTTTGCTCTCTATTGAATTTTCTAAAAGACCTCGTTGACTCTCCATGAGTTTTTTTCAGACTGGCCAAGTTGAGTGTCTTCTTGAGTTCAAGGTCCCTGTCAGGGGATTCTCAGAGAGGTGCTCTGGCAGCTGCATAGCAAAGTCATATCTTGTCAGATGCATAAGAATTAGAATTACTTAAGTTGTTTTCTAATGGCAGGTTTTCCATCAGGAAATATCATTTTGAAAACTAGACTTCCTATAGGAATATATCAATTTACACAAAATGCCGAGGTCTTTTTCAGTCTGGGAGAAAATAAAAATGAAATGTTTTGACCTTACCACAATGAAGCATTTGCATCATTTACTTCATTTGCAACTATACTATAGTATACTTTACTGTAAAATTGACATGAAACACTTAAATTTTAATTCCTTTACACAAAAGCATTTGCTCCCAAGCTGTTTATCAAGATAAGAGTGTATTTCCAGGAAACTTCAGATTTATTCTTGTTCATTCCAACATGTGGAATGCAAAGAAAGAGAATTCACGGAGTTTCCTGCAAAGCAGAAATTCAGATTGCTGCTCAGATCCAGCACCTATTCAGTACCACGAGCATTTGAAAGACCAACTGGTGCATAGCTGGAGTACCACACAAAGCAAACAAACAAAAAACCCCAAGGGCTAAAATCTGTTCCCAGTAAATATTTGAGTTATTTCAAAGTATTCATCAACTGTGGTCTGTCCATGAACAATTTGCAGACAGCCAAAAAGTGCCAAATTTCACAAACAAACTTCATTGCAAATAGTTTGCCTCTTCACTGTGACTGAGATATGTGTTACTAAGAAGCCAACTGTTCTTGAACAAGCTTTTTACCCTCGCCATAGTAAAAACGGTATGTGAGGAGCAGGACAATAGAATTTAAGGGAAATTATATTTTGAAAACCTTGCTTAGACATTTCTTCATAAAAATATTTACCGCTTTTTATCCAAGGATACCCAAGCCCAGTAAGCATCATTACTTCCATTTTAGTAGCCGAAAAAACAAGGCAAAAGGAGAAACTACACAATTTTATCTTAGATCCCATTGCAGATAAGAAGACCTGGGAATGGAATTAGCTCTTTAGAGTTCCAGTTCACAAAACACTATCTATGGCATGATAAGTTGGCTTTTATTTATAATGGGTATTAGTGTGGCGCTCATCACAGGAGTTGCTGTATAACTCAAAAAAATTCAACTTACCAGTTTCCATAACAGACTTACAATAGAGGTCTCTATACTCTTCCTTTTCTAGATGCAGAAAATGAGGCATATATTGCAAATTGTTTTGCAGCATTTGGGGCTGGCAGTGGAAAAGTAGTGTGAGGCTAGCAGTGCTGTCTCAGCCTTTTCTGGCCTCCTCTCTCTTAATTTGTCACTCTTATCATCATCTCTATATTCACCTTTAGAGCAACTGCCAAAATTACTTTGATTTCAAGGCATGCACGCAGATAAAACATTCCACACTCAGAGACTAAAGGTAAAACTACCAAAAAAAAAAAAAAAAAAGCCCCAACACTGAAGCAGCTCACTGAAGGCAACTGGTGATGATTCCTCCTTGATTATTGCTTAAGAACCACTATTTGCAAGCACCTTATCCCAGGAGGACTTGGGAAAAAGCCATGGGAGGAAGTCTTCTTGAAGAGGTGTCATCTGTCATGACAAGTTGCCTGTCCTGATGAGTCTGGTGCTGAGACCACATTATGATGACTGATGAGGCCATCCGGAGCAGTTAACTCAGCCATTTGTAATAATTTCTCTTACAGGCCTTTCAGTAATCACTTTGGGAAATTCTTTTTGAACAGTGCAGGTTCTAGGGGGAAGAGAAGTTATTTCTCTTTTGCAGGAAAGGATTTAGATAGACATAAAGTTGGGGGAAAATGAAAAACAAAAATGGATATAAAATATTTTACTGTTCTTCTAGATATTCCTGCAAGGCTGTTTTGTTTTATTTTTGTGTAGATTAAGGCCCGTCCACACACTGTCTCTGTTCCAGATGCACAGAATTTCACAAGATAGACTGAAGTCATTTGGCAGAGACAGGGCTGGACTATGTTGGGGAGAAGGAAACAGTAATGGTTGTTTTCAAAACTTCGCTACCATTTTGTGATGTGAATTTGAGCAGGTCATTTAATCCCATGGTTTCTTAGTACCCCTACGCATAAGAGTTGCATAATTCTGCAACAAATCCATCATGTCCAATTTTTTCCATGTGGTTCATGTCTTCTAGTTGTTTTACAGCTCCTTATGCTTCAGCTCCTTAGGGGCCAGCTTTTCAGCCCAGCCCTTCTCACCAGTTTTGCCACATCTGAGGAAGGCTGTAGCAGTACGTAGGAATATGTAACAGAGAAAACAAAAAGCTCGGCTTTTCTGTGATAGGCAGATGATAATAACCTGCCTCTTCCTACGCATCTTGGACCATGTCTCATTGAGTATCTGGACGGTTGTCTTTATACCAGAAACCAAATATAAGGCCAAGTAGGACTTCACAGCAGCATGGTTTGCAACAGCAGAGATAGCCTGGGCCACCCTGTCTTGAGCTGGAGCACCATCTTTTGTATCACATAACTGAACCACTCTGCTGCTATCCAGCAGAGAATAGTGGTGCCTGGTGACATCAGCTGCTTTACAACATCACTCATCTCTCTTATGTGAATGCTGAGGATTAATTAACATTTAAGATCTTTGGAAAGCAGCTATACAGAGCCAAATTGTGCCACAGTGGTTAAAAAAAAAAAAACAAACCACCAAAAAACCCCCAACAACTAAAAAAATCAGGGTATCTCCAGAGTTACTGCTTCTCATTTTTCTTTTGCACCTGAAAAACAGAAGTATGAGTAATTTCCCTGTTACAGTCTCTACTCATTGTCAGCTCAGAGGTGTCTATCTTGGTGAAGACAGGAATTTCTCATGCCTCGCTCAGGTGCTTTATGGCCTTCGTTTTGGCAGCACTTGCAGAACTTCCTCGAGAAGTACTTTCACATCTAAATACCCCCCAGTTGTAGTCAGAGATGCTGTCCTTTACCTTAAGCAAAATTAAATGTTGCAGTGAAAATAGACAATATAAGCACATTGGCATCTTTCCCAGTAAAGGGAATATGAAGTAGTTTTTATTGTTACTGCCAAGACAGCTGTGTTTTAGATTGAAATAGTCATCGCACCCTTTTGCTATTTCTAGAAATAATGCGGCTTGCCTACCAGTAACAAATGTCTAGTATTTTCTCTGGTACCAAAACACCCTGTACATTTGTTGCTATTCTGCAACACTATATCTTAACAGAAATGCCTAATGCAGCAAATAAATGGTTTTAGCCATACAAATGGCAGGAAATTCGTAACTGTCACTGCTTCACAGTTTGTGTCTCTTGTACATATGTAGGGCTTTGTATAATTCCTCAGAGTGTTCACTTCATGTTTTGATTATGGCAGGCATATTTTAAAAGTTTTTTCCTCTAAAATGCCATCTTTGGATTGCAAGGTTTCAGAATTACTCCATGTATTAAAGCTGGACAAAGCCTCTGGAGCTGCAGTGACCTTTCTAAAGGTGTTCCCTCTGTCTGCGTGGTACAGTCGAGGCACAGTTTCTATGGGAGACCACTTCAGGACTTCTGTCTCTTTTGTATGGGAAATCTCCAGTTTTTACCTGAAGTTCCTGTATTTTATTTCCTTTGCTTGTGGCCTATTTTAAATGTGAATAGGTGGGGATGTCTGATTTAAAAAAAAGCCCCTGGATTGGTATTTCTATATGTGTGACCATTATTGAGCCTTCTGCCAAGATTATCTTTCGCATGCGCTTGTGCAATAAGCATAGAATTTCCCTCCTTTCACAGAAGCAATAATAGTAATAATGATAGTAATGAGGAAAAATAAGGCTGACTTATGCCACTGCTGCTGCTTTCTTCCAAATAACCAGTATTTACTGCCCACCATTTGCAGCTGGCATTGTCGAATGGTTCCAGGCAGTGAAACAAGGCTGGCTTGTGCCTGAGGTGGGCTTATGCCAGGTGGTGGATGAGTGACTGTTCTGGACATTGCCCCATGCTCTTCAAGGAAGAAGGATGGTGCACATGTCCAAAAAGCTTTTTTTCACAAAGAAAGGGATAAAAGTCGCAGTAGTATGGGATACAGGGAATGTGAGTTCCAGGGGAAACCTGGATAAATCAGTTGGACTGAAGTAAAGGCACTTCCCAAATGAACTCAGGCTGAACTGGGACCTTTAAATTGCCTCTTGCGTCTGTATTAGGAACCATAGGAAAAAAGTTTGTCCTTCCTTCTGATATGCAGTATGTGTGTGAAAATGAACTTTGTTTCCTCTCCACCCCCTCATCCAAGCTTAATGCTGCAATGCAGTGGAAGAGAGGGTTTTAAATGCTCAGGTCATGTGTGACTGTAGACAGGTTTGAGTTGGGAGGCAGGCATTTAGTTGCTATATATGAAAGAAAAAAATGTTTCCTAAACTTTGCTACGAGTGTCTCTAGAGCTAGAGGTACTGACACGGCATGAAAGTGTAGGAGGAGAAGTGAGTTACCACCATTTTCATCCCCATCAAAGAAGTACTCTTTAAAATGTGATGCAGGCTGCCTGCTCTAAGGGTGAAAAGCCTCCTGCAGACCACAAAGATTCAGATCTGCACCAAAACCTTCAAATACTCATTCCCCTGACTTTTAAATGTTCAGGGAATTTTTGCCTGTGTCTTTGTCCACTGCCACTTAAGAAATAGGGAGACAAAAATAAATAAGCACTGAATGCCACACCTTGAAAACATGACACACAGATCAGAAGGCGGATGTTGAGAAAAATCTGAGCTTGTATTAAAATTTGCAGGGACTGTGCGCCACTGAGTATCTAAATAGCTGCAGCTGTGTTAAAGTGTTAACTGCTTACTAGTGTAAGTTCGTATATGCATTCTGATTTAGTACACGGTCAGTGTAGTACAAAAGAGGGTTTTAAGTGTATAAAGAGCAGGAGGTTTTTTCTGGGTTTGTTTCTTGTTCCTTAATCCCACTACTTAAAATGATACAGGAAGTGTGCAAATCTGATGAGAGACTCCAACTGGGTGTATGTGTTAAATATGGAAGTAGCTATGCAGAAATCCAAGGTAAAGGCACTATATAGTTTGAAGTTAGTATGTGTGATGAATTATTAAAATGCTGTCAAAACAGCTGTTTTTTTTTTTTTTTTTTTTTTTTTTTTTTTTTTTTTGCTTGGAAGCCTAGCCACTATGCTCCTAGAGGTTATGTTAACTGGGAAGAGACTAAGAGAAAGTACATGTAGAGGAGTAATCTGAGACATGCAAATAGGTGGACACTGAGAATATGTGGGATTGGGACCCCAGTTGTGATGGATGAGAATCATACTGGTATAGCATATATACTGGTATAACAATCGTACTGGTATAATATGGTATGTATATATAGTATATATACTGGTATAGCAATCATAGTGGTAAGCAACTGCTCTGAAGTGCTTTGGACAAGGAACACTGTAACGGAGAGTCCTTCTAGGGGCCAGTCTAGCAGGCACTGGAAGGGCTCCCTATGACTGCAAATGGAGGAACTCTCTAATGTCGACACACATGGACCAAATGTTAATAGTGCCTCTCCGTTGTTTTGTTGGAGGTTTTTCTAAGCTACAGTAGACAAATACTCCAGACAACAGTGGAAGGTTCACTTTGTTTTTACATATACAGAAAAAATTCAGAAATTCTGCAACCTGAAGTACTTTAGTGTGCTTTATCAATTCCATGGACTTTATCTTGAGCTTTCCTGCTGCCTGCAGTGTCTGGAGGTCCGTCTGTGCTGCAGTAAATGGCTGGATGTAATGGCTTCTGGTTTTCACTGCATACCTGGTCAGTAATTCGGATGCATTGGTTATCAGTCCAAAGACAAGGACAAGTATTGCACTGTGTTGAAATACCACAGCCCCACAAGGTCACCACCCCAACACTTCTTTTCCAGTTGTGATCCTAAAATATCTAAAACCTGACAGAATGCACAAGCATCCAAAATTCAGAATACGTGTTTGTACATGGAGCTTTGCTGCTGAAGGGCTTTTCCCCTTTGTTTAGCAAGGCTTCAGGTTAGACAAGCAGGAGAAGCGCATCCCTTGACACCGTCCTCCCAGCAGCTTCAGCTTTTCAGGGGACAAACCAGAGCTGAGAGCAGTTCAATTACTAACACTCAGTCCTTTGTTTCCTCTGTGTTGCCCACAGAGATGCTTAATTGTGCTGTAGAAGATTATTACGGCAAAGATCAGTCTACTGTTGGATTTTTTAAAGGTTTCTTGTACGCACGCAGATGAGTAACAACTTTAAGCCATTCCTAGTCTGGTCTGTAATTGAGACCCTGAGCTCTTTATCAATGATTCATTGCCATTTTGTGGTGTCTTATGGGGCAGGTCTTCAGCAGCTGCAGAGCTTCTGAGATGCAGTAGTATGCTCTAGATGGCAGTATATTTTTAAACTATATTAGTTGAGCTGGGTAGAATATCAGCTTGGCAATTTTAATTTTTTTTTTAATGCACTTTGCATGCCACATGGTTTCAAAGTAGAAATTAAAAAAACTTCTTAGATTTTACTATATACATGCAAATACTAAGAATTCACAGAAAGCAGCAAAGAAAACACTATTGTTTTCCCCTGCATTTTTAATAGGAAAAAGTGGATTTTTATTTTTTTCTCCTGTAATGAGCAGCAACACATGATACTTTGTTAATATTTCCCTGTTGCAATGCCTTGGTGGAATTGTAATTTGGGTGTTTGGTGCTCCTCTTCTTCCAGAGCCAAGGTCTGCTCATCAGACTGCATCTCCCAGACTTAGCACAGACTCTCTTTGCATCAATAAATGTCTGTGGGATGTGGTAGTTAGAAAAGAATGGGCCTGTGGGGTACCTATTTGGTGATTGAATTAGTTAGTTTTGAGGCATGTGGGTTTTATCAATCAGAAGTTAATATTCCCTGTGAAAAGGAGATGGGGAAAAAAATACATTGCTAACAGAAAGGGGTTAACAGAGAAATTTAAATAAGCCTTACAAAGACCAAAAAAAAAAAAAAGTAGTGGGGGCCAGAAGGATAACACAGTTGTTGAGTTAAATACAGTTTTATTAGTGACACATGCTTCATGTACAGGAAGTGTATGCTATTCCCAAATTTACTCATCAAGCATATGCCAGTCAGCACTGTTGATCACTTCCATGCCTCATGCAGTACGTCTGACTGAATCCACTATCCACAGGTCTGCTACAGCCCACTAAATGCAAATTTCTTCTGCGCAGCAATCCAGCACAGGTTTGGTGACACACATACTATTGTTTATCTGCTTTCAATATGACATAAAATCATTGTAACATAATGCATTATTAAATATATTTTCCAACTGAAAAAGATAAACTTGACAGACTGTCAGCGAACATTTTCATACTTTAGAAAATGTTTGTAAAAGAAACCCTGGAGTACATCCACCCATTAGTGTATGTAAAGCTCACCAACTATTCAGAGCAAGAAACTGCGTGGAATGAGCTTGCCCTTTGCCTCGTTCTCCAGCTTGACTATAACCAGAATTTGAATTTTGCTTCTGAATGTCATTTAGACAATAATTTGTATAAGCATAGCTGAGTCTATGGGCTATTCACAAAGTGTTTACTTGGGCTGTTTGTTGGTTTTCGTGCTGCTTGGTCACCTTGATATAATGTGGGGTTTGCGCTTTCATGGATGACTGAGTACATTTGTAGATGGGAAGAAGGGAAAAATAAAAGTTTCTAAGAGGCTGTATGAGTACTATTAGTGTGATTGTGAGGATCAGTTGTGAATTTGACAGCTTATAGGGAATTCTCAGGCAATCTTTTTCCCCTTGGTTGCATCCTTTTACCCCTCAAAAACTGAAACCAAGAACGTTTGTAGAGACAGGAGCTCAGGAATCCTTTATCAAGGACCTACCTCTGGGGTGTATGCTCTCAGGTAGATAGAGGCAAGCCTGAACATCTTGCTGGCCATAGCCAGCCAGGGCTTCATAAATCCCAGTGTCCTGAGAGCTCTTTTGCAAGGTGGAGACGTTGGGCTTCAGGGCCCCGCAGTGTTGGATCTGCCTCTTCCCAGGATGTCCTTGGCCTGCCTCTGGTTCATAGGAGAAGTCTGCAGAGGTTTCCATACCTGGGGCAGTCAGCTGCCTGTAAGACTTCTTTTGTTTTGTTTTAATGAAATGAAGTTGCCTTGGTCCCGAGTAGATTTGGCCCTTTTTTTTTTTTTTTTTAACAGGGAAAAAGATTACTGTGTAATATCCTTTCTGTGGAAAATTGCTACCTTTTACTTAGAACTGGAATAACCTTTTCTGAAATGTCAAGCTTTCCCAGAAATTGGAAAATCCCGATCTTAATGGAGGCTGTTTCTAAACACATCATTGTAATATTTGCTAGTAACTATGCTATTGATTGCTGTTACAAATCAGAGCCACAAATACTACTAATGTTGATTTCTGATTTCCACACAAATATGAATGATTCTGAGATATTTTTCCAGATGTATATGTAGCTGAAAGTACACGTTGATCTCAGTTATTAACTTACACATCTGTTGCAACTGTAAAATCTAGAGGACAGGTACATGCAGGTTTGTCACCTCAGATTTACCACTGAGAAACTGGGAATAATACAGCTCAGCAAAGAGAGAAAGCTTATCCATTGAGTAATGAAGCAATATCCAAAGGTAGTAGTAACCAATATCCCATTACATGTAGATGCACTTTTTGGTTAAAAAAGGCATGGGTGTTTTGATAAAAATTCAATTACATTTCTGCACTGCACAGAACTTTAGAAAACTACATATGTTAATTGCTGGGGATATTTCTTCCTTCTTCCAGAAAGGGAAAAAAGAGAGGAAATCCTGTTTGTTTAAAAATGACCCAAATAGAAAGCTTTTCTTGTTGTTCCATTTTTATGTGAACATGAAGGGTTATTCTATTAAAGAGTATTTTTCATTAAAATAATACATAAATATTTTATTTAATGAATTTGTGGCCTTGAGGCTTGACTTCAGTACACATGAGCTATTTTCTATTTTTTTTACCAAAACTCTTGGTGAGCTGAACGAATTTCACGTCCCCTAAGGAGATTCCTTTGCACAAGTTTAAAAACAGAAATGTCAAATGTTCTCTTCAGGTGCATGTTTCTAGCTGTGATGAAGTACCTTGGGTCAGGATTTGGCCCTAGATATTCCTTTAGGCAGGAATATCAAAGAAACCTCTGTTGTACCTTGCCATACTTCTGGCTACTAAAAATGGAGCTGTCAGCTTCCAGTTGCTAATCCATTAATTTTTTTTAAAGGTTAGGGTTACTGTTGACAAGTGACAGAGTACCCTGGTACAAACAACCAGAATGGGAGGTTAGCATATTTATAAAGGAGACAAAATTTTCTTAGTGCTTTTTGGCTTCAATATGAATTGTTTTGGAGAGGGGAAAACCCTTTTATTTTGTAAAATGGCTACAGCGTGGTCTACATTTGCATTACCCTTGCTGCACAAGAAGCATTTATTTAGCTGATACAGTCTTCTGTAATTACCTTTCTGGACGTAAAATGCCCTGGAGGTGGAAGAGGAAAGGTCTCTCCTTTTCCTAACCTATAGCTCACTCTGAAATCAAATCATTCCTCACTGTGAAGAGTAGCCTCTTGGCTATATAAAAACCTTTTACCCAGCATCTTTCGCTGAAGATAACTTAATTGGGAAAGATTCATAACTTCTGATACAATCTTCTTGTCTTCAAGTTCAGACCAATAGCCCAAGCAAATCATTTGAGATGAGGTTCCAAAATTAATCCTAAAGAATATGAGAAAAAGGAGTTAGTAGGTTAAATGAATTGAACTGAATCTATTCTGTTCTTTTAAAATAGAGGAAAACTTTCAATTTTTATGTAATCTCTTATGCATCTGTTGTTGCTGATAGAGGGGAGGTTCAGGTGCCTGGACTGTGCTGTCTTTTCTGCTCAGATGTTCAACTTTATTTTTTATCTCAATTTACTGCATATATTGGTGACAGAGGGAACATTTCCACTTAGCTGAGACTGAAGGTAGGCATGATTTCTGAAGAATGCAATGTGTAGAGGCATTTTTCTGAAGGTGAGGAGTGCCAGGGAATTTGGGGTACCACAGCTGATCATCGTGTTACTGATTCCCAGGTAAGGGTGGTCAGGGTCGTAGCAGTGATTTGAGTTCTGTGGCTGCAGCATTACAGAGAGAAATGCACCTCAGTGGTTTTCTCTCATATTATTTTGCCATGGGAATAGAGATGGGGAGCAGGTCAGTTTTTCAGGTTTGTGTGCAAGTTTTCACGGGATTGCAACCCCAAGGCTTGGCTCTCTATCAGTACTAAATGCACAACATCTGCATTTGTTTGGGTCTGTTAGGGGTAAAGAGGCCCCAGAGTTCTTGTCTGTGGAAACATGTGATCTGTGTGTAGGGTATTAAATCATTCCCCATTTTGGAGAGTCACTGGATACAGATGTTATATTACAGGAATATTGATACTGGTCAGACGTCACATCAGGCAAAACACACATTGCTTTTAAAACCAGCTTATTTCAGGAGCTCATTTTTTATTAATATTCTTTTGTTTATTATTTTATATTATCATCAAAGTGAAGCACATTTGTAGAAAAAAATCTGCTTTTAGCAACTCTTGTAAGTGTTGTAATGAAACCTGACATTATTTGCAACAACCAGCTGTATCAGGGACTACTGAAAGACATGTCAGCTATGTCTTGATGTTAGGAAGGAAAAGCCAATATAAAGATTATTCCATAGTTACCTATCACTTCATCACTCACAGTTGAAGGCAGGACACTAGGTTTGATACCCACCCTCATAAATCACTGGCCTGATCTTCTGTGTCACTACATTCCAGACAACAATAGGGGATATTTAGTTACCGTACCATAACTTAGCATAGAGACCAAGTTTAATTGAGCCATTAGGGATATTAAATTTTTTCCACTCAAGAATGGCTTACAATACAGCGTGAAGTCCATTCTTGTCTTGAAGATTATTGCTCTAAGCAATGAACAAGAGTTACAGCTTTTACATAAGAATGGTTAATTTTCTCCTGGTTTTGCTATTGTTACTCAGTTACAGGAGTGGGCTAAAAATGAGCTTGCACTGAGAACGAGATGGGGCACAACTAACACTTAGTATTTAAGCTTCTGACAAGTCCCTCTGAAATGTTCAAGTTTTTCTTCAGTGGAAGTGGGAAGCAGGGCTAATCAGAGCTTTAACAGAATCAGAGCAGTGTTTTCCCCAAGGCTTCAGCAATTTACCTTGTTTACTATTATGCTCTTAAATGTGTCTTTTATTATCCATTACTATTTATCCATTCAAGATTACAGTTCTTCAGCTCTCTGAAGTAATTATTACCCTTAGTTAGTTAATTCCTACTGTTACAGAAAGTTTTACCAAACTTTTTATTGAGAGGTATTACCAAATTGTTTTGCTGTTACAGCAAAGCTTAGCGTTGCACCTAAACTAAAAAAATTCAAGCAAGCAACTGTAGTATTCTTACTTGGCAAAAATATTATTTGATAGATCAAAAATGTACTTTTTCTTGCTGAACAACAAATTCTTTATGGCTTCTGTGAGAAATCACAACATATCAGCAATCCAGAGGTTTATTTTGTTCCATCAAACAAACCTCCCAAACACAAGTTTTGCCTGCCTGTATTTCTACAAAGTTAAATCCTACCTTTTCCCTGAGGACCTCAAAAAAATGAGATGACAATACTTAAGATTCTGTTATCTTCAGAAAATCCAACTTAAACATTCACAGGGAAAATCTGTGCTTTCAAAGCTTATAGAGTTCTGCTTTGCTCATTGACCTTGTGTGTTATTTCAGATACTGTTTCTCTTTGCACCTCTAATATCATCATGGTCTTGCAGAGTTAGTGCAGGTTTGTACAGATCCTCACCTGTTCTGGGTCACTGTAGTATTCTAATCCCCAAAAGCATCTTTGAGATGCATTGGGTTGTTGAACAGAAGCTGGGTACATGTTTGCCTGTTCCATGTACAGGATCTCGTCATGCTAACAAAACTTAAAAAAAAAAAGAAAAAAACCTGAGGGACTGAAAGGTCAAAAAGAACTTAGAATCAGTGTGAGATTAAACTTGACAGCTTTTCTAGGTGATGATAATTTTGCAATGTAAAGCAATTAATCTCCTGTCTCCCTGTGCACGCACGTATCAGGAAGGAAGAACTGACCAAGAAGTAGTTGAATATTGGTGCTTATTGCATATGGTCTATAAAGCTGTTTAAGATCTTTGCACTTGATGTGTAGCACACAAACAGCTACATCATACATAATGTTTGTATTTCTTTCTTTGTATTTTGTTTTTTGTTTGTTTTTGTTTTGTTTTATTTTGTTTTGGTTTTTTTTAATGAAAGGTCTGACCACTTCGGATCTCCCAGCAAGCAGCCCTCCTCTTCCTCCTGGTTACTCTGCTTGGAACTTGACCTGGGTCATGAGAGATACATCCCCTTTCTTCTCCCATAGAGGACGACACAGTGAGTAGCATTTATATGTTATCCTCAAGAGGCTGTAACCAACTGCCTAAGGATATTGGTATAACACTGGAGCAAAACAACACAAGTCAAATGATTCATGATAAATTTTATGGATATTATCCATACTGTCAGCCCCTGAGGGCACTAATAAGCCTTACTGCCCCTTACCAGCTGCCCCTGGGGCCTTTCCCCACTCTGCCCATGGGCCCAGGAGTCCCATTTCAGTCCAGCCCAGCCCAACGTGGCCTTGGGCATCGCCATCTCTACAGAGGTACCCGATGACCTGGGCTGCTCCAGCTTGCCCTGGTCCCTCAAAAAAAGGGTCCCAAACTGTAATATTTGAGTGGTACATTGGAATCCAGCAATATTATAAAGAGAGGAGCTGTGTACCGAACTTATTTTTTCTTGCCATCTTGTTTCGTAACTCCCATCCCTTCCAAAATCTGGGAATCTGTTTTCATTCGTTCTCTGGTGTGACCTATTTACTGACTATCCATAGCCGTTCCACTGTGAAATATGATGGTTGTAGTTAGGACCGGACTGCATAAGGCAATATCTAATATGCAATCCAGAAAGTGACTGAAGTAGAATATATCTACTATATATCTACTACCAGTCTCTATGAGGGGAGATAAGGTGCTGAAAGGCTAATAAGATTTACTCACCCCAAGCCTGTAATTATCTGCTTGAGGGAAAAGTTTGACCTACCTATATGAAGGAGTCCCATATTTCTTCAAATTTATGTTGCAGCCTTTTATGTGTGCAATATATATTCTTTCCACTGGCATACAATATCTGCTCCTAGCTGTTGTATCTGCTGAATGATGAGGACACACCAATTTCATTTTGGAAGGGACAGTAGCACAATCTTTTTCCCCTCACTTGGTTTTCTCAGAAGTTGCAAGAATGATTTTTAATTTATCCTTTATTACTTCTTCCTAAACTCTTTCAGTTTCTCAGTAATACTATTCTAAGGGAAGGCTTTGTTCTTAAAACCTAAAACCATTGATTCCATCTGACAGCATCACATGGAGATAAATGTACTGCATCTAAGCAGAAATGATTTATTATGATTTTAGCTGGTTGCACAAGACCAAATTCCACCATATTCCAACCATCTGTTTTGCAAGGAAAGGCAGGAATTTGATGAGGTGTTACACAAAACACAATCTTCACTCAGGACAAGTCTAAACTGTTTTCTCCCTCAGTAGGTGTAATTCAGGACATGTACCTTGAAACTGCTGGAGAATCTTGAAGAGGGACAGGAGTAATTTGTTTTTTTCTAGCTTTGCACTTTAACATTTCCAAAAGTTGGCAGAACTTCCTTTAAATTAAAGGGGCAGCAGTAGCCCTCAAATTCATGCATGTCAGACTGGGACACCCCTTAGCATTGCTGTGCAGACATACTTCCTGCCACTTCAGATACACAGCGTGCAGAGGGCTGGTGTGGGTACATGGAGTAGAGCCTGTAAGCATAACCCAAGCCTAAGAGGGCAATTCTTAAAACTTCTCTCTATTGCTCTGCATACCTGTAGCTTATATGCACCTGAATGTTTATTAGGAAACTTCCCAGGGATCCAGATTTCTGTCCAGAACTGCTATGAGCATGACGGGGATGGACAGGGCCTTTCAGCAGCTGATTATTGGCTCTGGATCTAAGCAGCTCTGTGAAGGTCATATAGGGACTCAGCAGAGCAAGGCGGAAGACAAAGTTAGACCATCCACGCTCTAGGCGAGTAACCTTGTCCCAGGACCACCCCTGCCTTCTGATAAAGTGGTTAATCCAAAATCACACGATGAATCATTAGCAGAAATAAAATCCAGCAGTCCTTTACTACTAGAGTGTTTTCGTCTTCTGTCAGAAGCTTTCCTTGCTGCTCCCAGTGTGACTGTGATTACAGAGTACTCAATAAAACTTCTATCAAAACTCTGTTTGCCTAATCATCTGATGGGACCCATCTAATTAACTGGCTGACATTGCTGGAGTGGGGCAATATTAGTTGTCTTAATTACTTTTTCCCCATGTTCCACTATTGGAGAAATCTCTTTGATTGAAAGGCTGCGTAAATTGAAATGTAGGGTCCCTCTTCCGCTGCCAAACTAAGTTCTCAGCTCCTTCACTCAGAATTAAAAATTCTGACAGACTACCTCTAGTAGTTCTGGCAAGAATGCTGCTTGATGATATCCTTGAAACTATAGGCAGCAATACCAAAAGATAATCACTGGTACAACAGGATACTTGAGAGTGATGCATTCACAAGATTTTTTTTTTTTCTATTTTGTCTAGACGTTTCTAGATTTGTCTCTATCTAAGCATTGATTAATCATCCACCATCTCAGAGATGCAAAATCCACCTGCCTTTCAGAAAATAAAGACTTAAAAAAAGCACATGAAGTCAAAATTATCTGGGAATTCAGCCTGCAGGGCAGGAGGAGTCTTTAAGTCTCCATATTTTTGTGTTTTGTTCTGTTCTTTTTGACATACACTCAGACTATTTCCTGTGGCTAGAACAAACTTTTAATGCATTCTGCATATGTGGACTTACGGTAGCGTATTAATCTCCCATTTGCAGCACTGATGGAACTCTGTCCTGAGGCTTACATGATTAACTGCACCCAGCCACATATTTCATTTCTTGTCCTGGTTGGTTGAATATTAATTTTCTCTTCTGTATAGGTATTGTATAAGAAATCAATTGTCCACTGCATAAAATCCATTAAGCTTCTGTAACGGGGGTTCCAGACGATGGGTGCCCCTTAAGGCCTGGAAGCCTTCATGCAGTTAATATATCCCTCTCTGCCCCATGCTCCGCATTCCCCTGGGTCAGCTAAAAACACTGAATCTGGAGCATGATCCTGGCAGGGTACGGTGGCAACTGTGGAAAGTGCTACCAATTGGAAAAAAAATCAAATGCAATTCAGCCCATCTAAATTCTGTTTTGAAAGAAGAACACATTTCATGAGAATAACAGACATAAGGGTTGCTGTGTTTGACTGTTTGGGAAACAGGAGATGGCTTTTGCTTTTTAACTCTTCTTACACCACTGTGCTGTCTTGTGCATCTCTTTGCCAGGTCCCCCAGTAGCAGCTGAACTCCTTGGCTGTTCTGAACCAGCTTTGTGCAAAATACAGAAGTGCCTCTCTCAGGCTGTGTCAGACTTCTGCAATATAGCTTACAGATTTTTTTTGCCCCCCCTTAAGTTTAGGAAATAGTGGTGCTCTGGATTCCAGAGTTAACTGAGACTAAAACTCAGGGGAAAATAGCAGATTTGGCTACCAAACGACTAGTGTGCTTAAAAATTTCTGCAAAAGGTGAGTTCAGCAGAGGGGGAGCACGTACCTTCAAGAGTGCACAATTATTCACAGCTTTGATTTAATAGGTACTAAAAGCATAATCCAAAGGATGGCCTCTATTAACAACTTATTAATAATTTCACTCAGCTCTGTGTCTTCAGAAAACTAATTTCACAGGGTTGCGTGGTGGTTTTTTTTTTTTTTTTTTTCTTTTCACTTTCTAATGGAATGTCATCTGTGATGAGTTCATGATTTCCTGAACTGGATTTGCTAAAAAAAAAAAACCCAAAAACTAGCATTGGACTAATTTTATTGTGGAATAATTTGGGGTCATTCTCGCTGCGTATTTGATGCTCAGTGGCATGGCAGTTGCTCAGCGAGGTGTCAGATTATTACTTTTTTTTCTCTGGTAGGTCATGTGCAACTTGCTGAATTCAAGTACTCATGTGCATGCATTCAAAATACCATTTCATTCATATGAGTTGGATACCAGATAGATACTGCTGACACGAAACTCAGTGAGTCTGAACATCAAACAAAAGGGAAGATGGAGAGAAAGAGGGCACCAGCCAGATGAATTCATGTTAGTTAGGTTCCCATGACTACTTGTTTTATAAATTTACAACAAATCAGACTAATACTGACATCTTCAGAATGATAAAGCTATCATGATAGCTATGCTCAGCATGGCATAGTAAGATGCATGGATATGAACTAATTGTTACAACAAATTCCTGTTTGGAAGGTGAGATAAAGTCAGGAGAGGAATGAGGAGAAGAATACTTTGTCCCAGAGGAAAAATGAATCACTGCTTTCTTAGTAAAGATATTGCAACAGTGATGTACTACCTTAATTCAAACACATCCTTTTTGCAATCTTAGAAGTACTCTAACATAGTTTTGGAAATAGTGTTATGAATATAATAGGGCAAGACTTCAGTTAACAGCAGTTATTCACACCAGAGTAATAGAATTGCTCCATATAAAATAGCAGATGCTGTGACCCCATATACATATGCAAGAATTCTTTTTTAACAATTAGATGGTATTTTTGCCATGTGCAATGGTGCTGATATCCAGGGGGAGGAAAATCACAGGAAAAGCAGTATCTGCCTGGCTAAACCGAAGGCTGTGCTAAGCAAGAAAGAAGAAAAAAATCTTATTAGGGAGAAATTTTTACTTTCTTTCAAGTTATTCTTTTCCTTATATCCTCTTTCATCTGCAGATAATATGCCAATGACAGCTCAACATTTTTTCAATAATAAAATAACATACAGTAAGACAACAAATGTCTTTTCTCCCTGTCTCTCAAGTATTCATTTTCTCTAGAGATCTCTCAGACTTCATGCAAGAGGTCCCTTGTATGAATTGTCAAAATATGACAGTTCATCCAACCACTGTTTTGCACCAACTGGAGCGTGTTTTCTAACAATCGCTGTTAGTCGGTACTTCAGTCTTTTGGCTAGAACTGGCGCTAGAAATGCATTTTCATTTATTGTTTTTGCTGCATGCATGGGAGACATGGTGAACAAATATTTCTTGTGTGGAGGATGAACTCTGTCACTTCTTAGAGCAGGAGGAATGAAAATGAGAGCTATTGCAGGTTGTTCTCCCAACACCCCCTCCTTGCACCTCTCTCTGTAGCTGTCTTGAAAGGCTGTGCTTATAATTGATTGATAAAGGAGTCCTGGCCCTCTTCTTTGTAGTTTGATTTTCACTGAACAAAGCAGCTGTCAAAGATTTTGGTGATTCGGTCCCTGGTGCACACTGAGGAGCTGGCTGGATATAAAGTATATGCTGTCATTTTAAAGATTGTCTTAACAAATAAATGAATGGTTGCCTGATTGCTGTTTTCTCTAAGCAGTGGCCCATCCCGCTGTGGCTCACTCCCCGGAGGATTAACGTAAACGCTTCTGGTGTGAGGAGAGCCCTGGGCTCCCCGGGGAGGCAGGCGGCTCGCCCTGCGCTTGGCCCCCAGGCCCGAGCGCTCTTCCCGGGGTGAATCCTTCTTCCACAGAGCAGGTGAAATTATGCCTCCTGTGGGGTACCGCTCCTCTAAAACTGTATTTCTTCAGAACGCAATCAAACTCTAGTAGCTCTTCCTGAGGGAAGACCTCAGGAGGTTTTCCTTTCAAGGCTTGCAGTGAAGGGATGGATGAGCAGCGCTGGCGCAGCCCGCTCTGACCCTGCCCGGCAGGGAGCGCACCCCTGCCATACCCCCGCCGAAAACAAGCCCGGGACGCTGGGGAGAAACCGGCCGCGTTGAAATCTTCCTTGCAGGCAGCTTTGACGAGGCCTCGGAGGCGCATACCTGCGAGGGCCGGCCCGCCGCCTCCGGGTCCCGTCCTGCTGGCCGGCTCGGCAGGGACGGGGTGCAACCGCAGACCCGCCGGCGAGCTGGAGGTGGAGGGGCTGGGAAGCTTCTACGCAGCGAGGAGGTAGGAAGAGGCCCTGGGCAGCAGCAGAGACAGGACAGGGCGCTGCCTTGAAAGCGGGGGGGGGGGGGGGCTTTTAGGCAAACGGGGCGAGACCCCGGGGGTCTGCCTTCACTGAGCCCCACTGGGACATCTCCCTTCCTCCATACCCCAGTTAGCCGAAAGGACACATCCTCATCCCCCAGGTGGGGGCCTGCCTGCCTTGCCCGGGGCTCTGTGCCTTGCCCGGCCCGCGGGGTCACAAAATGGCCGCTGGGGTGGCGTGTGGGTGAGGCCCGCGGCGTCACAAAATGGCCGCTGGGGTGGTGCGTGGGTGAGGCGGGCTGGGCGTCGTGCTGGGGAGAGAGCAGGGAGAGGCTCATCGCGAACTTCAGCGCCGTGAGGGAACGGCAGCGTTCCTGTCAGTAAACTCAAGGTCGGAGGAGCGTACGTGAAGGCCTGCTGGTGCGGAGGAAGGACGCAGAGCAATAAGCTACCTTGCACTAAGTAGCTTTAAATTAAAAGGAGGTCCCTGATGAACACAGGCAGCGTCTCAGGGCAGGGAGAGGGATTGGTGTGCTGCCCAGCTGCTCTCCTCACTGCTTCGCTTGCAGGTGACTGAAGTGTGTCAGGCAGAATGGACCCCAAAGCTGTGCTGAACAGAGTGATGCTGTGGGGCTCCTCGAGTGCCTCCCCTGTCACGCCATGCTGCTGCTCTCACGTTTGTCAGCTCCTGGAGTGGCAGCCCAAAAACCAGGCAGTTACTGTTGGTGCAGGCATTTGCTAGGGGTAGTAAGGCCCCTGGCAGGGGTACGTGTGTCATACTGTCCCTTAAAATGTGTCAGTTTGCCCTTTCTCAATGCTGAGCAATGGAAGGAAATAGGTGAAAATGTCTCCTTCAGGCTTGCTTTCTCGGTAGGAACAAGGCAGTTAAACCCTGCAGTTGTTTGTCCTCTTTAATCTGTACAACCGCTGACACCTTCTCACTTTCCCCTGGTGCTTTTTTCTGTTCCCTTCCATCCTGTGGTGGATTCGCCCATTTTAAATTACTGCTGTACCTCCAGTTGCACCGTGGAAAGGTGGCACTAGGAATCCATTTGCAAAGTTTCACCCCTTTTTTGTGCCAGCAGGGCAGTGCTGGCTTTGAAGGGCCTTCCCTGTATTTGGTGTCCTTCTGGTTGTTCAGCAGGCTGGTGAGCTGACAGCCAGAGAGCACAGTCTCCTATTTATGCTCCATTTTCAGAGAGAAATACTGCTGCAGGCTTCCTTGTATCACCCCATATGTGTACCCCTATATTGGTGGATAGAAATTCAGAAGGGCCTGATGAGGCAATCGAAACCCTTAGATTGAATGCCCTTTGCCCTTTTTTGCCCAGAGGGAATAGGGAAGGCTTTAGGAACTGGCTGTGTCCCTAGGATTAATAACTGGAAAATCAATTTGTCATTTCCCTGTCATAAATTAAAAGCTTATAGGCCTTATAACATGAGTATAATAGAGGTTAGTGGGTATTGATGGAGGTCTCAAAGCTCACTCAGCAGAGCACATCTCTACTATACAACTTAAATTATGTCTCCTCCACGAGGAATATCTGTCAATATTTGTATAAAAAAAGACATCCTGTGCAAGAATATTTTATCTGTTTCTACATTGCTGCTGCAATTGTTGCCGCTGGAGGAGGTGCGTTCTTGAGGGAGGTTGTGGTCCTGTTTTGGTCGGGGTAAGTGACCTTTACATTGTGCATTTGTTTCTGTAGATGTAGTACGAATTAGTTATGTTTAAGCTGATGAGATGCCACTTAGGATGTACATCTCTAAGCTGGTCCTTCTGAGAACAGAGAACCTCTACCTGCTCCCTTGTCTATTATAGTGAGGTAAGAAAGCAACCACACCTTTTCAAAGGGGTGACCAGCTGAGAGTAATGGTGGAGGAGTGGTTTGTAAGAGCCAGCAGACCAGGAGTGAAAAGGACCCTTTTAAGTCAGACACATGTAGAACTAGAAAGAAGAAGTCTAAGAGGAAATTACCTGCTGGTAAGATTTTTGTGGTTGAAAGGAGATGTGGTTTAAAACAAATAAACGTAGTCTGTTGTTGGGCAACTGAAGAAAGGATAATAAGAGTAGTTTCTTAACAAGAACAGGCTTTTTATATCTCTCTTTAAATTAGATTATTTTTGTTCAAAGTAAGGCATGTTTCTGTGATGTGTGGTTACACAAATGACCTAAGATCATCCAAAGAGTGAATGATCTGTAATCTGACCTGCAGCAATGTAAAAAGATACTTCCTGCAGATTACTGTGTTTTGGAGTATTATTTATACTACTATTTAAAGTCATTTGTTTATTAGAAAACCCTAATCAGTTTAATTGAAACAGATGTAGTTGCCAGATATTTTAGCTGTTTGCACAAATTATTGCTGTTAGGTACGTTGATTAAAAATAAATAAATTGAAGCACTTGCAGGACACTAATGTCATCAGACACACACACAGATTCCATTGTCTTTTCAATCGGATAGTAGCTTAATTTACTTTTCAGTCTATCATTGGTATCCTGTATCTTCTTACATACTAGAAATTGAAATGGTTGATATCTACAGCCTTTTTTAAAATAGGTGTTTACCTTAATTTGATTATAAGCATAACTTTTGTTTCCTTTTTAAAGGTGTAATGATGCTGAAATAGATTTCTAATAAATTAGCTGTTCTGTCTCTCTAGCATCCAGTGGTTGCAGATGCAAAAGATTGTTGGACAAGGGGTTGGGGTTTTTTTGCAATATCTCTAAAAAGACACTTTGCAATTTGCTGGAACTTAAATTCCTATAGAGCCTTTAGTATCTATAAAGTTAATGTAGCTGTGACATAAATGCATACACCAGATATAAATCTCTGTGACATCTCTTTAAAAAAACCCACCAAAAATCACAAAAAAAATTTCCACTTTACTGACTAGGCACACTATTCAACTCCTAAAGCTCTGTATCCAGTCAATATATATTGGTAGTAGGTTTAAAAAATAATCACTAAAAGTTGTGTTAGGTGTAATTACCTTTCCTGCAGTGTTTGCTGTTTTTCAGAAAAGGGCAGAACGGCTTTTATTCAGCTTCCAAAGGCAAATGGATACTTCTTTATGTGCTTAGCTGGGCAAGAAAAAAAAAAACAATTTGGTGTCACATTTAAACATGTTAAGACAAAAGTAAAAAAGGAAGGAGACCTTTTTTTATGCAGAGACATAAAAAATAGCAGGTGATTTGTGGCAGCAATTCAAATATTGTGAAGGTTCTGTATTTGCAAATGTTGTTTATATGGTCTTGTAGCAGCTACCACACCAAGAGCAGCTTATCAGTGAAAAGAAAAAAATGTATTGTATATAATACCTTTTTTATGAAGTGTATTGCATTGTCAATAGTGAAGGACATCATCAAAAAAGGAAAGCCTAAGGGTAGGAAGTTAACATTAGGCTTGGAAGACTGGATGCTATTTGCATAGACTTTGCTGTGTTGCGTCAGATATGATGACAAATAAATGCTTTCTTTGTACTGCATAGGATAATAGCACTGAAATTTGTGTCTAATACGAGACTAATTTAAATAAGAGCCTATGAAGAGTGCAGATATTCTGGTAATGTGGGGGGAGTATAAAGTTCTGTAAAAGATGCAAGTATGTTCTCATTAAATCGCTGATGCTCTCAGATGTATGAGCCAAATAGTCTCCTCCTCTTTCAGGGAATAACCTGTTGTAAAGACCATTCAGCTTGACCACAACAGGCATGTCAGATTATGTCCACTTCTCTGTAGGCTATTCATTGAGAGCGAAGGAAATGGTATTGTTACTTGCCTTTCTTCCTTTACTTTCCCCCCTTCAGCCAGAGGCTTTAGTTGTCTGCAGGGGTCATAACACTAAATGTGATGACTGTTATTTAATCACATACCCCAATTAAGTTGTCCCAGTTGTAAGTCAGAGGCCTGCTGTGTTAAGGGCTCCACAACTGATTGATAGCTCTCTTTTGAGGAGGAGGTTCTGGAAAGTGAGACTGAATGGGGGAGCTGAGCTGGTTATCGAGTGCTTCTAGGCACTGTAATCAGAGTGTCAGGGGGTGAGGACTGGAGGAGGAAAATGAGAGTGTCTTGTGGATATCCATGAAAGGTTTCTCTGCTTGGGGGCAAGAGGATAAGAGAGCACAGAGGCTTCTGTTCCCAGCAGCTGGATGGGAGGGGAGTGGCAGCAACAGTGACTGCTGGAAAGCTCATGAAAATATGAGAGACTGATGGGGGAGAGAAGCCCACAAAGAATGAAATAGTTGATTTGAAATGATTGCTCTTGCCACATGTTGTCCTTGGCCTGGGCTTTCCCCTCTGTCATTGTGTGGGTTCCGTCAAAAAAGTTGTATGAGCTGTGTTTCTCCCCCCTGCCTTTTTTTTTTTTTTTGACAGCACCTTAAAGCACGTACTACTAAAGGTCTTTTCTGTAACTAAACTATACAGTAATGATGATATATCTTCTGTAACACATAGCTGAGTGTTTACTTGCCCTTTTGTCCATTTGGGCTTTGATACAAAGTTTAATAGACTCTTAACACTTTATAGGGTTAAAAAAAAGTTGGGTTTATTTTTCTTTTTTTTAAAGAACATCTCAGGGACTAGAAATAAGTGGTCTGAGGTTTGGGTGTGATATTGCAGTAGTAAACTGTATAGCATGAATATATCCTCTGTTCCCTGCTGCCTAAATTGAAGTGTGCTTCATGTATCATGAAATTTATATTGATAACATAGAGACCTGAAGAGGGTAGCAACTTGTGCATTCAAATTTAAGGAAATAGGTATAATCCTTGTTACTGCTGCTTGTGGTGCATATGGATTCCTTACATTATATGGTTTCCATGGTGTAGTGAAGCGTTCAAAATGCTGAGTGAATGATAAAGCACCTGATTAAGAAAATCAAATATAAACTGGAAAAATAGACTCTGTTCCTTCGAGCTTGCTGTTAAAAAGGCAAATTAGCTGGGAAAAGTATAGCAAGAGGGCAACAGCATTAACCTGCAGATTAGAAAATGCTATATCACCAGGAGAATAGGCTGAACTACATAAATCTGTGCACACTAATAAGAAATTAGATGTTTAATAGAGAATGTAATTGAAGTTTAAAAAAAATTAGTTAATTTGACTAATGTCAATTCAGATTATTTGTTCTACTTGCATAGCCATGGCAGGACAGTGGACAGTGTAGAAAACTCCAAAGAAGAGCTGGATTTTTTTGTTGGGCTTTTTCAAATGGATCTAGCCTTTTCAGAAACATGGATTTAGTTCAGAAATAGTTTCTTTCTGTTACTGAATATTGTGTTGAGTGCTGACTGTGGTGACAAAAGCAAATGTATACAGGGCATTCCAGAAGATTTAGCAATGTTGACTATTAAAAGTAAAATTTGTGCAGGTTGCCACTGCATGTTGCGTTAAGCAACTTGAATTACGGTGTGATGGTAAATTGGACACCGGGAAGTGAATTATAGTTGCACCAGTAGGGTAACTGGTTTCTGAAAAAGAAACATCTCAAAAAGAAATGTCTGTGTTGCAGGCAGATGCTGGTTGTACTGCCTGAAGACTGAAATTTCATGGCAGCAGATCAAGCTTCTGCTGCTTCTGCTGCCTCAGTGAAGCGTTTAAAACCCAGGAGGTCAGAAGGTTGCTTGGAAAAGTACAGTCCCTATGGCTACCAGCACGTCTCATATGCCCAGGATATATGATTTGCTTTGCAGAGTCCTGTGCTCACTGGGATGGAACGTGACTATGAAGCATGTTAGTAGTCTTTGCACTATAAAGGCCCTGGTTGAATTTGAACCAGCATCCCTGAAGAGATTGGCTTTCTGTCCCATTTTATCAATTGACTAAGCTATTTCCCTTTCAGTCTAGATGATGCCTTTCCCTGCTTTAGCCTGTGCTGCCCTTTTATCTGTCCCAAAGGGGAATTACTGGCTCTTGGGCTTTCCTTTTGCTTTGCTGCTGCCTCTCTGTGTGGTCCATTTTGGACACATTTTTTCCTGTCTGTTTATGGACTTCCTCTGTTTCTTTCTACCTCATTATGGAAAAAAGCAAGCCTTAAATTACTAAAGTATAAAATGAGTGTCTATACACATGTATACACACCTTCCAGCACAGAGGAAGCTGGATTTAATTAACTTGGTAATGTTCTATGTCTGTTTTCTTTTTCCAGTATTTGACTGCAATTTTGAATCTCCTTGTGAGCTGGAATATTCCCTTACCTCAAAAGATGAGGAAACCCTCAACAACGCATGGCTCAGACTGAGTGCAGAGGAGATCTCACAGCTAAACATCCCAGATGGGCCAGAGAGAGATCACTCTGAGAATACACCTAAAGGTAAGATGAATACAACTATGTAATGCCTTCAGTGTAGTGGTTAGTTTTAAAAACAAAACACCCTCACTCCCACCCCCCAAAAAATCCCTAACAAAAAACCCCAAAGCCCCACCCAAACAAACGTGTCCTCCTAAAATACTGAAGACAGCTATAATCCTTTTACTGCAGCAGGCAATGAATGCAAACAATGTGACAAACAAAGGAAGTAATTTTGCACTTGAAAGATCTGTTTTTGTCTAAAGGCAATCTGCATCATATATAAGGGAAGCAAAATATCAAATATAGTCTTGTGTAAAATGTGAATCAGGCTGACCCTTTCTGTGGATGGTGTTTGAATGAGAACTATGGTGCCTGTGTTTTAAGGTCATTCAGTGTTTGCAAGAGATGAATAAAATGGTCTGGTTTTACTGCTGCTCTAGGTCCTGTTTACTGCTTGCTTATTTGCAGACCATTTTAGGCAATATCCTTGTGTCCATGGCTTAGGTTTTCTGTTTGGTAAGAAAACAAAAGGTGGGGTTTTCCCTTAATATAAGAAAAAAGTTACTGTCTCTAAAGAGAGCTAGGAAGCCTGAAAGAGGGGAGTGCAACAGACTTTTCTTCTTCCTTGGAAGAAAATTTGGTTTGTTGGAGTTATTTTTCCTGCTCATGATCATATCTGTGAACAGCAGCGTATTTCATGAAGACTGTAAGCTCTAAAAAGATTTTTAGACGTGTTTGTGCTCTTCTAATCCTGGGAAAGCAGAAAAATTCTTAACATCCTTCCTGCTGTTAGTGACACCTGCTTGAAACCTCTCCCCATAAGGGTTGGATGGTGTTGGTGGGAATGGAGTTACAAAATGGAAATGGGCGAGTTAGGGCTACAAGCTTTATCCAGGCAAAGAAAGAGGTATAGGGAAGGACAACAAAGATTATCAGGGATATGGAACAGTTTCCGTACTAGGAAAAAATAACAGACAAAGATTCTTTATTCTGTCTGCAATGGTAGGACTTAGAGGTCTATAAAAATGCACATTGAAGAGCAATGGGAAGCAGCTGTGAAATTAGTGGGTGCTGGGTATAGAACAAGCAAGAGGAGGTGTTTTTTCATGTAGTACCTGTATAAACTGTAGTAATAAGATGCATGAATTAATGTTATGGAGGCCAGAAGTATGCATAAGTTTAAAGAAATATCAGATGAATTCTTGCAGAATACATTCATAACTGGTTATTTAATTCAATAGTCTTTTTACAGTCGCTGACTCAAGAAGCCCCTTATACAGAAAGCTGCAAGTGAAAGGATCCTTTTCTCGGTAGCCAGTGTCAGAGATGGCATTTGACTTTGCAGACCTGCAGTCTGACTGCTTGTAACAGTTCTTATGCTCAGGCAAATACTGAGGAAAAGTTTCAGTGCAGCTCTCATTCATATTCTTTAATTCTGTTTTCTCATCTGTATCAATAGCATAGTACTTTTCCCCAGATAGCCATTATAAATTAACTTTTAAGGCCCATTGCTTGAGCACTGATTCATCAGCAAACTGAGTCATTTTGGTGGGATCTGTCATGTGTAAAGCAGATGGACCACATTTGTCATGCATGCAAATATCTTCTAATTTTCACATCAAAGAACATACATGCGCACACTAAATTTCTTGCTACAAAGATACAGTTAAGCGGAAGTTTGAGGTAAATCAGAGTGTCTGCTGCTGTTCTCCTTTTTCTTAAATTCTAGTGCAAGCCAGATGCTGTTGAAATTTAGGAATTAAAACCTGCTTGTTTTGAATTGATAAGAGTAGCTGTCACTTTCCTGGACTAGGGAAAAAAATGAGGAAAACCAATGAGGAAATAAATGTATTGTTCCAGGTGTAGCGCCTGGCCGGGTTGCTGCAGTGCTGCATATTGTCAATGTATGTTTCTTTTGGATTCTTTTCGGTAAAGTTATACCTTGTCTATATTCAGTTTTATATGTCTGTCAAAGCAGAAGAAGGGGAGACTCTTGGCTGGCCCCATAGCCCAAAACCCAAGGGTAGTATTGGTTGATGATTTCCAGTTGCCTATTGGGATAAAACTCCATTTCTAAGCCCAAAGTTTTGGGGTTTTTTTCTTCATCTGGAATATAGGCAACTTAAGCTGAAGCTTGTGTTCTGCTGTTTTCTCCTATTCTGAGGAGCAAGCACTCAGTGTCACATTGAGTGGATTAGGTTTGTGGGGTGCCAGGGTGGGTTGTTTGAGGTGTTTTATTTGTTTGGTTTTTGTGGGTTTTTTTGTGTTGGTTTTGTTTTTGTTTTTTTTTTTATCAGGCATGTTGGACATAGTCAGTGGTAATTTTCTCTTAAGCCCCTCAGCAGATCTGTAGGTCTGCAACTCCTAGATGACTTTAACTCTTGTGCATATAAAGACTCATTTGAAAATCAACACTTGGAGCTAGCATCTCTCTATTTTAAATCACTTTAATTACAGCTGCTTGGCACAGATAGTTGTGTGGTCTGTTTCAATTTGAAATAATTAAGCACAGTAATTCCAACCCCCAGTGTTTCCTGCAAATTGTACTTCCAATTATCTCAATCTCATTTCATCTACTTTGCAGACAGTAATGCACAGAGATAAACAGATAGCATAACTAGATTTTGGGATGGTTTAGCTCATCCTTGTCACTTGGCTATCAAGTCATGTCAAGACATTGATACAGACAAATGCCTTGCGTATAATTCATTGTGCTTTGTATAAGTTTCTGTATAAGGTTCAGTAGCAAATCATTGGTAGATCTCCCAAAGAGAGACATTGGAAGAACTTCTGTTTTTTTGCCCCTGTCCCCGCAGCATGATGCAGCTCAGTCTCAAGGAATCAGAACAAATCAGCATGGATCAAGCTGCCTAGAGGAAGAACTACTTTCAGATGTCTCAGCATTTGGTTACAGTCACATCTGACTGTTCCACTCACTTGGCATGTTCAGCATGCGGTGTCACACAAATCATTGATCTTCTGAATAGGGATAGATGGTGAGGCGGCAAAGTTTGCTATTAAATTATTCAGGGTAAAAGATTGGAGGTCTGGTTTGCAAGGAATTGAAAAAGGATGCTTAACAGAATAGTAGTGTCAGGTGAAATTTATTTGAATTGAGGTGGTGGGAGAAACAATCAGAGTTTGGCATATATAAGCACAGATTCTGAGCTGGCTATAATCACTGAAGCTGATTTTGGGGTAAGAATAGAGCTGTGAAAACATAAACGCAGTAGCAGTCACAAAGTAAATGTCATGTTGGGACTTCCTGGAAAGGGAGTACAAAATAGGAACAATATGCTGTAATATAGGTGTGGGGGTAGCTGTATCTAAAATGCAGCATTCTGTTCTGGTTTCTGGGCATCAAAAATCATTTAGTACAGCTGGGGAAGTTATTAAAAGAATGGAAACAAGGATGATCTAAAGTATGTAATGGCTGTCTTTTAGGAACACTTAAATTAACTAGGGTTACCCTGCCTGCAGGAGACATCTAAAGGAATACATGGCAGAGCTTTATAAAAATCACAGAATTTTATAAAATCCTTATAAAAGATGTATAATGGTTTATAAACTCCCAAGACTGTATAAAGCACCGAAAGGATGAGTACAGAAGGAATATTCATTATTTCTTCTAGTACAGAATTGGACAGCATCAGATGAAATTAGTAGATGTCATGTTCAAAACAAAAGGAGATCCTTCAGTATGTAACAAACAGTAAAACTGTGGAACCTTCTTCCACAGGGTATTGTTGGTGGGTCCGCAAATTGACAGAATATGTGCAGGGAAGAAAAATAGTTATAGCTACTAAATTCTCAAGACAACCTTTTCTGGCTCAGAAAGTCCTTGCACAATAGATCCCTGAAGGCCAGTGATGGGGAGGTGCAACTGTTTGCTCTCCCTGATCATATATTCTTTCCTATGTATCTACACCTGTCTGTTTTCAGAGCCAGATGTCTGAAGGTAATGGATCTTTGGTCTGTGCTGGTAGGGCTGGTGTGGTGGTGTGTCCCTCCCTCACCACCCAGCCCAGTTTTTTCTTCTCTTCGAAAAAGGAGAGAAACGCACTAAGGGTTTTGGACCAATTTGGAGAGTCGGAGAAAAGGTGCTATTTAAACATTTAATATTATTTGCTATTCTCTTAAAGCCTTGTGAATGGTATCGAACCATGCAAAAATATTGGGTATTTGGTAGGAAGAACTGCAGGACTGTCTGTCTATAGAAATCTATAGAAGGGAGGCTATCGAGGTATTTTATTTTTTGGGGGGGAGGTGGGGGGAATTTTGTGCTAAAATGCTTCACTCTCCTCCATTCCCCTCCATCTTGTAAGTGGACCAGTGGGTGGTAGAATCATTAGTGTATCTGCCAGCTAGGCCCGACATGGTATGTGAAGATCTGCTGGAGCTACTAATATTTCCAAGTCAAACTTATGTAGCTTTCTGCAGGATCAGAGGTTTAAGGTTAAAATTCCATTGATGTGCTAAAGATTGACAGGAAAATCTCCACTGTTGGAATCTGAATCGGGCCTGTATGTGCTGTAATGAGTAGGCAATCCATTGTGGATTAGTAGACTTCTTTTCTCTTAATTCATGAATAAGCAAAAAGATGCTATAAAAAATTCAAGCATTCTGCATCACTGACTGCATTTATTTATTTTGACAAGTGTGATTAATTCTTAATTATTTATGATCCTTCATAATATATTATACCAGCAAATGTACTGCAGTCTATCGTAATGAAATATGAGGAATTGGAGATCTTGCAACTGTGGCAGTATTTCCTAAGGAGGCAGGTTAGACAACCCAGTTTGTGGTTAGAATGATAGAGTTTGTAGACCGAGGAAGTTGCACTTTGCAGCTGTGTGGACATACGTGTTTGTCATGCTCAAGTGAGTCATTTGCCTCTCTGATAAACCTGAGATAGGTCAAACCAGCCATAAATTCTGTGCCTTTCAACTCTTGATTCAAACCCAGGGTTTTCTGTATTATGGGGGCCTCTAGGATAGAGCTCTGAGGAGCAGGTGGTTTAACATCCATCAGAAAGTGTGCCTTTCCAGAATTCATCTCTCCTGCTACCTCATCGCAGTGCTTGTATTTTCCTTCCTCCAGAGAGGCACTGGCTGAGCTTCCTGTCAGCAACATTGCATTGCTGTGTTGCCCATGGACTCGTGGAGGGCAGTAATCGTGGTCCCTGATATGGGAGCACAGTTGTGGCTTTCTTCTTAGTCAAATTTTACAAGGAAGAGGAAGAGAGAAACCACTAGTACAAAGTTAGTCTTGTGTATTTAAGGAGGTAGGACCAGCAGCAGCTGGACCCAAAACAAGTACACACAAACTGGATCCAAATCTGCGCTTGACCGAATGTCAGAGTGATCTGTTTCCAACCATAAATGCAGTTTTAAACTTGAAGGATTAGAGGCTTGACCACTCCTGACTATGGTGATGCAAGCAGGTTGCCTGCTCCTCTTTTAAATCTTGTGATGCTAGATAAAGTAAGTGAATTTCTACTTCTGTTATCTGAAGATTTCAGGACCGTGAAAATATGCAGCTACCTGATAAAAATTTCAGATGAAGAGAAAAGTTGGGGAGGTATGGCCACTATTTCAAATAAGAATCAAAAAAGTAATAAGCCACCCTGCAAATGTGAACACCAATTGAGACAACTCCTTAATGGAAAATGTAGTTTAAACTTTCATGAAGGATAGCAGGGGAAGTGGGAGATGAATGAGGACAGTGTCCTAACCAGCCACTGATTAGTTGAAAAGCTCTTACGTAAGTTCTGAAACAAGAAGTATCTGCACATTGTGTTAATGTGGTTTTGATTTTTGTAATTATTACTAAAGAAATGGAGCAAGGCTAAGGCACTGAGCAT
The DNA here is from genome assembly GCF_947461875.1 of Haliaeetus albicilla. NCBI lineage: Eukaryota > Metazoa > Chordata > Aves > Accipitriformes > Accipitridae > Haliaeetus > Haliaeetus albicilla. Next base: position 5,463,516 of record NC_091495.1, on the reverse strand, counting down.
ATTAGCAAATGGGAGATAATGAACTGCAGGATTATAAAATGGCTGTTGACTTTAATTTATGATTCCTCAGACAAAGAAGAATGAGGCAGATAATAAAAGATAATAAATAATATTTTGTTTCAGATTATCACTTTATTAACAAAACAGTAGAGTATAAATCAATGTGGGCTTGCAAGAAGTAAGTAGAAGTTATTTTTCATGTAGGAATCTTAAGCAGAAAAAAGACTTGTAACATCTACAATCCCACTAAAAGTTGGGAAAAAAATTATCTCTGAAAAAGATAGCTGTTTACCAGGGGAAAGAATAAAGGGTAAAGAGAGTAGCTGGGCTTATGCTAGACGGACAAAAGTCTTCCCTTTACGTTAAACCTTAAGACTGGTTTGAGGATATGCCTTGATCTCATAGAATTGATCTCTTATGTGTCTTTTAAACAAGATATCAGAGTATTTCTTCTTTTCTTTAGTAAATCATTACATGAAGTGTGAGGTTTTGACAGGGTGGGTCTGAAAAAAACCCAGAATTGTCTTCTCAGGAGAATTTCTATTTTGGAAGAAAAATGTCTTTGAAACTATCGCAAATTTTGACAAAAAAACTTGCAGAGCTGAATGTTTATTGCACCCCTCTTTAATCCTGGAGAAGGATGTGGATCATCCTAGTCCGCAAAGATTCAGTCCAGAGGGTTGAATAGTCCTTAAAAAGATACTGCTGTGGTATGATGCCACCCTAATTTTGTTATTTGTAAGCATTCAGATAAAATACAGGTATCCTATGAAGATTTGTAGTCAAAGTGGGATTCAGTTTTCTATTAGTTATTTTCCTCTTTAAGATTTAGTCATTGAGTCAGTGGAAATAATTGTTGTGTGTGAGTTGAAGGATCAGCTACATACCACAAGTGAAATAGTAGAAGTAAGTGAGATCTGGAAGCAACACATGGACTGAAAATTATTCATCAATCTTACTGCGAATGAGAGATTTATGGATTTGTAGGGATGACTGTCAAGTTCTTTGTAAACAGAAAGGGTTTTAAAATAAAAAAATATTATTCACAGTGAATAGTTCTGGCTGTTCTAGTTGCAATTTAAATTTTGATAATCAACTTGGCAACATATACCTATCAAGTGTTACAACAGAGCCCTGTAGGAATTTATGCAATATTAATACACTTAATGCAAACCAAGCTTGCTTCCAGAGTCCATTGGGCTGTGAAGAAAAAAAAATGCAGCCTTTTTATGATGGTCAGATTCCAGCTCATGCTCTGTCAGTACAAGAAATGGACCAGGTGTTCTTAGCATTTTGCAGCTTGCTCTTCTCATTAGTACTACACTTGTGCTTTGTTATTGCAAAATTATTTCCCTTTAACGAGCCTGCTCTAAAGAGTCAAATTATTGTCTCACTGTAGGACAGTGTGTTTGTTTATAGAGTAGGTACGTATTTATATGGACAAGCACGTGGGTTTGTTGATTTTAGAAATCTTGTTTGTTCATTCCTTAATTCAGTGAAGACTTGCGTGCAACTCCATATGAAGTGTTCTGTTCCCCAAGCTGAAAAAGAAAAATTAATTTTGGTGTGCATCAGATGTTAGTATGCTCTAATGGCTTGCTGCATACCTGTGACTAATGTACTTCAGCAAGTATATCCAGAAAAGGCATAGACAATGAAGAACAAATGGGTTGTAAAATGGTCTCTTTCTCACTCTTAGGGATACTTTCTCCTTGGCAAAATGAGAGGCATATTAAAAGGACAGCTGGAGGGAAGCGTATCCTGCTCTTGGCTGTGTTTGACCTTTTTATAGAAAAAGACTACTGGATTAACACACACTTGTGATTTTTTTCCCTCTGTGACGTAGGGGGAGTGTTCTTTATCCCCAAATGCTTGTGTACGTCCATGCAAATGTTGTGTTTGGGATTTTTTTAATTGAAATTTTCAAGTATAGTAAACTCATATTTGTGCAAAGAATATTCAATGAATTATATAATTGTTATTTTATAGTTTTAATTTCTTTCTAGCCTGCCTGCTACCTCTGTTTTCTATATATTTATTTTTTAACGTGCCAGTGACAGCTCATGCATACGGCTCTGTACATAAAAATACAATGTATGATAAAGGAGTATCAGCAAGACATTGTAAGCCTTGCAGGCACTTGGCTGCATATTGCCACTCCTTACCACCCATAGTCTAATTATATCTGTTGCCAATTACTACAGTAACCTGTGCTCCTTTAGCACTTTACTTATGAGGCTCTGAGAATGCTCTACTAAATAAGACACTTCATATGGTTTTGAAGAGTTGGGAGAAGTGTTTCTCCATGTCATCAAAGAGAAACTAAAGCACAGTATGGTTAAATCAATAGCCCAAGGTGAGTTGTGTTCCTAGCTGTGGCAAACTTGTATCTCTTGCACCTTAACTAGTACTAACAGCTAGATGCCTGTTGCTCTACAGGATTTTTGTCATGAAGTTGGCTTGGTCCACTTATAATAAATAGACATCATCATGTGGGATTTTCTACAGACGTATTCTGTGAGATTATGTTAAAAGCATCAGTAAATGGATAACAACTGGAATATTTTCACTATAGTTCTTCACATCAGTGATAATGTATCTGTTGTGTTGCAGTAGCTATCTTACACACCTATGCTTGAATGAATACATTAAGAGAGCCACAGAACTCTGGAAGCTATGCTATGAGAACAAAGCCCAACTAATTGAACAGAAGTAAAAAAATTTTAATTTGGAACTGTGATTGATAAAATATCATGATTCAGTCAGGATCTTAGGGCAGGCTAATCTAAACCGAAGTGCAGTTTGACCATTTTGCCTAATCTAGAGAGGTAAATTTGGGTAAAGAAAGAGAAAATTGATTTTTAATATTCCTGTCCTTGGTTTTCTGATTAATTTTGAGTTGTTTAGTTGCAAATCTGTAAAGGATATGTTGGTACTACTGCTTGCGTAGTATCTAATTTTTGGAAGGACACAATTGCATGTACTACTTCAGAGGTGTTGCAAGGAGTATGCCCCTAGACATGCCTTCAGAGGTTCAATCTTACTCACAGGAATTGTTAATGTTAGAGCTGACAAAAGTAGTTTCGTTTATCTTGAAGGGGAGGGAGACCTATGAGCTTAGCTATATAATCCTCGTTTTCTCTTACAGATGCTGAAACTCAGCATGGTTATTTTATCCTACTCAAAGTAACCAAAGAAGGTTGCAGTGTTAAAGATAAAATACTGAGTGAGAATTCTGTTTTGTGTCTTAAAAAAAAAAAAAAGTCTTAATACAACTGAATGCCTGTTTAGGTGGTCCCAAGCAACTTGCCTAAATTCTAATAAATAATCATCCATTCAGTTATGAGTTAGAAATGATCCCTGAAATTTCATCTGTTTTCTTTGTTTGCTTGTTTTGAGAGCACAGTGATTAAACAGATGGTGAGAGAATGGCCATACTGGAAGAGCAGGAGAGGGAAGCAAACTTATGGCCAGACTTTTCAGAATATTCTCTCACTCTTCAGACATGCTTGTGTCAGGGACTGTGCGCTAAGGGGAGCAATAGAATGTAGCCCCCCATGTTATGTTGTAAGTCTGCTGGGATACATACTACAATATCATGTTGTTGATTTGGGATCTCCAATCCTAGACCCCATTCCTATGTTGAGCAACACTGCCTTTCTGTGCAGTGAATTACATTGTGTATCCCTCTCTGTAAAGAAATCGCTTTCTCTAAGTCCCCTTAAGTCCCTTTAGTCTCAATGGCACAGTCTTTCTTGTCTATCAAATGCAAGCAATCTAGAAATGCTTGACCTTTGTCTTTTGCCTTCCATAAATAAACAGAACTTAAGATAAGCATGAGTGACTGTTGAAATGAAAAAAGTCTATTTTAAAAAAAATCATTTTGACTTGATACTAACGGTTCATATCATTTGCAAACCCAGATGAAAGTCAGTTTTGTTAGCTGAATGCTCCAGTGTCACAACAGAAGTGAGAGAAGCAAGCACCACTTAATTCTAAACTGCATTTCCTTAAGAATTCAATAAATGTAATGGTTGGCTCTTAGCCATTGTTCTGCGTTTTTCCTTCTATCTATTCTATCGCTGTGAGCAGATCTTCCCACTCTTGTGTGAGAGGCTGTCCTTCTAAATTATCTGGTGTAAACACGAGTAAACAAGACGATGAGTAGACTTCTCCAGATTTGAAGAGGTGTTCAAATAGCAGAACCAGAAGGTTTGTTGCTTGCCATTGCCTGTGTTAAAAGAATAAACCTGATTTAGGACAGAACTTCAGTAAGTCGCTTTGTATGTTGCTTTTAGTGTGGGTCATCTTGCTGCTTTTGTGTGCTTCCAGTGTGGAAGTGGACAGGTCAGGCAATGAAGGGAAGCATTTTACTGCGTACCACAGATAGTCATCTCTGGCAGTCATTTGAAGCCTTGCAAGGCACATAAACAGCATAATGAAGGTTAGATCACAACTCCTTTTCACCTGTCACAGTAACTTTGTTTATCAGAGAAAAGCCCAAGCTG